>NC_068297.1:38986346-39333012 GCF_025860055.1 Xyrauchen texanus
TTCAATTAACTGGAAATTATTCTTCATTATTTTACTGTGGTTGATTTGCATGTTATTTTGCTTTAAATACAAAATTCAAAATTATTTTTTTCATATTTGTATTTTTTTTACAGTATGGTCCCTTGCAGTTATTGTGTTGTAAAAATTTAAGATTATTTGGTTTTTTTTACATAAAAACAATTAAAACTTAAATTGTGGAAATTATTCTTCATTATTTTACTTTGGTTGATTTGTACATGTTATTTAGCTTTAAATAGAAAATTCTGAAATTATTTTTACTATTAAGGTATTATGACTTTTAAAGTCATAATATTAAAGTTTAATATACTGCTTTGATATTGTGTGTGAAGATTAGGTGAGGTCACGTATATATGCGCTCGGTTATATATATATATATATATATATATATATATATATATATATATATATATATATATATATATATGCTGTCGGTCGCGGTCATAGACAGTAAGGCCGCAGGAGAGGTGACGTATATATGCGCTCCGGCGCAGTGGAGGTGACGTATTTCCGCTTTTGAATGGAGCTCCACTCGCCCCGTAGTCTGCGGTCAGCCCCTATTGTCTCAGCTGGGCGTTTTCAGCTGACAAAAACCCTTGATACGAATGCAGTGTATATGCAGTATGTTTTTATTTATTATACACGAAAATGTAACGATTTAACCATAAATGATTATAATTTAATGCAGGTGGCTAGAGTCATTTCAATATTTTATACATTTGCTTATTGATATTATGCAAGCATATTATGTATCCACATTTATGTACTCAACTAGAAGCAGAATATTATCATATAATTTACATTCCTGTAAGCAGCTTGTATGGCATTATCACGGCATATGTCTATCCATTTATTGCTGTGTTTATGCATGTATGTTTACAGACTGAAGCCTCACATGTTCCATGTGTGCCTTAGAAGACTATTCCATGTTTTTCTCTATGCTTATAAGGGTTGTAGCATTGCTGAACCAACATTCCCATGGGAAACTGACAGATTGATAACTCTTTCTTGATTCTATGGGATGTTGTGTGTATATATATATATATATATATATATATATATATATATATATATATATATATATATATATATATATATGAGAAGTTGCCCTTTTGACCTCATGAGAGCTCAGATGTTTGTAGCACGCATGCATGGCAAACGTGTGTGTGTGTGTGTGTGTGGGTGTGATCTTTACGAGCATCTGGCTGAAAACAGATTTAGCATGCTACCTCACCACAGCTGTCACACTTCAATAGGTGTGACAATTTGACCTGACACCCTGAATTAGGACCTTGTCATGAAAATACAGAACGTACTATACCAAGAATGGAAATTACCATTGGTCCTGACCTTAACATTGGTCCTGATGAGAGTATAACCGCTCGACTCTGGCTCTACGCACCTGTTTTCAGCTTTGAGGCCTCGTTCTCATGATCTTACTTTTAAACTTTAATTTATTTACTTTGTTCATTAGACAAAGACAAGGCATTGTATTATTATTAGGTTAATTCCTGGACTTAGTCCTTGGATATATATCCTTAAGATATATCTACTTAACATTTTATAATCAAATATACATTTTCTGTATTATTACATTTTATTCTCATTATTTCATATTTTTATTCACTTTTTAATTTTAATTCTACAAAATAAAACTTGTTATTCCTTCTACAAATCATCTGATTTATTGAAGTCATTTTCCATCTGCTGAATCTCACTGAACCGTAATTATAGTCTACTGTGTTTCACAATTACCATATGACTTTCAGCACAGGGTAAAGCAAAGAAAACCAAAATGCACTATTTACCAGGAGTTGTAAAAATAACAAATGCGATCAAAAGTACACTGGTAGCCAAACGTTTGGAATGATGTACAGATTTTGCTCTTATGGAACGAAATTGGTACTTTTCACCAAAGTGGCATTCAACTTCTCGTAATATATAGTCAGGACATGTGAACAATTACTATTACAATTTGGACTACTTCAAAGACTTCTCATAAAAAAAATCCTCCACGTGCAGCAATGACAGCTTTGGCATTCTAGCTGTCAGTTTGTCCAGATACTCAGGTGACATTTCACCCCACACTTCCTGTAGCACTTGCCATAGATGTGGCTGTCTTGTCGGGCACTTCTCATGCACCTTACAGTCTAACTGATCCCACAAAAGCTCAATGGGGTTAAGATCCATAACACTCTTTTCTAATTATCTGTTCTCCAATGTCCCAATCTAACCTTTTCTTTTTGTTTTTCTGTTTCAAAAGTGGCTTTTTCTTTGCAATTCTTCCCATAAGTCCTGCACCCCTGAGTCTTCTCTTTATTGTTGTACATGCTGCTGGTGTTTAGCAGGTAGAATTCAATGAAGCTGTCAGCTGAGGACATGTGAGGCATCTATTTCTCAGACTAGAGACTCTGATGTACTTATCCTCTTGTTTAGTTGTACATCTGGCATTCCACATCTCTTTCTGTCCTTGTTGGAGCCAGTTGTCCTTTTGTCTTTGAAGACTGTAGTGTACACACATTTTTATATGAAATCAGCAGCAATCATGTGACAGGCTGGTGTTTGGAGAACTACACCTTACCTCACATTTGGAAAAACAAGGTGACCTAATGGATGACACTCATCTCATCGTGAAGGTTGAATAATACAAAGGTCTTTATGACCTGCAGGATTTATTGTACAAACATTTGAGTCCAAAAGAAAAGGCATGGGAGGCAGTTTCCTCAGGTGTTGGTGTGGATAAGTTTTCATTTAAAATGTTTGTGATACTACCTTTCACATAATAAACACATTTTCTGTAATAAACATATATATATATTATTATATTTGACTGGTTCTTTAAATGGTTTCATTTCTTTTAAATAATTGTATAAGTGTTGTTATAGAAAATGACAATTCTGAATGAATTTAGCTGCTATCTTGAATAACATAAAACAAAAACAAAAACAGAGTGGACTACATTAAATGTGTATCATAGAACTTGATTGATAAACAGTTACTTTTCAAAATACCACTGTGTTATTTATATCAACTGAATTGCTGGCAGATCCTCACAGCACATTCCAAAACACAGCGTTGCTGCACAATTAAATCACAGTATTAATGAAAGCATTGCCCATTTTTATTCAGCACCACACTCGTGCTTGTGGGATATTGCTTATATAATGTAATTACAACTGATTTATTATTACTATTCTTTATTAATTCTACATTGTACATTACATTTTACTATACAGTAGTAATGCATTTCCTTCACAAGAAACATTCTTTTGAAATTCTTTCTTTTAAATTGAGCTTTTTATTTTGGCAGCAAGCCGAATGGACTTGTAGTTTTTATGTTTTGTTGAATGACAACAGCTTTACACTTCTGGCTAAGCAGTTCGCTATATGGTTTAATGTGCTTATCAATCCGCTAAAAGCTGCAGTTTAATTATACACTCAACAACCTCTTTATTAGGTAAACCTGTAAACCTACTTATTCATGCAATTATCTATTCAGCCAATCGTGTGGCAACAGTGCAATATATAAAATCATACAGCTACTGGTCAGGAGCTTCAGTTAATGTTCACATCAGAATTAGAGAAAAAATTTGATCTCAGTGATTTAAACCATGGCATTTTTGTTGGGGCCAGACATCCTGGTTTAATTATTTTTGTAACTGCTAATCTCCTGGGATGTTCACATGCAACAGTCTCTAGACTGTATAGAGAATGGTGCGAAAACAAAAAACCATCCAGCGAGCAGCAGTTCTGTGGGTGAAAATGGCTTGTTAATGAAAGAGTTCAGAGGAGAATGGCCAGACTGGTCCAAGCTGACAGGAATGTGACCGTAACCCGGATAACCACATGTTAAAACAGTGCTATGCTGAAAAGCATTTCTGAACATATGACATGTCGAAAATGGAGGCAGATGGGCTACAGCAGCAGAAGACCCTTCCGGGTACCACTTCTGTCAGTTAAGAACAGGGAACTGAGGCCACAGTGGGAACAGGCTCACCAAAACTGTACAGCAGACAATTTGAAAAACATCGCCAGGTCTACCAAATCTGGATTTCTGCTGCAGCATGCAGATGGTTGGCTCCGAATTTGGCATAAACAACATGAATCCATGGATCTAACCAACCTTGTGTCAGCGGTTCAGGCTGGAGATGGTGGTGTAATGGTGTGGGGAACGTTTTCATGGAATGAAACACATATGGCAGAAGTAGTAAGTGTAGGATGCCATTCTGAACCCAGCCAATGTGTGCAAAAGAGGAAGTAAATGGTCTGCACTTATATAGTGCCTTTTTAAGCCTTAACGCTATTCAAAGCGCTTTACACTGCATCTCATTCACCCATTCACACACACATTAATACACCAATGGTGGCAGAGCTGCTATGTAAGTTGCTAGCCTGCCATTGGGAGCAACTTGGGGTTCAGTGTCTGGCCCAAGGACACTTCAGCACGTGGAGTCATGTGGGCCGGGATTCGAACCACCAACCCTGCAATTAATGCCCGACCTGCTCCACCAACTGAGCCACAGCCGCCCCTGACTCTGCACCTGTGACATTGGTGGGTCTCTCTCTCGTCACACTAACATCTGCTTCTCAAATTCATAGTGGGAAAACTCCTTAAGCTCTGTAATTGTGATTGCACTACAAAGATTGACAGAATTTTACTAGATTTAATGGTTGTTACAAAAAAATACTGTTGTCAAATATTTACTGTAAAATCAATGCAGGCTAGTTAATAACACAGCAAATTGCTGTTAAAAAGTAGGGATGGAGGTGGTTAGCAGTACTTCTGTAGTGAGCTGAGTGGTTGTTGTTTCTGCTGAACTCTTAAAGGTGCACTCAGTAATTTATTATATAATTTATAAAGTTTTACTTCTAAAGAAATTAATAGAAATTTTGAAACGTATGTATAAAATCATGACCACTCATTTGAGATTAATAGTTAAGTCATATCAGTAACCTTAAAAGCTCTTTTATTCTACATAGGCCAAGGGCACCTCATGGCGGCAGCCATGTTAGAATAACAAAACCTGCTAAATACTACTCGCTTAATCTCAGTAACTTTTCCTAACCTTTCCAGTCGTTTGTGATTACTGGATAAGTATTTTTAAGATTAATTTTGATTTAGATTGATTTGCTAATGAATTATTTCAAACTAATTTGTAACCCGTTTGACTGATTCATTTAAAAAGAACTGACTCCGAGCTCAAATTGGAAAATACAATGGCTGCATATACACTGCAAGGCTTAATGCACAGATCCGATCTTTTGACCGTATATGATTTTTTGTCCCACCTGTTTACATTCACTGAGACACGATTTGTATCTGATATCTGTTAATGCCCAAACTCTAATTATTCCATTACTGATCGCTTTCTCTTATGAGCGTCACGGTTCACCCTCTTTTATAGACTCGTTCTTTCAATATAAATAATTATAAAAAAACTAATACGGAAGAAGCCATACTTAAAAAATAGACATTGAACAAGGGCAAAATCTACACCTGCATCCCTTTTATACGACCTACAGTATATGGTTTTTACAGTGCAAGGTATCAAACAAATCATTAATGAATGTGACTTTGAAGGCGAGTCATTAGTTGTCATATAAAACAAACAATAAAGCACTGAAAATTTAAATAACTTTGCAAAATAATTTATTTCCATCATCTTTCATGCTGATGTGCCCCTTTCAATGTCACAGGTGCTGAAGATGTAAGAGTGGGCTGGACCACAAATGTACAATCATCTCAACAGGCTTTGATGTCTATCAGAAACGCAATGAGCCTAGAGATGTCAAATATCCCTTTTGGTGGGAAAGTGGGAG
The DNA here is from genome assembly GCF_025860055.1 of Xyrauchen texanus. NCBI lineage: Eukaryota > Metazoa > Chordata > Actinopteri > Cypriniformes > Catostomidae > Xyrauchen > Xyrauchen texanus. Next base: position 38,992,185 of record NC_068297.1, read on the forward strand.
TTGAATCACTTAAGGGATTTGCTTTGATATTTTTTCACTCTACAATTTCTCCAAAAAGTTTAATTACAATGGAAGAAAATGCCTTTTTTCAGTCCTGATGAGCGCATTTAAAGTTTTATTTTTTTAACACTGGCAGCCTTTCGCTTCTGCACATGCCAGTCCCTGAAACAATTCCTGTCTGGTATTAAACAGAGAGGTATGAGACAGGTGTCACACTGCCAAATCGTGGTTTTCTCAATGCCTTTTTCTTTGCAGAGCCTGCACCTCCTCCGACCTTTGGATGCATTTTTTCTACTCCCAGATGGGGCGGGATCACCCATGGGAATTGGGTAACAACTTCCTACAGCACCTGAAGTTCGGCTTGGTGTGCTTGCAGTTGGCCGTGTTGTGCCTGCATTTGACCATGGAATGCTAAAAGTTGACCATGGAGTTCTAAAAGTTGACCACAGAGTCCCTGCAGTTAACTCCAGAGTGCCAACAATTGGCTCCATTGTGCCTGCAGGTGACTCTGCAGATGTTCTTGGAGCAGGGGAGAAGCTAAAGTCAACAAGCTGCAAACTCAACTGCTCCCTAAACACCTTGTGAGTCAGTGGTTTGCATTTCTTCTCCACCTCCAACACCTTATGCATTAAGAAGCTATTGACTACAGCAATTTCGACAAAGTGGTAAAACAGAGTTTTGTACCATTTCTTTGTTTTCAGACCTATGCAGTAGTACTTCAGGAGGGCATCTGACAAGTCCACACCCCCCATGAACTTGTTGTACTCCTTTACCGCCTCTGGAACTGGGACACTACATTTTGACCAGGAACCATCAGCATTTCTTATTCTTCGCAGCACTGTGTCACCATTGTATGCCTTGTGAATAGTGGAGCACATAGTAACATCCTTAGTGTCTCTCCATTTGCAGAACAAGAGGTTTCCATCCCTGATCCATCTCAAAGAACCCCTTTCTGCATTTTTTGGAATGGGATTTTCCATGGACTTCAAACTGCCCTGGCGGTTCTCACGGATAGTCCCACATGCCCCAAAGTGCATTTTGTACAAGTCAAGGAAGAGGACTCTGCTGGTGTAGAAATTGTCCATATAGAGATGATAACCACTCCCAAGATATTTTACATGTAGCAAGTCCTTAACTGCGTCATATGCCAAGCCCTTGCCGGATCGAGAAAGAGACTTGCCAGTGTAGATGTTGAAGTCACAGGTGTAACCATTAGAATCAGCCAGGACAAAAAGTTTAAATCCCCATCTGGTGGGCTTGTTCCGCATATACTGCTTCATGCCTATACGGGCCTTGGATGCCACCATGCGTTCATCTATGGAGATATTCCTGGTAGGATGGTAGTATGCTCTACAAGAGTCCAAAATGCTGTCCATCAGAGGCCTCAGACGGCAGAGTTTATCATACGATGGTGTCCCTTTTAACTTGTCATCCTCCTTGTCATTTTCCGGGTCGCTCATGTGCAGGGTCCAAGTGATAGCATCAAACCTGCAGCGGGCCATCACAGAGGAACAAAAGGGTGCTTTATAGAGCCTGTGGTTGCTCCAGTGATCACCGATTTTACGAGTTCTCAACAACCCCATAAAAATAAGCAGCCCAAGATAGTGGAACATTTCCTGAATAGTGAGAGGAAACCATGGAGTCCTCTTTCCCTGTGCATATCTTCTCAGTCCATTTTTGTTTGTGTTCTCACAGAGTGTTTCGACCACTTGAACACTAAAGTAGAGCTGGAACAGCTCCAGTGGAGAATAGGAGCTGCTCTTGTCCAGATGCACACCAGGAGGCCGTGCAGGTCTGAACTGAAGCAGGAGAGGGCCTGGGTCTGGTTCCAAGCTGTCTTTCCATGCTTCTTGTTTAGTTGGCACTTGCATGTCCATAAGGTCACGTTCAGGTGGTGTGTCAGTTCTCTTTCTTTTCTGATGGGATGCATTTGCAGTAAGAGGCTCACTAGAAAGCAGAGAATAGCCCAATTAGCCCAGTAACATTTTGTTTCACTATATACTTGCAGGTTCCAAGATCAACACTTGGTAGGCTTCTTATTGTATTTTATTTTTGGCCTAAGCAACTTGAACAAATCAAAGAGAAGCAGATATTTAATTATAAAATAAGCTTAAAACGTATTTATGGATCTGACATTTTCTCAATTCAACCATCATTGGTAAGTGTAGAAAAAGTTCATTTTGGACCCCATATGTAAATGGTTTGAAATGAAAATTAACTCAAACCAAACTAAACTATCTGCGATTTAAAATAATAAAATTCGATTTAAAATAATAATAATATTAGAAAAAGACATTGACATTTTTCTACAGCAAACACAACACATTCTTACCATTCTCACTTGTTATTTCTGCATCAAATAATACATTGCGTGTGTGTGTTATCAACGTTACATTTGAAGCGACAGAACAACTTCATGGATATAATATGGTAATGAAATGGTAGAAATGTTCTTTCCAGACACAATGATTTAAATGTAAATAAAAAAAAATATTTAAATCTAATAATAAAAAATAACAAAACAGAAAATAATCTTGCATTATAGACCATACCACAAATATTAATAGCAAGAAATTAAGAAATAGTAATTTTTGTTGCAATTCCACTTGGTCACTACCGGCGCAGAATCCCTTATATCAGTTTAAATTGTCAAAGAATTATGGTGCTCCTCATTTACTTTCCTTACATCCTAGCTCCTCCTCCTTTGGATATGAGGAAATGATGCAAGGATAAAAAATGTAGAACAATGTTTATTTACCCTTGAAGTGAGACATACAGTGTCTCCACCCAGCATGCGAATTGCCTTTGTTTATATGTGTATATTTAAATCAACCTTGAATTTTATTTTGTATGAGATAACTTGCAATTGCGTTACTGTGAATCTGCCATTATTTAAAAAAAAATATATATATGTACCCCTCTGTTGTATGAGTTCGCATTGCCCAACAAGTGTCGCACAATCCCCTGTATTGTAGACTGCACTTGTTACTTTTCTCAGTGCTGGATGGGCCTTTATTATTACTGGATGAGGATTTAAAAAAATGCTTTAATAGATGCTACTGAGGCGGATTTCCATTCGCAGGTATGAATCCTTTCAATTATCAGTTTTTATTAAAAATAACTATCCAGTATAAAATGTCTCCAATGAGATATAAAAAAGTGTTGAGATTTAAAGGGGTTACGACATACATTTTTTTATATGTTCCCTGAGGTTCACTTGAAATATTAATAAAGTGTGTTTGCACAGTCATATATTTGTACAACATAATAATTTTCAACCCTCATTTGCTCAGTTTTGGTGCTGCTTCTTCTTCAAGACTTGACAGTAAACGCCCACTGTTGTGATTTGCTCTCTGTTTGACTTGCCATCTCACTGCTCAACGATACTGGGCGGGGCAACAGAAGTGATAAGGTAAAGGAGGAGTTGATGTGTTGTTGTGGAGGCGGTCAGATGCAAAAGTATACCGCAGTGTGACATCATAATGTGGAGGAAGTAGTGAACGAGTTGTTAAGGCATCTTGGTTTCAACAAATCTTTTTTTTTTTTTGCTGTGAGGAAGAAGTTTTGAGTTCTTGAGTTCTGAAACTTACATTTTGTTTTTATAATACAACAACATCTTCTATGTCAAAAGATCAAGGAAAATTTGACTCCATGTGTCATGACCCTCTTAAGTCACTGTGGCAGTGGGGGCGTGGTCAAGCGCCCGTCCAGGAGAGAAAGCAGTAAGGGCGCTTACACCTGAGCTAGATTGTGTCTAACACCTGTGTCTAATTTCAGTAAGCCTGGGGAGAGCGGCATAAAAAGGGAGCAGACACAGAGCCTCAGGAGAGAGTGTGACACATCAGTCCAGTGCTGACGTAGGCTGCATGAGAGAGTTACATTATATGAAGAAGTTTATGTTTGAAACTGTAAGCACTGCTGTGTCAATTAAAGCCTTACCTCTGTTTGGAAGCCCTGTTCCCAGCGTCCTCAAAGACAGCGTTACAGTCACCATTAATTAAAAATTGACCAGTCTTATTTTTGGATGTTGCTGTTTTAATAAACAATTTATCCATGCATGCTATTTAAAAAAAAAGAAAGATTTGCCCTCTTAGTCTTTAATCAAAAACAACAACTTGTTTAGATGCTCACAATTATTTCCTCAGCAGAGAGCTCCGGAATGACTGCTCCTTTTTATAACAAAGTCTTTTTAGGCAAGTCAGGTGACTCGGCGGACATCTTTGGAACGCTCGGGCAGCAATTTTCTATGTAAACAAACAGCATACAAGTGGAGCTATCTATTTGAATGAGGAAAAGACCAAAACCCTCAAAAATGGGTGGTCAATATTACTACCAAAGAACATATTTAAAATAAGCAGTAAAATCTGACATCACAGGTATCATAAATTGTGCTTTTTTTCCCCTCCGATTACGCTAAAAAACGTCTTGGTTACGTATGAAACCTCGGTTCCCTGAGATAAAGAGAACGAGACATTGCGTTTATTAATGCATATGAGGAGTGCCTTCTTACACAACATAGTTGAAACCTCTTAACACCTCTATTATTCTAATATTGGCTATGGTGTTTGATCCCAGCCACTTTTGGCACGAAGCTGTCCGCTATATAAACAGGTGCACAAACACCATTTCCTCAGAATTTCTGACGAAGAACAAGGAGCGCATCACTCGTGCCTCAAGAACTCTTTGAGTCTTGTAGTGCGGATAGCATTCGCAATGTCTTGTTCCCTTCGTCTCAGGAAATTGAGGTTACGTACATAACCGAGATGTTCTCTTATGAATCAGTATACTTGACATTGCTTTATTAACGCATATGGAAAACAGAATCCATCACGCCGCACTACGACATAACCTCCCAGAAAGAAAGCATGACACCGCAGTTTCGTGGGACGGCAACCAACATAAGTATGCTGCCGAAAGTGACCCTCATGTTGGGCCAGGAGGGGGAGCACTCAGAAGGCATATAAGAATTACAATCATATAGTTTGAATTAACTCCTTCACAGGCAGTTGTGTAAAAAGATGGGGAGCTCGCCCTTAAAGGGAGGAGCATAAGTATATATATTTGGCCAATGAAATAGCAAGCGCTCTAAACAGAGAGGACTTGTGAAGAGACAGACATGTTATCTAGGTTGTAAAACCTTGTGAATGTGTTTTGAGAAGACCATCCTGCTGCCAAACATATGTCTTGTAAGGACACACAATTTATCCTTACCCATGAGGAGGCCATGCCTCTAGTTGAGTGTACTTTATCACCAATTGGGCAAGTCTTACCATGTGACTCATAAGCCAGGGCAATTGCATCGACAAACCAGTGAGAAAGTCTTTGTTTAGAGAAGGACATTCCTTTCATGCATCCTCCATAGCATACAAAGGGCTGATCAGACAGTCTGAACTGGAGTGTACGCTCAACGTAGCGCTCAAGCGTGTAGCGCCCGCATAGGGCATAACAATTGCAATGATTGTTCCTCATATAAATTAAATGGAGGAGGGAAGAAGGCCTGAGGTGAACCGTCTTGCTCCTTTGAAGATCTTTATGATTAAATCATGCTTGCCTATATGGTGTCACCGGCTTCATGTGCGTGATATGCAGATATAGTCACCACATACACTTTGAGCATTGACTGAGTGTGTCCTGCATCTAATCGCTCTTGAAGAAATATGAGAATTTCATGTATGGGGCAGTTTACTTAGAATTTTTGCCATGTCAGAGACACCAGTTAGTGAACACATTTCATTTTAGAGGCGTCTTGTGGACTGTGCTCTGGCCTGTAAAATGGTGTTCATGACTAAATAAATCAGTTCTGGTGCGTTCAGGGGCCACACATGCAGGTTCCACAGATTGGGCTGGGGATGCCAGAATGTGACTTGCACCTGAGAGAGGAGATCCCTCCTCAGGGGTATTTCCAATGGCGAGCTGTACAGCATCTCTATCATGTCCGGAAACCATGGCTGGTTGTGCCATTGATGCAACCAATAGAATCGTTTCCTTGTCCTTTCAGACTATGCATATGAAAGCGTGAATCAGGCACGACGGGGGAAGCGCATTCTTGCATTTTGCCAGCCATGCATGGGCCAGCGTGTCATGGCAACATATATACGGCACTACTGTTGTGTTGTCCGAACTAATCAGAATGTGGTGATTCAACAATATCAGAATGAAAAGCTCTCACAGCTAGAAAGACAGCCAGTAGCTCTAGGCGGTTGACATGTCACACCCCTTTTGTACCTGTTTCCAGGTGTCGAAAGTCGGCGTCCATTAATAATAATAATAAATAATAATAATACATTTTATAGGCACCTTTCACGACACTAAAGGTCACCTTACAAACAAAACACAAAAAAGTAATCCATGAAAGCATCAACAATAACAACATTAAGCAAACAATATTATGATATACAATAAGACATTGGAAGATACAAAGTATGAACTCAATACATGCACAGTTATAAAAAGGCCTGTTTAAATAGGGGATTTTTAAGATGAGATTTTAAAAGTATGAACACTATCACTGTTATAAATATCCAGAGGAAGGGAATTCCATGAGTATGGGGCAGTACAACTAAAGGCTCTAGACCCCATAGTGTTCAGATGAATACGTGGTATAACAAGAAGACTTGACGAGGAAGATCTGAGGGTACGAGTAGGTGTATAGATATGAAAAAGATCGGAGAGGTATGAAGGAGTAAGATTATTTAATGCCTTATTGGTAAGAAGCAAGATTTTTAAATCAATTCGGTACTTAACCGGAAGCAAATGCAAATGTTGAAGAACTGGTGAAATGTGTTCAATAGAGGGGGTTCTAAAAATTATTCGTGCAGCCGTGTTCTGGACTAGCTAAAGTTTATGAAGAAGTTTTGAAAAATACCAGAGAGTAGAGCATTGCAGTAATCAATACGTGATGTAACCAGTGCATTAATGAGAATGGCAGTGCTGTTCAATGTGAGTGAGAGAAGAAGACGATTAATATTACGTAAATGAAAGTATGCAGAGTGAGTTATATTATTAACTTGGGCTTCAAAGGATAAGGTGCTATCAAGGACGACACTCAGACTCTTAACCTTCAAGTGGCAATAAATAAATAATAAACAGAAGAGGGCGCAAAACTGAGCCTTGTGGAACCAGAAAGATATAATCTAAACCAAGACAGGGGGGTGCCCGTAATTCCAACTGAGACTATCCTGTCTAGGAGGATGTTATGTGAGATTGTATCAAAGGCCACTCTACGGTCGAGGAGAATGAGTATAGACAGCTGACCAGAATCCGCAGCCAACAGCAGATCATTAGTAATTTTGACAAGAGCAGTTTCTATACTATGATGTGGATGGAAACCTGATTGAAATTGTTCAAACTAATTATTAGCTGAAAGGTCATCATAAATCTGAACTGCAACACTCCTTTCCAGAATTTTGGAAATAAATGGTAAATTCTGATAGGACCAAAATGATCAAAATTAGTAGGATCTGCCCCTGGTTCCTTGAGTGTTGGTGTTATTGAAGCAGTTTTTAATGATATAGGAACCAAACCAGAAGACAGTGAAGAATGAAAGATCTCAGTGATTAAAGAAGACAAAGAAGGTAAATAAACTTTAACTAAATATATTAAAAGAGGATCAAGTTGACAGGTGGTGGGTTTGGATTTCCGAATAATAGAGGATATCTCCTCAACGGTAGGAATTTTAAAGTTAGAAAAGGCAGAAAGAGGTAGTTCAAAGGAAACTGAGTCTGACGGGCCACAACCAGCATTATTTAAAAGTATTTTCTTGTGAATATTTTACATTTTGGCATTAAAATAATCTTTGAATGTGTTACATACAGTAATAGAATACATGTGTGATGGTAGAGTCTCGGGTGACTGTAGGATATAATTTACAATGGAAAAGAGAGATCTAGCATTCCCTTCACCTGTCCTAATTAGATTAGTATAAAATTCAGATTTCACTTTAGAGATAGCATCCTTATAATGTTGCATATGATGAGCATACAATTCTTTATGAACCAGTTTTGGCACACAAACGCTCCAGCCGACGGGCTTTAGTTTTAAGCTGGCATAATTCAGGGGTATACCAAGGAGCAGAGTGAGTAAAAGAAACAATCCGTGATTTCAAAGGGGAAAACAAGATCTCATAAAGTGCATTGTTATAATAAGATACCAGGTCATCCATAGTCAATAAATCAACTTTGCTTTAGAAGGTGGCAAGTTCATCAGCAAAGACAGATATATCAATAGTCTTGATACACACAACACCCCAATTGTGTTGTATGCATTTGTAGTCAGCACTTTCTTTCTGAAAACTTGACCCAGCATAACACTTGGTTGGTAAAGGGCAGGCACTGTCCATGGTGATAAGAACAGCCAGACAGTGACGAGATACCGCAATGCACATAAAATGAAATGATTTCAGTGGAAATGTCAAAGAAACAGACACCAAAGAATGGCCAGTATGCGCTCGTTCATGTGGTGCGCACGCATGAACTCCTAAAAATGTCCGTGAAGACTTGCCACGCAGGACAGTAGACTTATTAATTAATATGACACAACCTCTATCGCGTTCTTTGCTAGAAGATTCTGTATTTCGGCTCGTCATACTGGCGCGTCTTCAGACGGAACCATGGAAGACAGAACTGGGCGGCCGCAAAAATTGGATAACCATGTTCGATAGTTTATTAGCACCCAGTCGGAATGCCATTAAAAGCTCGCCACACGTCTGCGTAATGGGACCGAGGGCAATTTGGTATGTTCATAACATGATACAATGCTGTGCTCACCATTGGGATGCGGTTGCGCATAATTTGAGGCTTTGAAGTGGGAAAGCCCTTTATTGTAAAGTGAGAGCGTGTTGTGCATGTGCAACAAGCCAGGTTATCTTTTTTCAATCTTTGCAATTCATTACAAGATATAATGCGGCGCTCACCACTGGGAAGCGGTTGCACATAATACGAGTCTTTGAAGTGGGAAAGCCTTTTATTAAAAGTGTGAGCGTATTGTGTGAGCGCTGTACTCTTTAATAATCTTTGTATGTTCATACATGACATAATGCGCCGCTCACAATTGGGAAGCGGTTGTGCATAATGTGCAAACTTAATTGCATGTGATGGGAGACACAGAAAACAACATTAATAAATGCAATATCAGTTGTACCAAGTCGTAAGAGCACTATTTTTCCCGGTTTGTATAGCTAATGCGCATGCACGTTCTCGAGTTGATTGAAAGGTGATGTCAGTATCTAAAAGGTGACTGGCTCATTTACCTGTAAGGCCGGACTTGCTTTCTACATCCGTCGACTGTTGGGCGTTCCGATTTCTCCCTTTAAATTAATGTCTGCACGACCCACGGACAAGGTATGGATTTCTTTTTTAATGATTAAAAAACTTTTCTTGTCTCTTTCTTCAGGATAAAAGCATCTGCTAAATGACTACATGTAAAAGTAAATGACTTTCGGAGCTTAGTAATCGTGTTAAAGTCACTAATAATGAAGCGCCTCGTGCTGTTGTTTTGAATGAGGTTGCGTTCTATTCAGAAGTAATCATCATCATTTAACATTTAATGTGAGAGCTTTGAAAGGCAAAAATAAGGGTAATTTGGATCTCACTTTAAGTACGTTTTTTGGAAATTATGTTTGAAGCGATCTTACAGCCCCCTCCGGGAATTCCCTAAGGGCGGGAATGCCGGAGGATTTGGTTTTCAGGACCCATCCACACACAATGCTTTTAACAATGTTTTAAACCTCGGCCAATTGGTTCCCAGAATCAGTGGATGGGTGATGCGGGAATTAACCTCGGCCTCCACTTTATGCTTTACTCCCCGCAATTTAATAACGGTGGTCACTACCGGATATTCGTGAACATCCCCATGCACACACCTCACCAACACCTTGTGATCTGTACCCAAAGCCCCGTAATGAACCAAGTCATGGTGGATCGAGGGTCCCCGTAATGAACTAAGTCATGGTGGATCGAGGGTCCATTACTGGACACAGATGTCCCGGTACCCCGCAACTCCAACAGACCGGCCCAGGCTCCCCGGCTGCACCCTTGGCGGCGGAGGCATCACCCTGGGAAGGAAGACGGAGAGGGGTAGGGGCGGCGTGTAGTGCATCTCGCGGAAGCGGGGCAAATACACCCCCCGTTTCCGTCGTGTGGGGGGGGGACAGGATGGGAGGGTGGAGAGGGAGAAGCAGGAGGGGAAGTAACGGAGAGAGAGAGATTTGGACTGCTCGCCGGCTTCGGGGTAGGCCACCATGTAGGCTTCGGCCAGCTGGACGGCATCATCCACCAAAGTGGGGCCATGGCAATGAACCCTATATCACAGTTTTCCTGGGCGAGCAGGGCTTGGTGATGGGTTTCCTGGATGCTAGCCAGGGCGTGGATGACTTTGCTCAGTGGTGAGGTGTCCATGGTGACCAGTCGTCCTTCTTAATCCCGGGTTTTGGCACCAGTGTAACAAGTTCGAGCAAGAAGTCATCCAGATACTACTGCTTTTATGCAAGCGTTCAACTTCACAAATAAGGCATGAGCTTTCCAGCCACACAAATAAAGACCAGGCTTTTCAGCTTCACTAATGTAGGTGTTGTTCAGCTTCACACGCCAGTCACTGGCTTCTCGTGTCGCTCTTCCTCTGCCTCACTGGTGTTCTCGGCGGCCTTTTCAAGCCCATCTCCGTCATCACTGTAACAAGACACTGGTGTTCTGTATCATTAAATCACCAGAATGACTTGATAGCAGCATCATAATTACAAAATATTATTTGTGTATATTTATGTACCTTGTTGTTATCCTTCTCACCCAATAATCACATTGTTTTGTTTGTTCTTGCCTAATACCGCTGGTCATTCTGGTCATTTATCAGTGTGGCATAAAATATATGGTCTAGTAAATGTTGTTTTAAAATTTTAAAAATTTTAATGTCACAACGGTTTCTTTCTCATCTTTATGTATTTAAAATATGTTGTAATGCTTTTTATTTGTTGTATGAAACCACACACTGATAAGTTGTGTAAAGCAGTCTTTGGACTTCATCTATAAATGACAAGCCAAAGCATATAATTTCAATGTTTTGTATTAGAAGCTATTAATTAATCACTCAGGTTTATAGAAATTTTTTAATAAGTTTATGCAGCTTATTTAGAAACAAAGTCAAAATAAATTGCTTATTTAATATTTTACAGCAATTATGGTCAATGCAATTTTACAGTTAAACAGTTTTTAATGTGCAAAGTATTGAAAATCAAAATGAGTTTACAATTATTTTCACACAGTAAAAATATTATAAATAATTTACTTATTTTTTTCTACAGTACAATACACTTCCAACAACCATTATTTCTGTATTAGTGTACTAATGAAAAGATGGGTACATTTTTTTGTTATTTCTTATTTTAAGTAGGCTATAACAGTCACCACGGCCAAAAACAATCAGTCTTCAGCTTAGTGAAAATACAAAAACAGCTGTCACAACAAGCACAACAGATCTTTAAGTCTCCCAGCGTGCAATCAAAAGTCATCCACACACTCGCAGTCTTCACGTCTACTTACAAACTAGTGGACAAACACCGGAAATACGTTAAACAAGTGGGTAAGTAGGCAAGACCAGAACCGAAAGTGGGGGTATTGGGACAGGGTCAGGGTCATGGAGAATTGGCGTGAGAAACGTTCGTAATGGCGGCTTTATAATAGCTTTCTTTGTCAGTGTCTTGAGGGCGGAGAAGCAACGTTACGAGGAAGCATTTCAATTAGTCCTCCTTTTCTTGGTGTCCATGTGTTTTGTTTCGTTTTGTTTTCTTTTCTTTAGTTATAACAGTTTTCTTTTTGCAAAGTACTTTGTTAGCATTTGTATATCTTGTATGATGTGTAATTTGTAAATAGTGGGGTTTATGGGTGTAGAGTATGGATACAGGGTGTGTTCCTTGTATAATGTACGAAATTCTGTCGCTATTGTATTTTTGAGCAGTTTGCTCCCAAGACTTTTACCCACAATTTCACATACAAATATTGCGATTAGATTAGAATATATATAACAACCTTTTAATTTAAAGAAGACTTCCTTCCTAAGGAACATAACATGTATGAATTATATTACCTTTTTAACCCAGTCTCTAATTCCCCCTCATCTGAATCTGAATCTGAATGAATGCTTTCAAGACCAGAAGATGAGCTGTCTTCATCTCCAAATTCATCCTTCATATCTTCACCCAGCTCTTTCTCCAGGAAAAACGTGCTCGAGCAAGAAGGCAACGCCATTATTCGTTCTATTGCTTTCAATCTACCCATGGATTGAAATGTCAGCATCAAGCCCAACTACCTCGAAAATATCAGTGAAGCCAGTTGCAAAGAAAAATGGGCTCCTACTTTTGCGCGCATATTACTATGATTACGGTAATTTCCTGGCGAATTAGAAAGATATGCAGCGAATCTTGACAGAAAAACATGGCAATATTTATTAAGTGTTTGGTTGGTGTTGATATTTACTAATTGAACTTTATTTTAAAGATGTAGGTTAATTCTTGCAAAGCACCACCCATTCTAACGCCACACTTCCTAACGACATTGATTTTCTTAACTTAAGAGACCTTTAAATAAATAAATAAATGTTTTTGTTAAATGTACCGTGGCTGGTTGTGGCTCAGGTGGTAGCGGTGGAAACCTCTAAGGTTAAAAAAAAAAAAAAAAAAAAAAAAAGCGCTATATAAGTGCAGACCATTTACATTTTTGATAAATTATTTCTTTCAAGGGGCCTCTAAAAACATATTCACTTAATATGAAGCCCATTTACTTTAGCAAATCAGTTTGAAGATGCATCCAAATCAACACAAGGTTCAATTATATTATATTATAATTTATTGTGTAAATTTGGAGTAGGATATGCGTCAAACGTCACCACATTCAATACCTTGTGATTGTTCTCTATTTTAAAGAGAGGGGTCCATTTAAATACGCAGAAAGAATGAATGCCAATTTCTTGCAAGGGTTAGGTAAAAATATGTTATTTATTCCATTACTTATGGTTCATGCAATAAACAGATTCAAATAGGATGCAATGTGAAACGAATCGGTTACCTAACGTAACCTCGGTTCTCTCTAGATGAGGGAACGAGTATTGCGTAAGCTAGCTTACGCTACGGGAAAGATTCATCTTTTCTTAGATATTGAAGCCAAAAAATTATCCTTAATTTTGTATCATTTGTCAACGCAGTGCAGCAACTGCAGACCTTGAGCGGGCTAGCTAGCGAGCTCATTGGTTGCTCTGCGGCAACTGCTGCAGCCTATAGACAAACTTGAGCGAACTCGGCGTCCAATGAGAGGCGTCCGGCGCTTACTGCATCAAAGCCCGCCAAAATGGGCGTGGCTAGAGTGCATATAAGCGTAGTTCAGTGAGGCTGGAACCCTGGTTTTCATTGAATGAAGCGAAAGTCGCTGCGTGGCGCGAAGCACGGCTGGCTACACAATACTGGTTCCCTCATCTAGAGAGAACCGAGGTTACGTTAGGTAACCGATTCGTTCTCTTACAAGAGGTTCTCTCGTATGCGTAAGCTAGCTACGCTCACGGGAACCCATTTTCAACGCCGTCGCACCAAGCATCCACTGCATGAGCCCCGGGGTGGGGGACCGGGGAGCCCTTGTGAATGGGGAAATAATATTTGGCCGGCAAGAGTGCGGGCCAGTGTGTGTGTAATACATAAGCACATAGTGGGAAGGGAACGACAGAGCGCCGGTGCCGGTCTGTGTGGAATGAGTCCCATCAGTGCAGCTGTAGCGTATTAAACCGCTAGTAGTTTTGCCTGCAGGGCGGGCACTTCCAGATTGTAAAATCTGACAAAGGTGGAGGGGAAGCCCAGCCCGCTGCCACACATGTCGTGAATGGAAATCCCGCTGGACCATGCCCACGATGAGGCCATGCCTCTAGTGGAGTGAGCCCTAATGCCCAACGGGCATGGCAGGTCTTTGACGGCGTATCGCGGCAGCAATAGCGTCCACTATCCATCTAGATAGTGTCTGTTTCGAGGCGCGAGACCTTTGGTGCGCCCTCGAGCGAAAGCAAAGCTGCTCAGAGCGTCTGAAAGAGGCGGAGCGCGCAGTATACAATCTCAGTGCTCTGACTGGGCAAAGGAGATTGGCGTCGTGTTCAGCTATCGGATGCTGGCAGCGCCGATAGGGAAATGACCTGTGCTCTGAAAGGAGTACCGATCACCTTGGGAACATAGCCGTGTCTAGGCTTTAAAAATGACCTTGGAGTCACTTGGTCCAAACTCAAGACACGCAGTGCTGACAGACAGCGGCGTGAAGGTCTCCCACGCGTTTGACTGATGACAGGGCAGTCAGAAAAGCGGTTTTGAGTGAAAGGTATTTCAAATCCACGGATTGAAGCGGTTCGAAAGGGGGCTTTCATAGTTTCGAGAACTATAGAAAGATCCCAGATAGGAACCGATGGAGCGCGGGGGTTCATCCTTCTAGCTCCCTTGAGGAAGCGGATGACCAGCTAGTTTTTCTCAGTGACTGGCCATGCAGGGGTTCAGCGAACGCCGCGACGGCCGCCACATACACTTTGAGCGTGGATGGGGATCTGCCCTTATCCAGCAGCTCTTGTAAAAACACAAGCAGCGACGACACCCCACATGTCCGTGGGTCCAGGTCTCTGTCGGTGCACTATTTTGAAAACACAGACCATTTTGACGCATAGAGTCTTCTCGTGGAAGGGGCTCTAGCGTGTATGATGGTGTTTATTACCCCTTCTGGCAGAGCGACAGGTTGTCGTTGATCACCCACGTGTGCAGCGCCCAGCGCTCTGGGTGGGGATGCCAGATCGTGCTGCGAGCTTGAGAGAGGAGATCTGCTCTCACTGGGATGGGCCATGGTGCTGTCAGTGACAGCTGCGTAAGCTCTGGGAACCATGTCTGATTCTCCCAACGCGGGGCTATGAGGAGCACCGAGTGACGCGTTTCCCTGATCCTCTGCATTACCTGTGGCAATAGCGAGACAGGAGGGAAGGCGTAAAGCGGGCGGTTGGGCCAGTCCTGGGCCAGCGCGTCCTCACTTTTCGAGAAAAATATTGGGCAGTGAGACCCGTGTTGGACGCGTCTGTCGAGATGACTTTTCGGCGAGATACAGCTCCCATCATCACTCCCCGCTGATACCATTCGGCCACTGTCCAGGGCTGCAGAGCTGAAATACAGGTCTGAGTCACCTTGATCGGCTGGCGGCCTGTGGCCCAAGCCCGGCGAGACGTGCGGGTGTTTAGCCAATGCTGAAGCGGGCGATGCGCAGTAAACCCAGCTGAAGTACTGCTGCGGCTGAGGTCATGTAACCTAGCACTCTCTGAAATTTTTTCAGAGGAGTGAGGCTGTTCATCTGAAAGGACGCGGCTAGTCAGCTGAACACGCGCGCTGTGTAGATAAGCTGAGCCGTCATTGCCACGGAGTCTAGTTCTATTCCAAGGAAGGAAATTGCCTGACTGGGCTGTAGTGAGCTCTTGGTCCAATTGACTGCAAGACCCAAACTGTTCAGATGGCTGAGGAGAACTGTTCTGTGAGACAGAAGCTCCGTATGTGACTGTGCCATAATCAGCCAGTCGTCCAAATAGTTCAGAATTCGCAAGCCCTGACTCCGCAGGGAGTGCGGCGCAGCACCCATGCACTTCGTGAAAGTACGAGGTGCTAAAGACAGGCCGAACGGAAGGACGGTGTATTGATAAACCTGGCCGTCGAGGCGAATCTCAAGAATGGCCTGTGACGGGATTTATCTGAATCTGAAAGTAGGCATCTTTCAGATCGAGAGAGATAAACCAGTCCCCTGGCGCGTATGCGCGAAGAGTTTCCTGATTGTAAGCATTTTGAACGGTCTTTTTGCAAGCACCTTGTTCAAACCCCTGAGATCTAATATTGGTCTGAGGCTGCCATCTTTCTTGGGAACAAGAAAATAAAGGCTGTAAAACCCCAACTCGCTCAGCGAAGGCGGCACTCTCTCTATGGCCCTTTTGCACAGAAGGTTTGCTATTTCTGAACGAAGCATGCAGGCTGCTTCCGTGTTCACAATAGTTTCGAGCCAGCTCTGAAGCGGGAGGGCGGCGATAGAACTGTAGCAAATAGCCCTGTTTTATTGTGCTTAACACCCATTTGGATATCCCTGGGATAGCTTCCCACGCTTTGAAGCGTAACGCTAGAGGGTGAATGGCCAAATCGCCCTGATTGCCGCTACAGCAGCTGAACAGAATGTGTGGCGGCTTACTGTGCTTATGCATGACTGCTTCGCAGACAGCAGGAACAGGCTGTTCTGTGAGTGACTTCCCGATTGAGGTGAATGGGGAAAGAGTCACATCTGTTAAGTGATGCGCGAGCATAGTCACGGGCACGGGACTTACATACAGAGAAGTGTTTGCTGGCCGTGTGACAGAGCGTGCAGAGATTGGGCGCACGCACGTATTGGTGAGCGCGTTTATTGACTCTAACACTCGAGCGGGTTGTGTCCGCTTTATTTAAGTGGGCTCTGATCGGGACACGGGAAGTGTAATGCTTGTGTGTAGAGATGAACACTGTATTGTGGGCACATTTTCTACACATAAGGCTGGTCTTGTGACAGAGCGGCCAGAGAAGGGGCGCGCGCACGGATTGTGGGCGCGTTTATTGACTCGAACACTCGAGCGGGCTGTGTCCGCTTTATGTGAGTGGGCTCTGACAGGAACACGGGAAGTGTAATGCTTGTGTGTAGTTGTGAACACTGGATTGTGGGCACATTTTCTACACATAAGGCATGTTTGCTCTTTACAAGATTTCTTTGGGTCGCCGTGAAAATGGCGTTTGAGTGCAGGCAAGCGGGCAGTATCACCGGCTTGTTGGCTGCTGAATCCACCACTGTAGTAGCCTGAGAGAGGGGGACTGACAGGGGGCGAAGCTTTGATGGTGGTCCGGCCGAGGCGGGACTGAGCCGTCGTTTTTTCAACAAGGCTAGGAGGACTTCGGTTGCTCAGGTTTCAGCGCAACCTTAGACCGAGGCCCGCGGGGGGGTGGCGATCTGCGGCGGCTGTCTGAGCGCGATCGAGAGGAGCTAGCGTGACGCGGCAGGAAGAGGTTCATGGCTTGGGTGGCTTTCTGGACTTCTGAAAAGCGGTCAACAATGCCACTCACCGCGGAGCGAAAGAGACCGGTCGGAGAGAGCGGTGCGTTGAGGAACGTGGAGCGCTCTGCTTCTCGCATGTCGGCTAGCGTTAGCCACAGATGTCTCTCGGTCACAGTCAGCGACAGTGGGGATTTCTTTAAGACTGCAAGGGAAGCTCAGCTTCCCCTATAATGTCAAAAAAATAATGGTCAAATATGTACTATTGTGTAAACAATTTATTGACTAAAAATGCGTTAGAACACGTTCATCTCGAAGACGAGTTCGTTCAGAATCAGCTACATTACATATAGCAGGTCGGCTGACTCGATTTACTTCTCATACATTCCCGTAGCGTCAGCGCATTTCCCTGTTGAAGCCGAGCGTCCATTGACTTCAATGGGGCTGCTCTGAACAGTTTTTTTCAGTGCTCGAAAATAGACGGTCATTGGATAAATGCTGCGATTATGTCTCGCCCACGGACGCTCAGCGTCTCTGGGGGTGAATGAGGAGTGGGCTGGCCCGGACTCGGGCTTCAGCGTGATGATTGGAGGATCTGTCGAAAGACTGCATCTCCTTTTGATTGACAGCGAATCTGTACTATAAGAAGTCACTGAAGCTATTTCGGCTCAGTCCCATCGCGGATTTCTCAAGTGTAGTCGAATGACAAACTGCTGCAACCTATTTCTTTATATTTGTTTGGCGAAATTGCTAGTCAATTTGCATAATACATTTCACACAATTATACACCACATTCCTTGTTTCAGTTTTACCAAGTTTAATATATTTTGTTTTAGAGCGTTCGTTCGTTCATTCATTCATACAGTAGGCTAGGCTAGCGTCATACGGGTGAAACTGCGCACGATGGCAGACGGTGCTAATATTGTCGACCTGATTTTGGCGAAGCCATTTGAAAGTCTTCCTTACGAGGAAAAAATTAGAATTAAACAGCAGGGCAGATCAACACCTAAGATTGATTTAGTGCAAAAAATAGGGAAAAATAACAGGTCTTTTCAGCTCTCCTGGTATGACAAAGTTAGCTGGCTGACTGGAAGTGCTGTGACAAATAAAATGTACTGCTGGCCATGCCTCTTGATGAGACCATCTCACGGATGTGTTGTTTGGTCAAAAGTGGGGTTTGGAGATCTGTCTAACTTTGACAGGGCATATAAAAGACATGAAAAGAGCAATGAACATGTGAGTGCATGTGCAAGATTAAGTTGCATGGGCAGGATCAGGGTTGAGCATGCAATCAATGAAGGTGCTCGCATTCAAGTGACTAAACATAATGAAACAGTCAAACAAGTAGGGCAGAATTTACTTTTAAATAAGTTTATAATGTAGGCCGAAAATGAGCTTCCCCTCTTTGAAAGACCAGCACCGCCGCTCTGTCGTTCCCTTCCCACTATGTGCTTATGTATTACACAATCAATGACCCGCATTCTTGCCGGCCAAATATTTCCCCACTCATAAGGGCTCCTCCGGGTCCCCCCTTAATTCCCTGGGGCTCATACAGTGGATGCTTGGCGAATGGGTTCCCGTAGCGTAAGCTAGCTTACGCAATACGAGAGAACCTCTCGTAAGCGAACGTATACGAACTACGCTTATATGCACTCTAGTCACGCCCATTTTGGCGGGCTTTGTTGCAGTGAGCGCGCGGACGCCTCTCATTGGATGCGAGTTCGCCCAAGCTCGTCTATAGGCTGCAGCAGTTGCCGCAGAGCAACCTATGAGCTCGCTAGCTAGCCCGCTCAAGGTCTGCAGCTGCCGCACTGCGTTGACAATGGATACAAAAATTAAGGATAATTTTTTGGTTTAATATCTCAGAAAAGATGAATCTTTCCCGTAGCGTAAGCTAGCTTACGCAATACTCGTTCCCTCATCTAGAGAGAACCGAGGTTACGTTAGGTAACCGATACGTTTTCCAGGCCTGGAAAAGTCATGGAAAAACAAGTTAACACTGAATGTTTTGTAAAAGTTATGGAATTTTTAAAAATATATATTTTCAGCAGTACAAGTTTGCTAATAATTCTTCAAGTTTGGCGCGATCGCGGAGCAGTAGTATGCAAAATGCATTGCTGCGTAAACTGAGTAGTTTGTGAATATGCGTATCGCTATGCGGTGTCGCATTTGGCACCTCATTAACGGCAGAAAAGTTCGCTCACGATTGCTCAAGTTCATATGGATAATGTACAAGGAATTAGTACATTTCATATTTACATTATTGTTTGAATATATTAAGTCTTTAAATGTTTGTATGCTTTAACTTGCCATGTTAATTAAGCTTATGTTTATGTTTGCTTGTGAGTCTGAGCAGTGTTATTATTCACTTCTTGATGAGCACTCATTAAAAGTCTCAGTATCACATACATTCTCCTGTTTTTAATGGAAAACATGAGAGAAGACCTGCGCTGATTATCACTGATGTCCCTTGATCTTTCTGTCAAGAGTCGCATCAGTGTACCGGAACAAAAGCAGGGGCTTTCACGCTGTCATTTTAGTCCGAAACAGCACGGTTCGCATGACAATTTGTTAATGTGAAAACTGTTTTGCAGACCGCAGTAAAGAACACGAAAATGACGTGCGCGTGCTTTTTTTGCCTGTTTAACCATGATGACATTATCAGTTGCACAAAAACAAACACACGCGTTTCTCATTCATCCTAAAATAAAATACAAATTCCATTTAAGTTATCTTGCATTGGGACCTAACTTGTCTCCACAGCGTTAGAGTGGGAGAAAACGCCCCCATTAAGGAAAATGTGACATTAGGCCTACTGTGAAACAAAACATAAATGTGACTAGAATTACCATCCCAGTTTTGAGTGACTATGGCAGGAGTTATTCACCAAATAATAAAATTGCTCAGCCTTCATAATTAATTAGTATTTTGACTGAAAATATTTTTGTACAAAGGGGTCGTTTTGCCCCAGCGGTGAGGTAAAATGCCCCCCAAGGTGGGGTAAAATGCCCCCTTTCTTACCAACCAGTTTGCTTCATAGATCAACAGCAAAATGATCAGACTATAGTTTTTAAACTCTAAAAGTAAAAGGCAAGTAATGTATCAACATGTGTATATATATTAATATTTATTTCAGGAATGTCCAAAATAGCCACATTTTTTACATTTATATTTATACATATTACATATAATTAAGCCATGCAAACAAATATGTTGTAATTAATAAATAAACAAACGAACAAACATTCATTCATTAGCCATTCACTGTTCAGCCATGCAAATTTCACATGAATTCCCCTCGAATCTGATTGGAACAATCTACATGTGCCCACTTTTGGCAACCCTCACACCTTATCCAGTCCCCCCACTAATTGAAAATAACTCCCCACAGTAGAGTGCCTATGATTCGTGCAGCTATCTTGTCCTCCAAAAACATTTTATATGGCGAGGAGGTAAGCGCAGCTGCAGATTCACATGCCCTCTTTCGTGACCTCTTGTTTTTTATTCTTGGCCTAGGGGACAGCTCTTCTAGAATCGAGGAGGGTGACTGACTCGGTCCTTTAAAAAGGAATAAAAAATACATTATAATACAGAAACCCACTGGGGCCTGTCAAAAGAACACACACACATAAACACACGTATGTGTATTTAGTGATGAATAAGATGATGACGATGATGATGATGACAATGACAGTAAGCTCTTTAGAATACATAGTTTTTCTTACCATGTTCAGCTGGCCACTGGAGACTTGTCCCAGGTTGTGGTTGGGAGTGGGCACTAGTGCTGGGGACCACGGATGATCCACTGGGGCCTGTCAAGAAAACACACACAATTTAGTGATGATGACGATGACACTAGCCTTATAGTAATAGTAATTGTTTACCAGCACTTATCTCCTCCTCAATCTCCCTTCTGTCCTCGAGGGTTGGATCTGGCTCCTCAGTTACTTCGGCTCCTTCAAAGTCTTCATCTTTGTAGATGGTCTTGTCAACAGCCCACATCCAGCAGGCCTTGAAACCCTTTTGGCCCTTCCCCACACACGATGAAGCTGAGTAGGCTTTATCGAAAAGCCCACACACAGCATAAATATCAATTTGTTGTCCTGTGTGAAAGATCATCCAGTTATCTGCAGCTGTGTTGTATTTTAATTTAAAAGACTTGAAAAAGGTGCGGTCTATTGGCTGCATCTTGTGGCTGCAGTAGGGTGGGATGTAATCATTATCACCCCACGCTCTCTTGCAAGCAACACAGCCTCGAGGGTCTTATGCGCGTGGTGGCCATCCAATATCAAAATGTGAGGCCTCTGAGAAGTGCATCCAGTGGTGTCACAAAAATGTCTCAGCCACTGGAGAAACAGTGTACTGTCCATCCACCCTGAATCAGTCACTCCACCAATTGATCCTGCTGGGGCACCATACAGCAGGGGCTCATTCATTTGTTTTCTTGGAAAAATGAACAGTGGTGGTACAAACTGCAGAGCAGTGTTTATGGAACAGGCAGTAGTGACAGTAAAGCCTCTTTTATGCTTGTGACTCTTGCTACCTGCCTCTTCCCCTTTGTACCAACAATTTGTTTGGCTTCTGTACATTCTGGACACCCACCTCATCCATATTCTACAGACAAGTGGGGGTCAAAATCGGCTTAACGTAGGCCTATATAGAAGTGATTTTTATGCATTTGATTGTGACAAAACAGTGCTGCCCATCTTGCTGATGTTGTTTGATGTTGATGTTTTCAAAGTTGAATTGGCTTAAGTTGCCTAAAATCTCAAATATAGCTCTTATTCAGTTGAGATAACATTAGTAGCCTGTGGCTGTTAATGAACATGTTTGCAGTTTAGTTATTTGACCACTGAGGGTTATCTGTTCAGTGATCTGATTGTCTGATTTTGTTGGCTCTTTGGTTATAGGGCTGCTGAGAATAGGATTATGTTCAGAAGGCTAATTTTAACAGTTTCCCAATTGCTTGAATGTGGTAAAAATGTGTTGCCAAGTAAATGTTCACAATATATTTTAAAAAGAAAGACAAATGTGTTTGAAATGTTTTTGAAAAAAATATAACCTATTTAAAACTGAAACTGAAAAGATAAAATGGAATGTTGATAGCTTAAAAAAAAAAAGTTTATCTTAATAAAAAAAATGTCTCTTTAAGTATTTAGCAATAATGTTACATTTGTGAAGTTTTTAATAGGACTCTCGTGAGCTCGCAGCGTCACGTGCTCGTCACCGCACCAGGAAGTTCGCGCAACAGAGATAGCTCACTACTGCTAGCTGTCATACATAGCCTACATACATTCACTGAATCCTGTCAGAGATAAGTTAAAGGAAATCGACAGTTAAACGATTGAAACCGATTTAAAGCACATAATCTCGCAGAACAATTAGGTGAAGACATTTGCACTTACGCATAAGGAAGGTACCTCGTAAACTGCTCGTACATTTAACAACAACAAAAGAGGTTAATTGGTAGTCTCGTTTATATTTAGACATAAAACCGACGCAGGACATAAGAAAGATGGAGTGGGACAATTCTGGGACATTTGACACCAGTCAAGCTGGTTAACAGAAAAGATATCGAGTTATGACTGCTGTGTTTTGGATTTGTTCAAATCTGTGTGTTTGTTTACTGCCCTGTTAGCTGATATTATACTAATGTCACAGTGATCAGAGCCTTTTTTCTTCGAAATATCTTTGGTTATTTTTCTGCGTGTTTGGTACTATATAAGAGCTCCAGTATGCATGACGCCTATGAACCAGTTCCCATCCTGGAGAAATTACCCCTTCAGATTGACTGTTTGGCGGCCTGGGGTGAGTTCCGCTTCCCCTTCAACACTTTCAACACTGACATGATATAGGTTTGATACTCTTGGTCTTCACTGATAATGGCGGCGTCTCAAAACCTAGATTTGGACAACATTATTGGGCATTCTGAAGTAATAGTTTTCAGGATAGTGGACCGTTACATCCCGAGGGCTCATGATTATTACACTAATGGTTATCAATAACTTTCACCTCCTTAGACTAAAATCTTTAGACAGTATTTTCTCTTTCACTTTCTTCTTTGCTGCTTTGAAAGTGTTGTGAAAGGCGCTATACAAATACAATTGACTTAAAGATACATCAATTTCTAAAGAATCCTGGACTATTGTTCCATTTAAAGGGATAGTGCACCCAAAAATGAAAATCCTCTCATTATTTACTCAACCTCATTTCATCTCAGATGTGCATGACTTTCGTTCTTCTGCAGAACACAAACGAATATTTTTAGAAGAATATCTCAGCCCTGTCACTCCTCTCAATGCAAGTAAATGGTGGCCAGAACTTTGAAGGTCCAAAAATCACATAAAGGCAGCATAAAATCCATAAAGACTCAAGTGGTTTAATCTATGTCTTCTGAAGTGATCCGATTAATTTGGGGTGAGAAAAGACAAAATATAACAAGTTTTTCACTTGAAATCAGTAGTCTCCTTGGCGATCATAATTTCAAGCTGTATTACACTTCCTAACGCCATTGTGGAGGAGGGAGAGGGGGGGGGGCTAGAATGTCGCACGCCCGGTCCCCAATCGGCCTGATGGGGCGCGAGGGATAAAGGCGGTTCGAGAGAGAGAGAATTACGGACATGTCCGTCATGTGTGTGTTTATGTTTGTGTGTTTTGGTTTAAGTTTTCATAAAATTATTATTTATATTCACAAGCCGGTTCTCGCATGCATGCTAGCACCATTTAGATTTTAATAGGAAATCAATCACAGCGTCATTGTCATTCCCATTAAAGTCAGCGCTAACGTGAATAAGGTCTATCTGAAGATGTATAGCAAAAAAGGATCAACATTTTGATCTGTTCTCAGCCATAACCGATTAGATCGCTTTAGAAGATTAAACCACTGGAGTCCATTCACTTGCATTGTATGGACCTACATAGTTGAGTTATTCTTCTAAAAATCTTCATTTAGCAAACGAGAAAGTCATACACATCTGGGAAGGCATAAGGGTGAGTAAATCATGAGAAATTTTTTATTTTGGGGTGAACTGGTCCTTTCACAAACTAAGGCTATTTTATGATTCTGGTCCTTTGTAAAACATTTTCATGTTTCATTTAGTCTGATGATCATTCTATGTTTGCAGATGATTGGCTCCTTGTTGGGACCAAACCAGGCCATCTCCTTCTGTACAGGATCAGGAAAGATGCAGGTGTGTAGTTTTTGTTTTTACTGCTTGTATACAGCGTCGGTCATTTATGGGATTTAATTGTTACTGATAACACCGTTTATTTCAGGTACAAACAGGTTTGAAGTTACATTGGAGAAATCTAATAAGAACTTCTCCAAGAAGATTCAGCAGGTATGAACTAAGCAAGCTGAATTTACTTTTATTCATATGCAAGATATGAATTATATATACTGTATCTATAATTCAGTTTTCACTAGTTAAAATAATGATTCTATATCGTTACATGTTTGTGTATAGTTGTCAGGTATTTGTCACTGAATTTTAAATTCAGTGAAAAGTCATGTCAAACAATTTCATTATCGATCATCATTTTCATGATCGATCATTGCTGTCACTTCCGAGAATTTCTCGGGTACTCGTGCCCATCCCTAATTATTACTGATTAAAAAAAATATATTTTCACTAGTAGTAATTTCATAGCTGATATCAAGAATTTGCATTATTCATATAGATATCTACTGTATAGTTGTATTACATTAAACATATATTTAAAAGCTTTTGAAGACATATCTTTTAGCTTTTTATTAATATGTTTTAGTTGTTTTTTGTCATTAAATTCATTTTTGTACCTTTTTATTAATTTTTATATTTTACTTTATAAAATACATTTTTTTTTTCATTATTTTTATTCTTGTTAGGGGCCAAGCCCTGAAAGTGCGTAGGCACCTATTGTTATCATTAGTATTCTTTTTCTTCTTCTTGCTTCCACAATTGAGTCTATGGCAGCCCATAGAATCATATGCACACAGATAGAGGACAGTATGAACATTAACTGGAGCAAATTTGTTCTCTAAGTCAAACCTTCTAGCGCCGCCAACTCCCAAAGTTTCACACGTTTATGCTAATAGCTTTTAAATGGTAAGTGCTAGAATCAAATGTAATTATGCTTAATTGGCACAATGCACAGAAGGTACTCAAAAAGTTTTGGGACAAAAAAGTTATACCAAATATTTATAAAACGCGAATAACATTTGCAGTTCTGCCGCTCCCTATATGCATGCTAAGCAGTCTACGTATGGCACCAATTCCCTAGGAGGGCACCAGAAAGTCCACCGGCTGGCCTTACTCGCACATAGTATGTTATTCAAGGACCCGAAAGCAGTTGCGGAACACAGATGATCGCTTTGCGCTCATATCACATGAAGTGTATGTCCCATTGCAATTGATAATATTCATGGTTTTTCAACCATTTTGCCAAAAATTATCACCAAATCATCATTGCTTTAGTAATTCTTTGTCATTGTTTTGCCTAATAATACTAACCCCAAGTATTTCTCCTTATGATTTGTCAATTATTTTGCTTTAAATCATCATTACTGTCACTACTATCACATCACTACAATAATCATTGCTGTTTTAACTTAAATTCTCTTTGGCACATTTGCTTTAAAGTTTGGGTATGTGAGAAATCTGTTGCAAGCATCTCTCGCACGTTCAATATAAACTTGGTTTGTCCCCTGGACTTTTTCACAGGACAAATATGTTTATATTGTCTCTAAATGTGTAAATATGCTAATTTTAACATTAAAATTCAAGGGTCAATATCTTAAGAAATTAGCTCATCATGTAGTGTCATTTCCATGGTGCTCACATCAATCGCTCAAGTTAGATCTCACCAAATCAGTGTGGCAAAATACTTATCACTAATTTTTTACTGTAATATCAAGCAATGTAAGTTTGTTGTTTCTGTTTTGATAGTGATCTGTGATATTATTATGGTATGATAGCTTGCATCTGAAAGTGGAAGAAGCTTTCTTTTAATTGTGTAAACAGGGGGCCTGGGTAACTCAGACGCTGACTACAACATCTGGAGTCGCGAGTTTGAATCCAGGGTGGGCTGAGTGACTCCAGTCAGGCTAACCTTAGCAACCAATTGGCCCGGTTGCTAGGGTGGGTAGAGTCACATTGGGTTAGCCTCGAGTTGCTATAATGTGGTTCTTGCTCTCGGTGGGGCATGTGGTGAGTTGTGCGTTGATGCCGCGGAGAGAAGCGTGAAGCCTCCATACTCACCATGTCTCCATGGTAACGCCCTCAACAAGCCGTGAAAAACGTGATAAAATGTGTGGATTGACGGTCTCAGACATCCAACACCGGATTATGGGGGGACACAACTGTGCAACTGTGACCAGTTAATTTGCCCACTTTGGCAATTGTGTGTTTAATGTATAATATACATTATATAAGTCGGGACTCTTTGACGTAGGAGTCTGACAGGGAAGTTGGACTGAAAATGTAAATTTGTCATATAATTCAAATATTAATGCTTGGATTGAGAGATGCGTTAAAAAATGGAACATTATCCTCCTAGGAAATGTTTTTCTAGGCGAAATGCAGTAACTACATGGCTTTATGCTTTTTGGATTTATTTCCAGCTAAATCTTCATTATCATATAAAAATTTCACTCTTTGTTTCCTCTGAATGTTAGTTAAACCAAACCCGTCTGTCAAATGGCAGATAACTATAAAGTGGTAACATGCGATTGTTACCTTTAAAAGCAGTTTTTACTTGATTTAACCATGTTAGATGTAACCGCATAAAGCACATCTTTGGGTTAGTTTTTACATTTTCTAAAGAATATAAATATACCCATTCCAAGTGTTGTTTCTGCGTTTTGTCTCTTAAGGACAATATTTTTGTATATTTTATTTATTTTATCACTCTGATGTAATGTATACCCTAAAACTACAGCAAAAATTAAGTTTCCATTTTCCGAAAGGCACATTGTAAGCACGTAGTTCATGTTTACATGTAAAATTGAACAATACACAATTTCAGAGACAATACTTCTGTTGCAAGCTTTAAGTGGTTCGCTCAAGGATATAAGGGTGATGGTTCATAGCTCACTTTGCCTGCATTGAGCTTAAACCAGTAAGCTTTCAGTAATACTCTTGGGATTTGGTTATTATGCAAAACCACACCCATGGGAGTTGTAACCTGATGGTAGTTACATTTATAATGTAGTCATATAGCACAAACAAACAATGCATTCATATAGTTGCAAGGTAAATATTTTGATTTGATAAAGCAAAGAATTATTTAGAAAATCTGATGTTTTACATTGAAATACAAAGTGTCATGAAAATATGTGTCCCATAAGGTTTTAGAATGTGCTGTTGTTTGTTCAAGTAGTCACTGAAAATGGTGTATAGAGTCTTTTTGGTACTGCTGTTGTGCTGTGAACAATTTGTGTTGTACATGTCCTCAGAGGAGTCCTGTAGTCATGACTGTGTAGCATCCTGATCTTGTGGTGTCC
This sequence comes from Xyrauchen texanus, assembly GCF_025860055.1. NCBI lineage: Eukaryota > Metazoa > Chordata > Actinopteri > Cypriniformes > Catostomidae > Xyrauchen > Xyrauchen texanus. Next base: position 39,019,710 of record NC_068297.1, read on the forward strand.
TCACAGTACTAGACATTTCCTACAACACAAGAAAACGAAATACTTTTCTATTTCTTTCAAGTTTAGAGATGTTAAGAAGAAATAACATGAAAATGCTAAATGTATGTAAAACAACATTAATACAAATAAACATACTTGTGTCGATTCTCATATAGTAGCATGATTTTCTGTGCAGTAGTGAAGTGTATTCTTTGAACATCAGAAGGAGAATGATGGGATGTGTTTTTTTAAACTGAGGATCAGAATGTCTGTTGTTTTAAACCAGAATGTGATGGATGAGGTGTGGTGTACTCAGTTATAACTAAAAAGTCCTGTAACATAAGAAAACAAAAAAGATTTATTGAAATGTTTTAAGAAGATTCGCAAATGAAAAACATGCAAAACAGCCTTTATAAACAATACACATACTCTCATCAAGTCTCTATTAAGATTATTTTTTATTCAGCAGTGATGTCCACTTTTTATTTTTGTCCTGTGTTGTTGTACACCAGATGGTAAAGAATGAAATGTTATTGAAATGTGTTTTATTAACAGGGGATCAGAAAATCTATTGTTTTTAACCAGTTGGCGAAGGGTGAGATGTTACAATTTTTGAACATAAGCTTAGAAGCTTAGTTGTCCAGAAACTCCATATTGTTTGTGGCTTGAGAAAGGTTCCTCCTGGTAAATGTGAAACTAGCATTACAGTTTTCTGGCATCTTAGATTTATTTGACATCACAATTTTCTTACATTGACAATATCATTTATGCACTACTCAATAAAAAAAAAAAAATACTGTTTATATCACAGAGATTGAAAGAAACATTGCTTTTAATAAGTAGAACTACACAGCCCCAACATGTCTGGCACAATTTGCTCCAAAATAACCATTTTAATTGTTTTGGACAAAATATATTATTTTACAAAAACAAATGTTAACATATAGAAAATTACCAATTGCTAAATAGAAAACTGCAGGGTGTGCTTCAACTTACATAATGGTTTATTTTTCTCCAAATTGTAACTACTGTGCAATGACAACTCCTATGGGTGTGTTTTAGCATAATAGCCAAAACTTGTTAATTCAAGCTTAATACAAGTGTTGTGAGCAAAGTTAAGGCAAGTAAATAAAACGGAAAGAAAAAAATAACAGTAACCAAAGGAGACCTGGGTTGGTTGGCACAGCATAAAAAAAAAAATACAACAAATAAATACCTAAAGACCGTGGGGAGTGGTACTGTTAAACAAGTCAAAACAAAGTAAAAAGTTTAGAACATGAACAATAAGGTAAAACATTGTTGGTGATCTTTTTCAGAGGGCTGTCGATGTGAAATTTTGATCATTATCTTTGTTAAGTGCAGGGTTTTATTGGTTTTTAAATGTAATTTTCAGTTACTTGCAGTTATTGCTATGATATTAAATTCCCTAACCCCCACAGCATCCCCTGCTCAAAATCCATTCCTGTGGCTGTATATTATGGGGTTGATTGGCTCAGTTGAAAAATAAAATTGTTTTTTAAATTGGAAGCAGTTTTCAAGATATAAGCAATTAACAGAAAACATATTTCAAATATACATTAGTAAAGAAACATGTTTCAACACATTTAAAATAATTAATATTATTACTTTATAAAATGTTTAATTTAAACATTATTAAAATATTTAATAATTTGGTTCAGTAAAAATCATAATTTGTAATTACATTTGTTTATTGATTCATATATATATATATATATATATATACCACAAAAAACCAACACATATGCAACAAATCAACATTTCACATTCAAACCCCACTAATATCCCTCCCCATTCACCAACCCCACTCTGACCCCCAACGAACACCCCTGTGGTCCCACATAATAACACACACACACACAACCAAACAAAAAAATTAAATAAACATGCATAATTAAACTAAACTACACTCTCCACATCCCCTCCCCAAGAGTCCCTTCAAAAAACGAAATAATTGCCCCATTTTTTAAACAAATAAGTCCCAAAACCCCAGTCTTCTACTTACTTCCTCGAAAGCAGCCACCCTCCCCATTTCCACACACCACTCCGAAAAAGAAGGCGCTCAATCCGACTTCCATCCTCTTAAAATTATATGCCTGCTGATCATGAGACTGATCAGAACCCAATATTTGTTTTTTGACTTTTATTTTTAACCTTAATATTGCATACAACAGAGTACAATTTTACTTTCTGACATGTTAGTTTTACATATTCCAGCTGCGTCGACCATTATTACATTTTTGATCAATCAAATACAATATACAGAAAGGGAAAACATCCAAGTTTAGTATATAATAATAATAATAGTATTAGTAAATGAATTTAAAAAAGAAAAACTGCAAATAAATTTGAAAATGAATAAACATAAATTACATTGAGGTAGTTAAAACTACTATGGTGTGTAATAAGTATCTTATTGCATTAGTAAAAGCATTACAAGGGTCCTTTTTTAAAAAAAATGCTTCTGATGCTGTAATGCATATGTGAGTCGTTCCATTTCGAACAGCTCCCACACTTTTTGAATCCAAGCATTGTATGATGAGGGTCATGTTTCAGCCATCTGAGTGTGAAACACTTAATAGTGGCTGCCAATAGAATTCATAGCTGATATATTTGATCTCTACCCTCAAAGCCTTCGGAAGCACCCCAAGAAGGACTACTTTGGGATCTTTGGGGATCTCATGGTGGAGTGTTTCTTTAAGAGCATCGAATACATCTTTCCAGTAATTTTGGGCATGACCACAAAATATGAGTGTGATTACCAACTTGCTTTCCACATTTTCTCCAACGCTTTTCTGTACTAGCTGGTTTTTGCTGTTATGTGTGGGGTCCTTAAATATCTTGCTGTATTCTTCCATTTGAACTCCCTCCAAATATTAGAGCTGTTTACTTGGTGTACCTCCCCACAAGCCTCCTCCCAGATTTCAGAAGAAATATCTATGCCCATTTTGGCCTCCCATTTCTCCTTTATAAGATATTATTTGAATTCATAGACAGAAATATTTGGTAAATATTAGAAATTATTTTCTTAACCTAATGTCCGGCCTGTAGTTCTTATGTGTGATAAGGAAGTGTCTCAGCTGTAAATATCTATAAAATTGTGTAAACTCATTTCTTATTTGTTCAAAAGATTTGAGTTCATCATTGTGGAATATCTGATGCAGAGTCCACATTGAGACCAGTTTTTAAATCCTTCATCTATATATGACAGTACAAAACCCTTAAGACGGGCCAAGTGATGTTTGTATAGTTTTCCAAATTTAAGCATGACTTTAGTCCATTCACCCATTAGAACCAAATTTGAGGACATCTCTGAGAATGGTACTACCTTAAGAGGTATCGAAATGTTGTTTTTAATATTGATCCATCAGGTGTAAGAGTAGTCCTTTATCCATGAAATCAGGGGCCTCATTTGTGCAGCCCAAAAGTAATACCTGAAATCTGGAAGTCCCAGCCCTCCCTTTGGTTTAGATAACTGTATTGTTTTAAACTGTATGAATGTATGAATTTTGAGATTGTTTTATTCAGCATATTAAATGTAGATTTTGGAACTTCTATAGGCAACATCTGAAACAAATAGAGAAGCCTCGGCAAGATATTCATACTTATAAACTCAACCCGGCCAATCAGAGAGAGAGAGAGAGCCGACCAGTGATCCAGATCCTTGCTAAATGTTTTTGTTTTCTTATAGTTTGCATTGTTTGATCTAAGGAAGAGGGAATGAAGATACCTAGGTATTGCAAACCATCCTTGGGCCATTTAAACCTACTCTTGATTTTGGTCTGTTTTGAGGTTTGGTCATTGACATCCAGGGCCTCATGTTTATCCATGTTCACTTTGTATCCAGAATAATATCCATACTGAGAGATTATCTTTTTTAAATGCGGATTGTTCTTTCAGATTCTGTTAGGAAAAGTAGGACATCATCAGCATATAAAGAAAGCTTATGCTCTTCTTCTCTAATTGTGAGTCCCTTAGCCAGGGCTGGACTGGGAAAAGAAATCGACTCATGGCAACTGGGCCCTGTCCTTTTCTGCATATTGCGGCGGCGTTTTGTGGTCCATTCTGCATAACGCGGCGGCTCATTGTTGCTTATCACGGCCCATTCGGCACGTTTCGCGGCCGAACCACTGGCCCGCTCGGTTCTCCCGATGGACATTCCGCCATTGATTGGCCCAAAAGTGCGTCGACCCACCGGGAAAATGCCCGGTATGCCAGATTACCAGTACAGCCCTGCCCTTAACTGTTTTGTCATCCTGAATAAGTTGAGCTAGGGGTTCAATGCTGATTGCAAACAGAAGGGGCGACAGTAAGCATCCATGTCTACATTTGCATTCCAAGGCAAAGCGCTCAGATCTGTATCCATTAACTCGAACTGAGGTGAACAGACTTGAGTAGAGTGTTGTGTAGAGAATTTTGCCAGGAAACATGATAGAATGCCTTATGTGTGTCAAGTGATAGAAGCAATGTCTTCTCTCTTTTGGATTTTGTATAGCTCATTATATTTAACACTCTGCAAATGTTATCCCCATAGTATCTCCCTGGAGTAAATCCGGTTTGGTCCGGCTGTATAATTTGGTTAATAATTGTATTTACCTTTTTGGCTAGAATGGCCGTTAGTATGCGTAGATCACTATTCAACAATGAAATGGGCTTATATGATTGACAGTCAGTAGGATCTTTGCCCTCTTTGTGAATTACTTCTATGGTTGCTTCCCTCCATGAGGATGCCACCATGCCTGATTGCAACACATGATGTTATGCTTTTAGAAGGAGCAGGGATACTAATTCTTGAAAACTTTTGTAAAATTAATTCATTTATCTGTCAGGTCCTGGGCTTTTGTTGTTTTTCATCATGGAGATTGTCTCTACAGTATCTCGCATTCCTTAATAGGCTCATCCAGATCCTTTGCTATTGACTCAGTTACTTTTATATTTTTTAAGAATGATGCCAGAGTGTTATCATCAGAGCAGGTATCTGTGTTTTTGTATAAGGATTTTTTTAATTCTGTGAAGGGTTCATCAATTTTGTCTGGTTTATTAAGGGGGTTGATAAAGTTACCGGATTCTATTTTGGTGGTTCGATTCCCAGCCCACACGACTCCACATGCCGAAGTGTCCTTGGGCAAGACACTGAACCCCAGGTTGCTCCCAATGGCAGGTTAGCGCCTTGCATGGCAGCTCTGCCGCCATTGGTGTGTGAGTGTGTTTGTATGGGTGATTGGGACACAGTGTAAAGCACTTTGGTAACCTCTAAGGTTAAAAAAAAGCGCTATATAAGTGCAGACCATTTACCATGTTCATAATAACTTTGGTTAGTAAATCTTGAATTTCCTTACATTTTCCTTACACATTTAATTGCTTGTTCCAATTCTTGTTGTCTATTTTCCCTCCTCCTCTACTTGGCACTTGCAAATGAAAAAATCCAGCCTCTAAGGTATGCTTTCGCACAATCTCAGACAATAAGTAGTGATACCTCTTTGGAATCATTTGTACTTGAATATAATTTCGATAAAATAATGATAAAATCATTAACCTGTTGATATGCACCCCCTTTTTTTAGCACAAATCATGAAAATGACATACCTGAACTTAAATGGTTGTATTTACTGGACCCTTTGGAGTATGGACAGAGTTGTTGTATCTTTTGAGGGAAGATACTTTGGGCTTTATTTCCCAAGTTTCAGAATTAATATATGTTATAATTTTGTAACGTTAGAGAAGCTGAAGTGTATAGTAATGGAAATATTTTGTGCTGAACATGTTTTTATAATCTAAAAAACAATAATAAAAGTACCAAGACAACCCAGAAATACAATGTTCTCAAAGCCAAAAGTCTAAAGAAGTTATATTTCAAATTTGAAGATGATCTAACAAAAAATGAGGTTCCTGCAAGCTTTGTACGCTTCCAGAGATTTTACAGAGAAAAGAGTAATATTAAGGCTCCGCCTTTCAAGACGACACAAAATCTGACTGCACTGCTCGGCTATTATGAATAAAACTATGCCCCATTTTTAAAAATCGACTTGGAGACAGGCCTCGTTTTGTTTATGAGACTCTACTATAAGATAATATACAGTTTTACAACATGAATGCTGCTCAGATTGCATAGTTGAAGAATGATGATGAAGGGTAATTCTTTCAGGCGAGATCTCACGTAAACAATGGAGAATATATCAATATTTGTCAGATTTATCACTTTTATGGACAAAAAGTGCTATTGGATGTTTTTCAATGAATGCTTGTCATGGACAATTGACCCAAATGTGTTGAAATGGATTCATCTGGCGATCATGTTTTCATAACAAAGGTATGAAGTCCCGTTTTGATATTGCATGTTTTCATTTGTACTCCTGGCACAAATAACTAAACTGCTGTTTCTGGAGCATTGCTATCATGAAACCGAGATCGGATATCAATGTTGAACCCTTAGACCTTTGAAAAGATGTATAATTTGTTAACATAAATTACATTTATTGATGGTAAATTATATATTAAACATAAGCAGAATGATGTCACTCTCGCGTGCAGGGGGATTGTGTATCAACAGGTTAAGTAAAGATGCGTTTAGCCTCCACTGCTTGGAAGTTGGCCTATGTCCTTTATCCCATACCAATTTCATGGGTGAATGATCCGAGACTGTCATTGGCAGTATCTTCATATCGGCTATTCTATAAAGCTCAGTAGAATGCATGTCTAAGAAAGTAAAAAGTAAAATCTCTACAATTTGGAAATTTGCTTCGCCATACATCCACCAGTCCCAACTCAGAAGATTGATATTTTAGCATCTTACTCCTTTGGAAGAGTGGAGTGTTAGGAATAGGTTGTCTATCCATACATTTTTACATAATGCAATTGAAATCTCTCCCAATTAATAATATTCTGGAGCTATGCTGTGATGTTGTGTTAAAAACTCTTCTAATAAAGTCAGGCTTATTTTCATTTGGTGAGTACACAATCATGAGTGAGACATCTATACCATATATAGAACCATTTAAATCCACCCCGATGGATGAGAGGAAAAATACACTTTATCTGCCCATGATCTCTTTAGTTTCTTGTGTTCAGTGTCAGACAATGTGTTTCTTGCAAAAAAGCAATCTGACAGTTAGTTTGTTTTAGCTCATACAGAATCTTTTTCCTCTTCAAAGGGCTATGAAGGCCCTTAACATTATAACTTACAACCTTTATAGGCCCCATTGTTTGTTATATACGGGTGAAGGGACACATTCTCTCCTGTAAAAGAAGGGCGGGGAGGCAAGTGGGGAAGTCACATATTTGTACGTTTGAGTTCCTGATCAAGAGATATGGACATATGTTTAGTGTAGTGTAGAGGCCACATATTAGGGGAAGGAAGGAAGGGGGAAAAAAAGGCAGCTGTATAAAGTGTAAAAGTGTTTAAATTCTTAGAACTAACATATTGGTAAGTTTGTAGTCACAAGGAAGAATCTTTTCTCATCATTCTCAACAATGGGACCTGTGTAAACATAACTAAAAGGAACATTCATAAAACTCAAGAGCATAGATATAGCCAGGTATTTTTAGGGACCTAGTCCCGAGCTGCACAAAAAACAAGCAGCTATGAGAACAGTTCTGTTTATCCCAATGGATAGTTGCTTAAACTGTTTTGTGTACCAGTAATTACCTGTGCATACGATCAAGATATGGACAAAAGGTTATTACATACACCTCCACACAGGCTCTTACAGAACCATCAAAACAAGAAATAGGTATTTGACAAAAACAGTATCATAAATAGTAGCAGTTCTTTCTTAAGTCCTTAACCGTGTTCGTAATCTCTGCATACAAGGCACTTGGATCTTACACTGTGGATGTGATAATTAAGGCTGGGGTAAGAGGGGAGTACATGACATCAGGCAATTGAAATCTGAATTGGGTGCAATTTAAATGCAAATACATACATTTCTATGGAATTGTGCAATCCTCTCATACCATGTGTTGTGTAATCTTCTCATACCGTGGGAAAAGCCTGTTTAACCCATTCCCTTCACCCATACTCAGTTATCATATTATCCAGCCCATTGAGCTGGATATATGTGGGCATAGATTAAATTACTATCATGTATAGGGGCTCAAATACATATCAAGCAATGTCACTTTCCTTAAGGGTACTGCATGATTGGGATGATTTTCCTCTTCATTGCTTCATATGCATCCCAGAACTCCTTTTCTACTCCTTTATGTGAGATTCGTAGTCTGGCCGGGAAAAGCAGGCTGTACCGGATTCCTTGTCGTCCCTGGAGCATTTTCCTGACATTGGTAAAAGCCACCCTTCCCCTGGTTGTGTAGTCAGGGAAGATGGAAATTTGGTTTCCATCATAGCTGAGTGGAGCTCGACTTCTGGCTTTTCTCAGAATCTCCATGCAATCTCCATCGTAAGTGCATCTTTGCTGTGATGACACAGGGTTTGTTTCCTGGTTTCCAAGGTACGAGGCTGCGATGCGATCGTTTAATTTTCGCTGTGGGCGAGCTTATTCCTGATTGTTCAAGGACCCACACAATGTGAATGTTCCCTCTCCTCATCCGTCCTTCCATATCCTCACATTTTTCTTTCAAATCTTACACGTGGTTTTTAAGTTTAATTACTGTAGCCTGGAGAGGAGCCACCTCATCTGGCCATGTAGGGAGCCCTTCCCCAAAATCCTTGATGTTGCTCTTTAATTTGCTCAATTTCAGAGTGTGTAGCAGGAGCATTGGATGCAATTTCAGCCCTCACTGCCTGTAGTTCACATTTTATTGTCTCGAAGTTTTCAGTTAGTGCACTCTTCAGCTCTTGCTTTATTATAGAGGATATATACAGTCAGGTCCATAAATATTGGGACATCGACACAATTCTAATCTTTTTGGCTCTATACACCACTACAATGGATTTGAAATGAAATGAACAAGATGTGCTTTAACTGCAGACTTTCAGCTTTAATTTGAGTCCAAATCAGGTGAACGGTGTAGGAATTACAACAGTTTGTATGTGTGCCTCCCACTTTTTAAGAGACCAAAAGTAATGGGACAGATTAACAATCATAAATCAAACTTTCACTTTTTAATACTTGGTTGCAAATCCTTTGCAGTCAATTACAGCCTGAAGTCTGGAACGCATAGACATCAACAGACGCTGGGTTTCATCCCTGGTGATGCTCTGCCAGGCCTCTACTGCAACTGTCTTCAGTTCCTGCTTGTTCTTGGGGCATTTTCCCTTCAGTTTTGTCTTCAGCAAGTGAAATGCATGCTCAATCGGATTCACGTCAGTTGATTGACTTGGCCATTGCATAACATTCCACTTCTTTCCCTTAAAAAACTCTTTGGATGCTTTCGCAGTATGCCTCGGGTTATTGTCCATCTGTACTGTGAAGCGCCGTCCAATGAGTTCTGAAGCATTTGGCTGAATATGAGCAGATGATATTGCCCGAAACACTTCAGAATTCATCCTGCTGCTTTTGTCACCAGTCACATCATCAATAAATACAAGAGAACCAGTTCCATTGGCAGCCATACATGCCCACGCCATGACACTACCACCGCCATGCATCACTGATGAGGTGGTATGCTTTGGATCATGAGCAGTTCCTTTCCTTCTCCATACTCTTCTCTTCCCATCACTCTGGTACAAGTTGATCTTTGCCTCATCTGTCCATAGGATGTTGTTCCAGAACTGTGAAGGCTTTTTAGATGTTGTTTGGCAAACTCTAATCTGGCCTTCCTGTTTTTGAGGCTCACCAATGGCTTACATCTTGTGGTGAACCCACTGTATTCACTCTGGTGAAGTCTTCTCTTGATTGTTGACTTTGACACACATACACCTACCTCCTGGAGAGTGTTCTTGATCTTGAGTGTTTTCTTCACCCGGGAAAGAATTCTTCGGTCATCCATCACAGTTGTTTTCCATGGTCTTCCGGGTCTTTTGGTGTTGCTGAGCTCACCGGTGCGTTCTTTCTTTTTAAGAATGTTCCAAACAGTTGATTTGGCCACACCTAATGTTTTTGCTATCTCTCTGATGGGTTTGTTTTGATTTTTCAGTCTAATTATGGCTTGTTCACTGATAGTGACAGCTCTTTGGATCTCATATTGAGAGTTGACAGCAACAGATTCCAAATGCAAATAGCACAGTTGAAATGAACTCTGGACCTTTTATCTGCTCCTTGTAAATGGGATAATGAGGGAATAACACACACCTGGCCATGGAACAGCTGAGCAGCCAATTGTCCCATTACTTTTGGTCCCTTAAAAAGTGGGAGGCACATATACAAACTGTTGTAATTCCTACACCGTTCACCTGATTTGGATGTAAATACCCTCAAATTAAAGCTGAAAGTCTGCAGTTAAAGCACATCTTGTTAATTTCATTTCAAATCCATTGTGGTGGTGTATAGAGCCAAAAAGATTAGAAATGTGTCGATGTCCCAATATTTATGGACCTGACTATATGACTTCAGAGTCAAATATATCACTTCAAAATCTATGTTTATATCTTCGAAACGCCCTGTAGTAGCAGTGGAACTGCATGAAGTACTCTGTCCCAAGGCTTCAGGCCTTGCTCCGGAAGGGCTGGAGTACTTGTATTTGCAGAGATTTGCTGTCATCAACGGCAGTAACACTAGTCCGGTGTTTGTATGTGACTAGGAGGAGGACCGGTCTGTGACTATGCACACCCGGCCCCCAATTGGGCTAATCAGCCGAGGAGAGGGGTAAGTAGGGCTGTCGCGGTTAAGAAATTTCCCTTGCGGTTATTATGGGCAGCTCAATAGCGCGATATGCGGTATTACCGCCGTTTTTTTTATTTCGTTTTTTTTTACAAACCTAATTTATCCTGATTTTACTGCATACAAAGCTCTATTGTTGAGTTATGTAGTATATATTGTTACTTTGTAACTGACAGAGAGACACGTTTTAAAACATTTTTGTTTATTGTTAAATGCCAAACAGCAACAAGAACATGCCTTTTCCAAAATGAAAGAAATCAAAGAGTTCTAAAGTATCACATGAAAACAAGTAGCCTAATAAGAAAATGCCTTTTTCTAATTTGAAAACGAAAGAATTCTAAAAGTAGGCTAAGTGAAAATACAGAGAATAAACTTAAGCCTTAACAAATGCGATTTAGACCTGGGTTATCATGTCCTTGTTTCGCGCTAGGAAAACCAACATATTAACCTTATGTGGTTTCAGGGAGGATCGCATGGGGGTAACAATATTCCCGCGGCACTGAAAACCCTTTCCGACGGTGTGCTCGTTGCACAAATACACATGTATTTGCACGCGACTTTGGACAGCAGCGAAATCTAGACTGATTATCGCGCCACCAGGACAGTGGATTCGCGTTGGTGTCGATGCACTCCTCATGCAGATAGCGCGTGAGCTCGTTATCTGCTCGCGCTCTCTTGGGTATGGGCGCTGACGCGGAGGTTGTCCGTGACTTCAGCAGGTCTCCAAGAGTCTTTTCTTTACTGCAGGTGGCACTACCGCTTGCTCTTCGTCTCCAACCTCTGACGCACGGGCAGCGGTCTCTTCGTCCTCCACTCCCACCATCTCTTCGATGAGTGCGGATTTTGTCTCCGTGTCATTGATATGATCGTCCCTATATCGAGGATCTAAACAACACGCCTTTGCCAAAAGTTTTTGTAAGGCAGCTGGTTCATACTTCCCATGTAGAACACCACACATTTTGTGCTTTATGTCCAATGTTAAGGTGGTATCCTCGGATGATGGTTTAAGCCAACCCGTTCAGTTAGCGAGATGACACCTCAAATTAGATGTATTGCCGCGTGTCACAGGAACCTTTTTGCCGCAAATTTTGCATATCGGCTCATCTAAATTCGCTGGCTCGCCCTTTTCATTGGGTTGAAAGCCGAAATGTTCCCAAACTGGCGACGTGACATTAGGTTTTGGGACGAGAGCGACTGCCATCGTTTTAGTAGGCCTATTCAAAATAAACGAAACACCAGATAGAGCTACAATGGTTCGTGGGAAAATGTCGTAACACTCTTGCATAATTATTAATTTATTTAACATTAAATGCACAGTGACAAATGGTAAAAAAAAAGGTCAAAGCCTTATGGAAGAAAGAAAAAAAACTGAACACTGCGATTGCTGCGGTTTCTGCGGTTGCTTTCCTTCCTCTGCGGTTGGCTGGTCAATAGCGCGGTATTACAATATTGCGGTTATCGGGACAGCCCTAGGGGTAAGTGCAACGAGATGCGTCAGTTTGGGAGAGAGAGAGCTATAAGCATTTGCCCTGTATGCATTTGTGTTTGTTTTGTGTTTGTTTTTCAAACAGAAAAACGTGTGTATTAACCCCCTGCATGACAGCGCCAACCGGCGTCCATCCCTCTAAACTCAAACAGTCCACGAACGCCTACGAGAGCCCCCGTGACAACTTTGGATTGCTCAAGTCCTGTGCTTCTATACAAATTTTGTGAGACAGAATTACATAACAGAAAATAATCTATAAAACAAACTCCAGCAAATAAGGAAAATAAATGTCTAGATTAATTCCCAAAACTGTATTAAAAGTTTGTTCCTCCACAAAACAAGCTCTAACCGTTAGCGGAACCAGCACAAAAAAAAAAAAAATCAGTTCAGTTTCCTCGGACAGTCAAACGAATGTTCAGTGAGCTGGTTGTTCATGAGTGCAGCAAATAGGGCTGGGTATCTGTGGCAGGGCGGAGGGCGGGGCCGGGTCGTGATCATACACACCCGGTCCCTTATCATGCTAATCAAGCCTCCGAGAGGGACCGGGTGTGTATGATCACGACCCGGCCCCGCCCTCCGCCCTGCCACAGTATCGTTCAAAAATTTTCGATACCGATAGCTTGACTTCGATGCCGGTTCCTAAATGATACTTTGTTCGATACTTTGGTCGAAAAAAAAAAACTCCGCAGAAAAATGACGAACACTGGCGCTGGTTGGATGCTAGGTGGTACTATGGGATAATTTCCGGTAAACATGGTTAGGGTTAAGCTTACACAATAAAGCAAGACACCTTGATTTGAAACTTTGCACTTTATTTTTTAGTTATTTTAACTAAAAGTTCAAATGAAACTGGAAAAAACATAAGTGCATTTAAAATGTGTTGTTCAACTTTTTGAAAGATGGCTTTACAACAGTTGTCAACATCTCTCTGGCAAAGAAGCTTCATCCATGGATTCTCTACCTGTCGGGTATTTCGTTATCCAGGAAAATATATAATGTGTGTAATAAATTTGTTTTGTTCCCTCCTTCACGATATATATATATACTCCAAAATAAGCAAGGATGTTAAGTGGGTCCTTAAGACCCGAAGCACCAAATTGTGAGTCCAACATGTTTCTGAATTCTGTGTATTTTATTGTTTTTTGACTTTTTAAGCTGCTGGATTTTGTGACATGTTTTTGGTGAGATGTACTGTAGTAATATTTTGGCCTTGCTCATGTTTATTATAATTTATATATATATCTATCCAATTACATCAGAAATCTCTGGGCTGAGGGATCAGTGAATTTTATTGCTTTATTGATTTTGCATTGAAAATTAAATAATTTATTTAATAAACGAAAAGCTAAATCAAATTAATTTCTAAATTCAAATTGCACTCCAAACTAAATGAAAAATCTTAACTGCACCATATCAATTTGTTGACAGCGCAACCTGTTGGCCAAAAGTAATTAGCTTTTATGTCCCATTGCAATTGATAGTATTCATGGTTTTTCAACCATTTTGCCTAAAATCATGACCAGATTGCTTTAATTACCATTGTTATGCCTTATAATGGTTGATTTGCTTGGCTCCTTAATTGCTGCTTGCAGCTATATTTATTATTATTTTTATTAAATGTTAACAGTAAATGTCGAAAGGGCTTGCAAAAGTATGATAGCATTGCAGATAAAGAAAAATTCAGTCCACTACAGGATAGATTGTTACCGTTGTTTACTGTTTGTTTCTTATTAGGTTTAAGTTGTAGTTTGAAGAGCTGAAGAGTTAAACAGTTAATCAAACTGAAGTCTGCTTTTATGTCACTCAAATGACTCTGTCTCCTTTCACAGCTTTTCGTGGTCTCCCAGTACAAAATTTTGGTTAGTCTGTTGGGTGAGTATTTAATCTAGTCATATTTTCATATGATGTGAAGTCATAATCCTTTTTACTTTGTTTTGTGGAGGAAGTTGGTTCACATTTTTATGCACTTGTTGAAAATGTTGATGTGGTGTCATATTACTTGTTGAACCATATAGTTTCAGAATCAGCAGTATCATTGGTCTCTTTCATTTCAGAAAATAGCGTCCATGTTCATGACCTACTCACATTCCAGCAGATCACTGTGGTGTCCAAAGCTAGAGGGGCCACACTGTTTGCCTGTGACCTGCAGGTAAGTAGCAAACAAAGCTCCCTGGCTCAAAATTTTGTTTTTTATATTTAAAGCATAAGCATAAATGATGAATAAACATAAATGATTAAAGCTATGGATCAATATTTAAGGAGTAATCCATTAGTTTGTGGAATGACAAAATTCGGCAATGATTTTGGAGCAAAACTACAGGTCAAAACAAAAACCTTATAAATGTTTCATTTTTTTAATTTCTGCACAGAGACTGGTAAGTCTATTACTAAAATCAGTTGACTTCAGCACCTCTTGTTGCATTATACTAACATATTGTTTTGTATAAAAATATAATTTTTATTGTTTTTCAAAAGTTGGACTGCCTATAACTGCAGATGTATTAAAGTTATCTTCTCATCCTTTTATATTCATATGGTTCAAAACAAACTTTCTTTTTTTGTAGCTTCATGTTTAAGACTCTGTATTTGGTTAAATCCCAGATATGTGGGGCTCTCAGTGTGACTCCATCCATAAATTGTTACGTTTTACCTATTTTCAGTGTTCAAAACAAATTGTGGGTTGCATGATATGAAGCTAGTTTTTCTTGTCTAAGAAGACAATGGTCTAAAGTACAAATAATGTTTAAACTTGAAATGTAAACCTCTTTATTCATTTATATTTTTCCACATAAAGCAATGATGTCACAATTTGGATTTTTAAAGTGTTTCTTTCCCCTTTTTGGACTCATGCCATTGGCATATACTGTAATCTGTGTAAAAATAAAATCATAACACTGCCATTATTTTAGTCTTATTTAAATCTGACCCTGCCTTTACAAAATAGTGGATTACTTGGTAAATATTGATCCATTTCATTTCATATTTTCATACTAATAAAATAAAAGAAATTCAGGTGGATTCAACATGGAAAAACCATGTTTTTATTTAGTATTGCTTATATGCAGTCATTGCAAAAACGTATTTGGACATTTAACCCATTCTTAAAAGTGCATTCAGTGATATTAGTGTTTATGTTTGCAGACACCTAGCTGGTTCAATTTTCCACATATGTGGACATCATCTTTATTAGCGCACTGTTGCGCGAAAAATGTATGCTTTTTTTAAAGCAGCATTTCAAACAAATTAGACACGATGCTCTTTACAACCAAACAGGTTTCAATGAAAAAACTTAGAGGTTTCTTACCAGTGGCACATTTGTTGGTGCCTGTAGGAGCGCTTAACGGAAATCAACGGCATGCTGTTGTACAACGTGATGCGGCTCGCCAGATATTTAACCCTTAAATGACAGTGTAGAGTGTTTTGTTAACAGTATTCAGTCAGTTTAAATGAATTTAAATTATGCATTGCGTATAGCAAAGCCAAAATACCACAAATGTCGAGCAATGTCTGCATACAGTGCCTGTTTTGTAAAAGTGTTTTGACCATCAGCGGCTCGCTTTCTACACTTGCCATTTTCAACTAGACACAACGCTTGCAGAACCATTGTAGTATCCACCTACAGATCCATTCAGGCGCATTAGCGGAGGTTGTAACTTTGTGTCTATCTGATGCTTTATTTTCTTCACAAAACCTTGTGCTCCAGATGCGTCAATAAATTTGAGGTAAACCGCGGTGCCAATGCTTACCGAATCGTGAGTGGTGAATTGTACGGTTAGGTTTTTTACCGATAACCGTTACACGTGGGGTTGCACAAAGTTAAAATATATGAACTCTAATTTACAAGATATATGTCACTGCATTTGATATCAAAATATCAGAGCAAATGGCATCTGTTAAAAAAAAAGCAAAATTTTAAAGCTAACCATTTAAAAAAAAATTATCTACAGTAAGTATGCCCCCCCCCCCGCAGCAATCCAGCACAGGTGAGGCCAAACTGCGCATGTGCGTTGCAGTCAAGAGGAAAATTCAGCTGTTTTACTGGAAGGACAGAGAGTTCCATGAATTGCAGGTTGGTTACGAAACCCAGATATCTAATAATTTTTGAATGGTCCATCAGTTACTGAAGACTAAATCATATTTGGTCTCTGCTGTAGGGGGATGTCACCGCTCCAGACATTCCTAAGTCCATGGCTTGGTGTGAAAACTCCATATGTGTGGGCTTCAAACGAGACTACTATCTGATACGGGTAAGTAAAGAGAACAAATACAGATAGAGGTAGTAATGACATGAATGTGCCCATTGTCAATGGTTATTTGGTTCCAATAATGTTGGGAAAGCTGCTTGCTCCACATTATTGAAAAAGGATTAAACGGTCAGGCTACCTGCAAGTTTACACAGCAAGTTGATAACAAAAAGTAGCTAACATTGAAGCCATGTAAGGAAGAATCTGAGCCGTATCTGCATAAAAATAGTGACGAACAGCAGCATTTGAGAAAAACAAGATGTAGTAGAATGATGCCCAGTGTTTTGAATGAATCCGTTAATTTCTTTTAACAGATTCATGGAAATGAACAAACAAACTGATTAACCACAATGAATCAGCTACTGTAACACTATTGAAACTTTGTAGTTACGTCACTTCTGTTAGTCAGTTACTCTCCAACACTTGTTTACAAATATAAGTGAATGTCATAGGATATCTTCTGAATTAAAAATAAATGTGTAATATTTCTTTCTCAGATGGATGGACGTGGCTCCGTCAAGGAGTTGTTCCCTACAGGGAAACAGTTGGAACCGTTGGTGGCCCCATTGGCTGACGGGAAGGTAGCAGTGGGCCAGGATGACCTCACAGTTGTCTTGAATGAAGAAGGGGTCTGCACTCAGAAGTGTGCCCTCAACTGGACAGACATCCCTGTAGCGATGGGTATGATGTTATTCTTAATTAATATGTTTCAACAAAGTTCTCATTAGCTCAGCAACTCGCCAAATATGTATCATCAAACAGGTTCAGTCACTTTTAAAATAATATGAATATGGGCCACCAGAGTTTAGTTGATCTCCATTTGTTTTCATATTTAAGTGAATTGTTTGTTTTGTAGTACAAATTGTTAATCTCATCACCCACGTTAATGATGAAAATGTATGTTTCTATACAAGATAATTTCCTAACGGGTTAATTACCGCAAACACATCCTGTATATGTGAGATTAATCAGCTATATCTACAACATAAACGTAATAGTAAAATTGACATCTGCACAGACTGAAGTGAATGCACAGGTGAATTTGAACTAAGTTGCACGCTAGGCAGAGATGGTAACTTGGGAATATGCAGTTTCCTTAAAAATGTGCTACATCTAAATCTAAATGTGAGGAATTCACAACAGAGGAACTTCAATAAAGTAGCTAATACATCCAACCCTCTACGGACAAGTCAGAGAAAGAATTGCCATAGGCTAGTACATTTTTGTTATTACTCGCCACACTTTTGGCTACATGTAAGCGTAATGCAACTGAAAGCTAAAAAAGATATTAAGATAACACGTGAAGGGGGCATCATAAATAATATACAGTATATGTATGTAATATGTGTGTGTGTGTGTGTGTGTGTGTGTGTGTGTGTGTGTGTGTGTGTATATATATATATATATATATATATATATATATATATATATATATATATATATATAGTATATATATTAGTTTTCATATATACATCGATCAGCCACAACATTAAAACCACCTACCTAATATTGTATAGGTCCCCCTCATGCTGCCAAAACAGTGCCAACCATCATCTGAGCATTCTGAGATGATGTTCTTCTCACCACAATTGAACAGAGTGCTTATCTGAGTTACCGTAGACTTTGTCTGTTTGAACCAGTCTGGCCATTCTCTGTTGACCTCTCATCAACAAGGCATTTCCATCCACAGAACTGCCCCTCACTGGATGCGTTTTGGTTTTGACACCATTCGTAGTAAATTCTAGAGGATGTTGTGTCTGAAAATCCCAGAAGATCAGCAGTTACAGAAATACTCAAACCAGCCCGTCTGGCACCAACAATCAATTATGTGATGATCTAATCAGCCAATCATGTGGCAGCAGTGCAGGTCATAAAATATGCAGATACAGGTCAGGAGCTTCAGTAAATGTTCACATCAACCATCATAATGGGACGGTGGCATGGTTGTTGGTGCCAGATAGGCTGGTTTTAGTATTTCATTAACTGCTGATCTCCTGGGATTTTCACGGATCCATGAATCCATTTTGTGCATATTCAGATTTACCTTTCAACTACTGTAGTAGTTTTTTTGGAGGCAGCAAATCTTTTTTTTTTGTCACCAAGAGTGGATGAACATACCTCTACTTCTTTTTGATGCTTCAAATAAACTATACAGTGTATATATATAAAAAAATACAGTTTACAACATTTTTATTTTTCTAATCTGTTGGCTTTTGTGAACCTACACCACAGATGTTGCACCTGTTTTAACAACAATCTCCCCTTAATTTTCTTGACTTCCTTTTGATCATATCAGCAATAATTAATACAGTGATGGAGAAGTACAGATGTGCATGTTAAAGAGATGATTCAGATGTCTGGATCACATGTGACGCTGTCCCGGGAGAGTGTTTCAGATCACAGTAGACTGCTGCATCCTCTGCTGTAGATTGCTCTGAATCGGCCTGAAAAATCAGAATTGAAAAGAATCAGCTTGAAGTGCATAACTCCTTTAGTGAATCTGCCGTTAAACCAGCATGCGCAAATTTGACCAGCAGCAACTCATTCCCTGCACAAGCCTGGTTTCAGTCTCGCATGGAGCATGTCCACTGATAGACGCGATATAGCAAAATATCTGTCGATTGACACTTTATATCATCACCACAATATATATCGTCAAATCGTCCAGCCCTAGCTGCCAGTAAGAATCAAGCAGATGCTATGGCTCAATATAACAGTTAAAGGGGGCCCCCTTGTGGCCCGAGAGGGAAGAGAGAATGTAAATGCAAGGAGAGAGTTGTTTGTTGTCATGTATTAAATTGCAACAAATAGTTAGCTAACGTTATACAGTTGTGTCCCGTTGTGTATAATTATTGTGTTTTGTGTAGTTAATATTTTCCATTTTTTAAGTTAATTTATTCAGATTTGTTAAAGATTGAATTGTGGTGTCATTCTTGGGTGGGGGTCCTCAAAGTAGGAGTTCGTTTAGGGCCCCGAAATGCTTAGAAACAGCCCTGTGTCACATCATAAACACTGCGTTTTTAGGACGCTAAATCTAGTTTAAAACCTAGAAAAATCTTGAAAACCCTGCATTCGAAATTGTGCTACGTCCATCTGTGTGTGAACGCAAGAACGTGTCCTGGTTTTGTGCAGTCTGCTGTCAGTAAGTGTGGTTTGTTGCCTGTTCAGCTGGAGTTACACTTACTGCCCCCACTGACCGTGACTCATAAAAACATGGTGGCCATTCCTTATTTTGATCCAGGGGCATGATTATTGAATTAATGTTTTTAACATGTTATTTTTATATAAATTTGATTGCACTGAATTAACACTTTAATGATGCTCGGCTTTCATATTAATTAATTGAAACCGCTCTCAGCTTCGCTCACAACGCGCCAGTGGTAACATAGGGTCAGACTGGATGAACTTGCTAATGCTAGCTAATGCTAACAATTGGGTTACGTCGGACATCATATCATTCCATCATGGCAACGGTTGCGCCCTCTCATCGTCTCTAGTGAAGATCACGACAGAACAACAGTGATGTGGACAACAGCTCTGATCTTTCTGCGCTGTAATCTTGAATATTGTTCTCTAGCACCAAACATGCATAATTTCTGCCCCGCATCGCACGCGTCACCTCTTTTCCCTGCATGTGCGTAGACATAAAGCGCTGCATGAGTTAATGTGGTTTCAAAGCACCTTTTAGACCAAAACGTTTTTCCCTTCTAAATGTATCTTTATTAATCAGCATGTTATGAGCCTTTAATAATAACAAATCCAATAAACAAATCGATTTCTGTTCTAATTTTATGAAAATTAATTAGATGTCTGGAATGGATAAGGAAAGACTAAAATTACTAGTTGGTAGCCTAGTCTCTCACTTTAATGAAAATATACAAATGTTTTTTTTTTTTACTTTTTCAAAATTCTCTCAGACACCCCTGAACGCACATTCAGCATCATTCCACAGTCACAAGGGCTTCTATACCCTATACTTGGTATATGTATAAATGTATATCGTGATAAATATCGATACTGAACAATATGAAAAAGATTATCGTGATAACAATTTTGGGCATATCGCCTAGCACTAATATATATAAGATAATATGTTGAGTAACTTAACTAACTTGCAAAGATAAATGTAGAAATAGAGATGCTGGGTAGTTCCCAGAGACGATTACAGAATAATGTACTTCTGGAAGAATGGAAAGACAACAGTGCTTGTTCCATCTCTGCAGAGTAACTGTCAAACATCCAGAGGAGTATGTTTTTGAAGAGCTCTGGCTTTTACAGTATTGTCTCGTCCAGAATGGAGTATTAGCATGTTCTTGGCTCTGGTTTGAGCTGGATATTTCTTTCCCACATGTGTAGAAGTCTTCTGAGTCACTAGTGGCCTTAAGATCAGAGGAGGCGGCAGCCTATTTTGCCAGGGCTTCAGCCCCGAATGTTTTGAGTGTAGCCCCGAATGTATTTTGAAAAGTTGACTGACAAATATGAAACCGGACAATAGTCTATGTAAACCCCCGTAATCATAAGTTGCCTTATTTCATTGTGCTTTGGCTTTGCACATACTGCATACAGCCTGTAAAAATAGACATAGGCATAATCTAGCCTATAGAATAAGTTTCTTTGCTGTCGGTAGCCTATGGGCGACTCCGTTTCTTCCTCTCTGTTGAATATTCAGCAGGTAGGGGAGGAGCTTGCACAGTCGTTGACATCAACTAACGTTACTTAGTGCCGAGTTAACAGCAGTTAGCAGGAAAGACAGCAAAAATGAAGCAAATGAGGCTTTGGGGATTTTTCCAAAAGACGTCAGTGGGTAAGAATTCACATTTGTTTTTGTCCTTAAAGTCTGAAGATCATCATCTGGCTGGCTTTCACCCACAGTAGGCTAAACTTCAAGAGGTCCACTACCGACTGTCATTACATGTCGTAGCCTCTAGCCTCCTTGTTAGCGCATCCGCCTCTCACGTCGGAGACTTCGGTTCGAGTCCCGTTCGGATCGTACTTTTCTTGTTTGTCAGGTGTTGTTTTCGCTAAGGATAACCAATAAGCATTAGCATAAAATGTATGCGTGACTTGTTTTGTGATATTAATTTGTAGGAAATATACACTTTGATTTGATTAAATGGTTTTGTAGAGTGTAGCAAAGATGAGCTCCAGACTGAGGAGCAGCAGCAGCAGCTGTGCCAGAATTAGGCATGGAAACTGGTCACAATTAATCAGTCACTTTAATTTAGAGAAAGTTAAAAGTGAAACATTGTTTATCTCAATGATCCTAATGAAAGGATTTTGACAGATGAACATGGAGAATTATATACAGTTCGATGCCATAGTGTGTCAATGAACTTAGACTAAAGTCATTCATGTATTGCTTTTCTTAGGATCTTATACATCATTTTAACTATTTATGTCAAAAAATATAAATAATTTATATTCAATATTTTTTTACCTCACTTTACTCACTATAATATAACTCTTTTGTGATGACTTTATGTTAATGTACATGAAAATTCAAGAATCATGATAGATCTTAGGGCAATCCCACTGATCTGCTCTTCCCAATACATTTTCTTCAATGGTATTGGTCTACAATTTGACATATGTAGCACTTGATGAATTAGTTGTTTGAAGCTGATTTGCAATAAGTTATGTGCTGTATCTGTTCTTTTGCATCACAGATGATTCAGGGAGGAGAGAGAATGAGTTAGTCGAGGATAGTACTAGAGTGGAAGATTTAGGAACTGTAGAAACAGGCCCAGCCAGAGCAAAACTCAAAGAATACCCTCTCACCAGCTTTGGACTACAGAGAAGTGGTTGCTAGTGTAAAAATAAAATTGTCTGGTCTAAGCCCCAGATGTCCTTCAATGCTGGAAACGCCTCTGCTTAAGATATTTACGATTGCAGATTTGACTTCCTAAAATATACCACATGTGGTAGTCTATTACTATTGCTCTAGCTTGTGTTGATGAAACTATAAAATATAAGATATTTTTGGCAAGTTTGTAACTAGTACTGGGTGAAATGTAAGGGATAAGGTGCAGTCAGCCAGTACTTATCGCAGAATAAAGGTATTGTATCATGCAAAAACAACCGTTGACTGTACGTTATCCCACTTACAGATCATTACAAGATGTTGTGCTAGAATTTTTTTATCACTAGTCTCATGTGTCCATTCTCTTATCTTTCTTCAGCACACCAGCCACCGTACATCATTGCAGTGTTGCCACGTTATGTAGAGATCCGAACCCTTGAGCCCAGACTGCTGGTTCAAAGCGTCGAACTACAGAGGCCACGGTTCATCACCTCTGCTGGGTAAGACATCACTACCCACACACACATTAGTCTAGTTTAAAGGAAAACGGTGTAAACATTTGAATATATGATGGACTGTTGCTTTCCAGCAGAGATGCACATGCCCAATCCTTTCTGACTGAAGATCTAAACTGACACAAACAAACACTACTCAATTAATACTTGGCCTATACTGTGGCAAATCACTAACACACTTCCTTTTTCAATGTTTGTTTCCTTTTTCATTGAGACCTCTGGTGTAGAGATGGTTTCAGCTTGAAGACAGTCTTCAATGTGTACTTCCTGATTAGAAAAAAAGGCTAATTCAGCAGATAACTACAGGGTACATCGTCTTATTCAGGGATATTTCTCCTCTAGCAATGGCCGCCAGAACCAGTGCAAATCTCGTCAACGGAAAATGAACAAAGGAAAATGTTGGTTCACAAAGGTTGAATGAAGATGAGATAAAAAAAAAAGAGGCATCATGACAATAATCAAACAGTTTTAATTACAACATACAGTACTTCGGATGAAAAATTCGGAGAAAATAATACCGCAAGATATTAACAATGCGCTAACACGTTTTTTTATTTCTGAATGTTTTTTTTTTTTTAATGTTTTCGGCTTGAGCTGTGAACACCTGTACAATGAGCTTTACTAAAAGGTTAATAATCAGGTTAGGGATGTGAATTTTCAGACATTTTCTTAATCGGTCGTCGTGGAAATTAACGATCAATTAATTGATTAATTGTTAACATTAATATTGCAAAATGCACATGGAGGTCTCCAAATAATATGTGCATGTAGCCTATTGTTTAAAAATACTTTTCATGAATACACTGAACAAAGAATATTTGAAGAGGAAAATGCCTATACTTACATTACTTTAATGTATTTAAATACATTTAGGCTGTATTTAGTACAAATTTGTGAATTGTTTACTTTTAAAGAATTAGTCTTCTGTTAAAAATAACTTAATATATCACTTATGCATATTTATGTTGACTAAAACTTAAAATCATGGGATATTTCAGACCGTTGGACTTATTTTGATTTTTTTCAAATTATTACACGCTGCTTAGGGGTGGGCGATATGACAAAAATCTTATATCAAGGTACGAGTAATTTTATATCACGATAACGATATATATCACAATATATAATTTTTTTTCTGTAAAATTGTATTTCAATTTCTGTTTTAAGCCATGTCACAATGTGTAATTTGACTGTGGAATCAGTCAGTGAATTAAATACTTTATAAATTAAAACTACTCCATAATTTTCTCTTTATTTGCAAGTTGACAAACAAAGTAAAAAAATGCCACATTTCAGTCTGATGATGTGCACTAATCTTATTCTTTTTCTTATAATATTATTATTATTATATTAATATTAATATTATAATAATAATATTAATAATTATTATTATTATAATTTTATAACTTTCCTCAAGAAACTTTACATATCAAAGCAATGCAATAACATATAAATAAAAACATTATCCATAAATAAACACTTAATTAGGCTCTTAGTGTTTTTAGTAATCTATATAAAGAAAATATAAAATACGGTATGGATGGCTTGTTTCCTGATATCAAACATCATTTGAACTGAATTTTAAAAGGATTTTGATATGTATTTTAAAATCCCACATGACAATGAGAGAAACCTGAATGAGTAGCAGGTGTGATCTTCACTTTCACAGGAGCACAAATGAAGGGAATGGGATGCCTTCAGCACTCACGCGCACTTGTATCAGATTGAGCATCCGTTTAACACTTGCACAAAACACAGCTGCGCATGTTTGGATGGGAGGCATGTTTGGAGCGTGGAATAAATCACATTGAATTTGCTTTGACGGTCGCTCAAGCAAAATTTCGGGCCTTAGATTCAGTGACATTTTCTTGTGTTCTAAACATGCTTTTCATCTAATGACATGTGCAGCTGTCAGTGAAAAACTATGTTTTTCATCATTTCTCTCAGTCTCACGAGAAGCCTTGCCACTGATAGACACGCGCACATGGATATTTACATATATCTACATACACAGGGTTGGGGAGTAATGAAATACATGTAATGGGAATACGTCTGTCTGCAAAATAAAAGGGAGAGAGAAGTCAGGTGCATGAAGAAGCGGCCCCCCACAAAGTGCGGCTTTAATCTGCATAAACGCCTGTTGGCACTGCTCCGACCATTGAACCGGATCTGGTGTCCCCTTTTTAGTGAGGTCAGTCAGCGGGCTGGTGACGTACAAATAATTAGGCACAAACCTTCTATAATAGCCAGCCAGCCCCAGGAACTGCCTCACCCCCTTTTTGGTCTTAGGTCTAGGGCAAGTTGCAATCGCCGCGGTCTTATCAATTTGGGGACGCACCTGACCATGACCCAAGTGGAACCCCAGATACCGTACCTCCACACGCCCAATCGCGCACTTCTTAGGGTTTGCCGTGAGCCCCGCCCACCGCAGCGATCTCAGGACGGCCCTCAGATGTTGCATGTGCCGCTGCCAATCATTGATATAAATTATAATATTATCTAAATAGGCAGCGGCGTAAGCGGTGTGAGGTCTGAAGATCCTATCCATGAGTCGTTGAAACGTGGCTGGGACCCCAAACAAACCGAAAGGAAGCATCACAAATTGGTGTAATCCAAACGGCGTAGTGAAGGCTGTTTTCTCACGGACATTGGTGTCAAGGGGATCTGCCAATAGCCCTTTGTTAAATCTAAGGTGGAATAAAATCGAGCAGTACCTAACCGATCGAGCAGTTCATCAACACGGGGCATTGGGTACGCGTCAAATTTAGACACCGCGTTGACTTTTCTATAATCCACACAGAACCGTACAGACCCATTGCTCTTGGGAACAAGGACGACCGGGCTGGACCAATCACTGTGGGATTCCTCTATTACTCCCATCTCAAGCATCGCATCCAATTTTTCCCGAACTATTTTCTTTTTGTGTTCGGGCAGGCGATAGGGGCGGCTACATACCACCACTCCCGGCTCGGTCTCGATGTGGTGTTGTATGATGTTCGTACGGCCCGGTAGCGGAGAAAACACATCTGCAAATTCTTTTTGTAACTCAGAAACATCTGCAAGTTGGCGCGGTGAGAAGTGGTCTCCACAAGTAACCGGGGTGTTGAGATTGCGGGCTTTGTTTATCTCCGGTCCAAGCTCCGCCCCCTCCGGAACTACCGTTGCCAACGTCATAAAGGCCGCCACTTCTCTCCACAATTTGAGGAGGTTGAGGTGATATATTTGACGTGCGCCCCCTCTATCGGTACGTTTAACCTCATAATCGAGATCCCCTACTCGTCGTCCTCGCCACTTGGCGAGCAATTTAGAGCTCGATGTTGGGAGTAATACAAGCACCTTATCTCCCGGTGCAAATTCCCGTAGCTGAGCACACCTGTCATACAGCCGGCATTGGCGTTCTTGAGC
The DNA here is from genome assembly GCF_025860055.1 of Xyrauchen texanus. Classification (NCBI taxonomy): domain Eukaryota; kingdom Metazoa; phylum Chordata; class Actinopteri; order Cypriniformes; family Catostomidae; genus Xyrauchen; species Xyrauchen texanus. Next base: position 39,045,875 of record NC_068297.1, read on the forward strand.
CTGGAGCAAATTCTCCTGTGTTAATTGCCCCAGTGAATGGATCTTTGCTCTAAGATCAAGAACGTACTGAATTTCGTTTTTACTATTCGAAGGTCCCTCCTCCCAAGTTTCACGGATGACGTCAAGGACCCCGCGTGGGCGTCGCCCATACGGCAGCTCAAATGGGGAGAACCCTGTGGAGGCTTGCGGAACCTCTCGTATCGACTTAATGCCCAACAGGTCGTAAAGTTCACGAAGTGTTTGTGACATAAAAGTCGTGCCTTTGTCGGTGAGGATTTCTTTCGGAATCCCTACCCGGGAGATAATTTTGAAGAGTGCCCCTGCAACACTACGTGCTGAGATGTTGCTCAGAGGCACTGCTTCCGGATATCGCGTTGCGTAATCCACCAGGACTAACACAAAGCGATGTCCGCGTGCTGTCCGTTCTAATGGCCCGATGAGGTCCATTCCAATTCTCTCGAAGGGGACCTCAATCAATGGAAGGGGGCGCAATGGCGCTTTTGGGGTGGCCGGTGGGTTTACAAGCTGACATTCGCGGCACGCCGCACACCACCTGCGTACGTCGCCGCCAATGCCCGGCCAATAGAAATGGGCTATTAGACGGAGAAGTGTCTTCCTTTCCCCTAGGTGACCGGCCATAAGATTATAGTGAGCCGCCTGGAAAATCATTTCCTGGCAGCTCCGTGGAATCGATAATTGTGTCACGTCCTCTTTTGTTTGAGCGTCCTGCGTCACTCTATATAGCCGATCTCTAATCAAGGCAAAATATGGGTATGAAATGGCGATGCCCGGCCGGAGCTGTTGACCATCAATTACTCTCACTTGGTCAAGAGCATGTTTAAGGGTTTTGTCCCGCGACTGCTCTAGAGGAAAGTCCCCCTCAGGGAATTCCCTGAGAGGAGGGGCGGCCACCTCGCCCCTTCCCTCGTCATTCAGAGCAGCCGAGGACGGCCCTTGCTCCGCCTCCCCTGCCAAAGCATCGCACACCACACACCTCTTTATGCAGGACCCATCCGCGCAAATACCCTCTAAAATATCTTTAAAATCCGGCCAATCAGTACCCAAGATTAGTGGATGAGTGAGGCGGGAACTAACCGCTGGCTCCACACTATGGTTTCTTCCCCTGAATTTAATCGCCAAAGTCACCATGGGATACTTTTGAACATCCCCATGCACACACCTCACCCTCACCACTTTAGCTAAACCCAAAGCCCCGGGTTGAACCAAGCGTTGGTGGATGGTGGTCTGATTGCAGCCGGTATCCAGCAAGGCTTGGTAAATACCCCCCTGATCCTTACCGGAATCCGGTATGCTCCAGCCCAATCGGGGGCAGCCTGCGGGACGTCGGAGACCCGCACCACCGTCCCCACCTCCATCAGCGGACACTGATCCCGGAAATGGTCCTGGTCCCCGCACCTCCAACAGGCCGGCCCAGGCGTTACGCCCGCACTTGTGCTGGCGGGCACCCCCACCTGAGGAGGAGAGCGGCTGAAGGACGGGGAATGGAAAGGAGCATTCTCCCAAGGCTGGGAAGCAGGTCGCACATACCCTCCATGCCTGCGCGGGGCAGGAACGGGCCCTGGGGAGAGAACAGAGCGAGAGAACACAGGGGAGGGGGAGGAGGGGGGTGCAAACACAGGGGAAGGGGAGAGAGAGAAGAAGAAGAGGGCTCGTCCGCCCTCAAGATCGCCACCAAATGGTCCTCCGCCAGCCGAACAGCTTCCTCCAGCGATGCCGGGCGGTGGCACTGAACCCACTCCGCCGTTTTCCTGGGCAGCCGTTGGGCGAATTGCTCCAGCACCACCTGATCGATCACTCCCTCGACGTCGCAGTCCCCCGCGAACAGCCACCGCCGACAGGCGTCCCGGAGCCTTTGAGCAAACGCGAACGAGCGATCCGACTTCTCTAACTTCATGCCCCGGAAGAGCCGGCGATTCTCTTCCGGGCTCCGACCGACCCGTTGCAGAATGGCCCTCTTCAGGTCAGAGTAGGCCAGGAGGTTTGTCGCCGGCAGTTGTTGTGCCGTAAGTTGAGCTTCCCCGGACAGGAGAGGAATTAGGCGGGCTGCCCACTGTTTGGGCGGCCAGCCCCAGATTTCTGCCGTACGCTCGAATAAATCGAGGAAAGCCTCAGGATCATCTGCTGCCCCCATCTTCTGTAACGTGGGCGGGGGTAGCGTAGCGCGGGTGTCCGGGGTCGCGGTTGTGGCCGACGCGGTCTCCTGGCTGATGAGACTCCGGATGGCGAGCCGGTCCTCTGCCTGAGCCCGCATGATCTCGAAAAACCGGCGTTCTTGGTCCTGCTGGAGCTCAAGCAGGGATTGCTGGTGGCCTTGATGTAATCCCGGACGGGCGCTTGACCACGCCCCCGCTGCCACACTGTATTTGTACAGTTTTGAATACTGTATTGGTAATTAGAATACAGTTACATTCAAAAAGTATTTTGATTACTGAAGAGATTACTTTGCATTTTATTGTCATTTGTTTAATTTAATATTTAGTCCTTTCAGATGAAAAACATTTATCCATATAAATGATGCGATCCAACGTGCATTTGAACAGCGGTGAAACACTTTATTACGTTTATATTTATGCATTTGGCAGACGCTTTTATCCAAAGTGACTTACAGTGCGCTTATTACTGGGACAATCTCCCCGGAGCAACCTGGAGTTAAGTGCCTTGTTCAAGACACAATGGTGGTGGCTGTGGAGATCGAACCAGCAACATTCTGATTAACAGTTATGTGCTTTAGCCCACTACACCACCACTACTCCTTATTATGATGTGTTACATTCATACGAGCAGACAGAGAAGTACGTTTGAAGTTCATTTGAAGCAGAAGAAATAGAAATAAACCTTGTGTAAATTGTTAGCTTTACGCTAAGCTAAAATGCTATTTCTAGCCATTTTACATGCACATGTTACCAGACACGATCATATTTTTAATCAAGAAAATTCACGTTGGATCATAATTTCTTTTTTCTAGTAAGATCTTTTTCATATTCTTGATAATTATTATTTTTTTTTTTTTCCTGTAACCTTCCCAACCTTGGACATACACAATGAACAAACCTTGCTTTGTTTTCTGCTCAGTATCAAGTTTTCTAAAGCCAAATCAATTCCACACCACAGAAGACGCACTTTTCCCTTCGTAATCTCCTCTTATCTTCTCATTCAAATTAATTTGAGGAAAGAGCAGTCTCTCCGCCTTCCTCCATTTATCCGACAGAGTGTGTAATGCGTGCGTGTTATGTGCTGTACACATTTCTCGTGTGACAATTTTGCATTACCGCGATATAGATGATAATCCAAAATACATACCGGTTGGCAAATTTCTACTGGTTTATCATGTCTACCGGTATATTGCCCACCCCTATCACTGCTTAAACATAGTGCTTAACATACCGTTTCTAAGGTGACGATGGTGAGATGTCAGTTGAAAACCTTCACGCTTTCCCGACGATTGCTGATGTAAAATTAGGTTGGGATGAAACTAGGAGATCAGCAGTGCTTCTCGCATCTCTGCGTCCTCTTCTGTGAACCAGATAATGACATGCAGCCAGCAAGCACCCTCTACCAGAGGGTGACTGTATAGACACCTATATCAACATCTGCAGGCTTTGTTTCAGAATAATTTATCCTGAAATGAATTGGCAAGTCTGTTGGCAAGGCTTTAATTACCTCAACAAGCTCCTCTAAAGTAATATCGAGTCAAGAGAGTCTTTTTTTATCATTCGTCAATTTAGGATATTCTAATGGCTCTACAAAGTTTCTTATATCCTTATCAGTAGTCAAAGACGTGGAACTTTAAAGATCAAAATATAATTATTTCAAGCCCTTATTAATATTTGTGGCAGAGGTAAATATATTGCTTCTAGAAGACTTCAATGAAGAAATGGTGGAAAAACTCTCTCAGTTTTATGTATCTGGCAAGAGTTTCCATGCCTTGTCTACCGAATCAAAGTATGTTTGTCTTTCCCTGAATAAGCAAAACTCTACCTTCTGGACAGAATAGTATTTTACCTATATTTTAGCGGAGTCAACTCTCTTAAGACCACTGGATGGCATTTAGTGCTTCAGCTCTGTTTCAGCAATTTTAATACTCTTGTCTAATTCCATGAATTCCTGCTTTGATCTTTTTAATCAGTGAGGCATATTGTATGATCCGCCCCCTAAGAACTGCCTTAAATGCCTCCCATGCCATGCCCACAGAGGACACTGAGGACCAATTGCACTTCACATAAATATAAACTTCTGTCTTTAACATTTGTTGAAATGCTGGGTCCTGCAGAAGGGATGAATTTAAGTGCCATTTATATGATTTTCTTTCCTCTATATGCAGCTACATCTCTAAACACACCAAAGCATGAACTGAAAATAAAATGTTTCCAATTGAGCAATTGGTGGGAAATGAAAAAAGTTATATATATATATTATAGAGTAAATCTTATGAACCGATGAAAAAAAAAAGGTGTGGATCCATTAATAGATTGAAGTCTCCATCCAAAACCATATCATGAAGGAACCCAACTGCTTGTAATTTCCCTCAAGATCTATAAAAAAAAGTTCTGATCATCAATGTTGGGTGCATAAATATTAGCGAAAATAAGATTTTGCCCCTGTATTTCAGCTAAAACAATAATGACTCCTAAATTATCTTTAATCTGTTTGAGACAATTAAATTGTAAATGCTTACCTATCAATGTGATGACTCCCCTGCTCTTACTCATACCAGCACTGCAAAACACATGGCCACCCAATGCTCTACCAAGTTTTTCAGCTTCCTTTTCAGAAAGGAACACTATATCAAATTTTTTACGCTTAAGAAAAGAAGTACCCTTCCTTTTTTTATAGGGTGCCCCAGCCAATAAACATTCCAAAATTAACAATTTACCAATATTAAAGTGTGACATGTTGACATGTGAAGAAAAATTGTGTAACCAGTTCTAAATGACATAGACCACAATTCAACATTGATGTAACCATAAAATCCTTAGTAAACCACAGAACAGAAAAAAATGTGCTTCAACCTCGCGCATAACATTCCCAACTGGTGTCCAACCCCCGGAAATCTGATGCTCCATGCACACACACGAGACCCTCCGTGACACCATTGCTACAAGATTACTTCGGTCCAGTGTTTTCTTTTTTTTACACAAAAGTGCAACAACAGTAAATTGTCTGGTATAGTTTGGTAGCATGTAGCTGTATGTGTGTATCAGTATGCTATGTTAGCTGATAAGTAGTTTTAGTTTAGTCTCAAAGTTTGTAGTAAAACAATCATACTGTGTAATTTTAATTATGCTACCTCATCTGTCAGCATGATGCCAGTGAATCATAATTCAGTCTCCTTGTACGTTATGTCATTGTTTTGGCTGATGCTTGCTCGCTGGCATCCCTATGGAGTGTGTGCACTAGCGCAAGCACGAGCAACAAGTAGCTGTCTGCAGTTCACTTAATGGCCACAGATGTCACTAATAACAAGGGTTTCTGAATCTTACATACTGCACCTTTAAAATACACATTGTTTCAAAAGTATAGCCTCAACATTAAAATCATGTTAACATGTATAATTTTTTATTCTTTTGAAACTGTGTGTATTTTTAATTAGGACAAATTAAAAAATGCAATCATTTTTTGAAAACGAATTAATTACATGACATGCCTATTAATTAATAAAAATAATCACAATTAATTGCATTCATGATTATCTTCTGAGGTAGGCCCCAAAATAAAAAAAATCATATAAATAATGCATAATTATTCAAATATTTATAAATATAATATGTAGGGCCTACAATAAATATGTAATACAGATTCACTTTCTGTTTAAAAATAAATTGTGTATCATTGAACATGTCTACAGCTGACAGCAAATTTGTTTTGCATTGAAACTGGTATTCATCGTCATAAATGCTGCATTTTTAGGATGCTGTGTCAAGTTAAATGTAGTGGAAACTTTGAAAATCACATCTGAAAGTTCTATATTCAGAATACAGGAACAGTATAAAGTATTCTGTTGTGCTTTCTCTTAAGTGAGCGGTTCTCGTTCTGTGGCTGCGCTGCTTGTGAGGATTGTTGTGGTGCGCTGCCACCTGTTGACGTGGCTCGTAAAAACAGATGTACTTGAATTGCTCGTATGGTAGGAAAATCCATACTTTTTATTTTGGAATTTCCATTAGCGACAGTGGACATAATAAAATGCATTGTTTTGTTTATAAACAGTTGACTAAGGTTGAAGTTATTAAAACTAGCTTATTAGATTTAATATTAGCAAACTATAGTTTTTTCTTGTCGTTTAAGACATCTACTTTGTGCATGACATGAATAATTTTTCTAACAATTGTTTACAGACCAATTGTTTCACTTTTAATGGACTATATCACAATTCTAGAAATTCACATACTTTAAGTTAACTCTGCCTTTAAGCAGCTTGGAAAATTCCAGAAAATTATGTCAAGCCTTTACACAATTAGCCAATTAGCTTCTGAATGGAAGTGTACTGAATTGGAGGTGAACCTGTGGATGTGTTTTAAGGCCTACCTTCAAACTCCGTGCCTCATTGCTTGACATAATAGGAAAATCAAAAGAAATCAGCCAAGACCTCAGAAAAAAAATTGTGGACCTCCACAAGTCTGGTGGACCTCCACTCAGCCACGCCACATCACCACAGATATGAAACAAATTAACCTACAAATCTTTTCCTCCATCCATCTTGTGATTATGATATTATTTTAAAAAAAATTCAATTGCTCACCCCAGCTTTCAAGCCATATCTAGATTAGTTGAAGGTATTTTATCTGTCTGAAATATACATTGGCTTAATTTCTTCTTTCCCTTTTTATTCCACAGATCAAATGTTATGTATGTTGCTAGTAATCATTTCGTTTGGCGTCTGGTGCCTGTCTCCATAGCCAACCAGATACGGCAGCTGCTACAGGACAAACAGTTTGAACTGGCTCTTCAATTGGCGGTGAGAAACACTGATCTACAGATACAGTAAATAGAAAATGCCAAAGACTGCAAAAAGAATGCAACTGAATATTCTCCATAGAATACATGGTTGGATGTAGTGCAAAACCTTTCAGTCTCTTTCTTTCTGTACGTCCTCAGAAAATGAAGGATGATTCAGATGCAGATAAGAGACAGCAGATCAATCACATCCAGAACCTGTTTGCTTTCAACCTCTTCTGTCAGAAACGCTTTGACGATTCCATGCAGGTGTTTGCAAAGTTAGGCACAGGTGAGCTTAACCGACACTACCTGCTGTCTTGAGGCACCAGAAAGGAGAATAGATTTCTCTCAAATTATGTTTCTAGATACATTTTTCACTAGTCATTCTTACAATTCTTGACAAAATCTATGTTAAAAAGCTAGTGGTCGACCGATACAGGTTTTTAATGCCCGATGCCAAGAGTAAGGTGGCCAATAGACTGAAATATTGCAAATGCAAATATTTCACAATAGTAAATAACATATACATCAATTTACTTAAAAAAAAGTATTCAATGGAAAGGAGGAGGCGAGAACCGGCTTTTCAATATAAATAATAGTTTAATGATAAACTTAAAAGACAGCACAAACACACACATGACGGACATGTCCGCTAACGATCTCTGTCTCCCGCACGGCCCTCTGCAGTCAGCCTTTAAACCTCACGGAGGCAGAATTTACCTAATACGGGACCGGGTGTGTAGTATCACGACCCGGTCCCGCCCTCCGCCCTGCCACAATGAGGTTCATGAATTACTTCTGTTTAAACGAGAAATCAGTATATTTGCAGACGGCTTATGATATTAGTTTAATTGATATTTCCCCATTTATCATTAGATAAGACAGATAAAAGTTACAGGGAACTGTTGAGAGGAGACAGAAAGAGAATGAATCAGGCGAGCACTTTAACATTATGATCTCCAGTGTGTCTGTCACTACTCTGATATATGGACCATTTAAATGAGACTTTTGCACACCAGTCTGTTATCGTAGTAACATGATGGCATGTAAAAACAAATTGTGATTGGTCGTTTACATATCTCAGACGAATCCTTCACATGCAAGCAGGCGATTCTCACTGCCACAGCCTTAAGAAACAAATCAGCCAAACTGGAAATTGTATCGGCCGATAATGAAAAAATTACAAATCGCATCGGCTTTATCGCCTCACCGATATATCAGTCGACCACTAGTCATGTTACCTTGGTGACAATAGCAGAATTTAATATCAAGTACGTCAACAACTATGTTCAAAACATCACAGAAATCCAAGTGTGTACATTTGCAAGGCATAAAAACACATTTACAAGATCAACGATTGTAAGATTTAGTGCCAACTTAGTACTTTATTTAATAAGCAGCCTTCAAAATTGTAAACAGAAATGTTGAAAATCCATGAATATCAGTATTATTTTGGTGTGTCTCATGTAAATCAGTGGTAATAGATTACATTTATATTGAAATGTAATATTTAAAAAAGCTGTAAATATAATACAAATAGGATATTAAATATGTAAATAATAATATTCATTTTTATATTAAAATTAATAAATTAATAAGGGACTACAAAAAAAATACTAATACAACAGACTTGAAAAATGTACATTCGTTAACCGTAATATCCCATATATATTTTGTATTTGTTGAAACTTGGCATGCCAGTGACACCGGGCGATGCACAGCAGAAAGTGAACTGTTTAGTTTGGTTCAATCAGTTTTCTTTATTCCAACCTTTACTCCTGGCTCTCCTCCATAAAGATTTAGTTTATACGTAAGGTTACGTTTCACCTTAGTTTAATGGGGCAAAGCTCAAATATTTATTTGTGCCTAAATTGAGCATGCTCTGCCCATTTACTCATTAACAAGTCTCTGTTATAACCTATGCATGGCTGGTGAACTTAATTTGTGCACCCTGACTCCTAGAAACTGTTTGCAAATAGTAGTATATTTTGTGAAAGGTCCATGGGCGTGCTTTCTGAGGCTGAGACTGGGAAGAGAAATTGACCTTGGATTTTACATAGAAACCGGACTAAAAGTTGTTGAGGGAGGGGCTTGTGGCCCTCTTTAGACAGTCACGGCCCGTTAGGCATAACTCGGCAGCCCATTTCTGCTTTTCGCCAGTCCAAGTTCTCCCTATGACCATTCCACCCCTGGCTGGTATGCGGTTGGCAATTATTACAGTTATGGCATAATGTAGTTCACTAGAGAGCACCATTGGACCAGGATAATATGATGCACACATAGTGTAATGGGTTAAATTTGGTTTGTTATTGTCTTTTATAGATCCCACTCATGTAATTGGACTGTATCCAGACCTGCTTCCCTCTGACTACCGTAAACAACTGCACTATCCCAACCCTCTACCCACACTATCAGGAGCCGAACTGGAGAAAGCTCACCTGGCCCTCATAGACTACCTGACACAGGTACACACCTGCAGAACCACCTAATTCACCCACCAGAACCACATATTTCATATTCAGTATGTTTTTGTTTTTAGTCATTTGCTGTTCTAGTTTTCTCTTTGTGTTTTGTGTAGAAACGCAGTCATTTAGTGAAGAAGTTGAATGACACAGACCCTTCCAACACGTCTCCTCTCATGGAGGGAACCCCAACCATCAAGAGCCGCAAGAAGCTCCTTCAGATCATCGACACCTCACTGCTCAAATGCTACCTCCATGTAAGGCTTTTGACTTGTCTGACCTACAGGCATTCACAAAAGTGCTATTTCTAATCCTAGCTGGCTCTATCTGCTTCCTGTCTACAAAGACAGCTACCTTCTAAGGCAGCCAAAATGATTGAATTGAGAAGTAATCGTGAGAGCAGATGTTGATAATGCTGTCTATATAGTCACCCATATAGGCACTTGCGCTCTGCATGTCATTATCCTGTTCACAGAAGAAGATCTGATGCACAGATCAGAGAGATGAAGCGGGCTTAGTGTAAACAATGTTGTAGCGTTTCTAGCATTCAGTACTGCAAAAAAATTAACATTACTGTGACATTTTCTGCTAGCGATGCACCGATTATAGGCCAAGACCTGTGATTGACCTATATTTCTGTCTACAGGTAATTCATATTTTGTAAACATTCGTTGGAACATTTTGAAAACTTGAATAAGAACACTCATTATTATTGTGAAAGATCTTTGTGAAATTGTAACACCAACAAACGTGTGTAATGTGGAGTGGGATTTTGGACCTGTGAGATTTCAAAGTGGCCGGGGCTACGAGAAACCAAACAAATGTTAGGACAAAAACAAATTACATGGACAAGCTTTTATTGCTTCTTGCATCTTGTAAGTACACAGTGAAACAAGGTGTCTTGTTAGGCAGCATGTCTATGATGCCTAAATACTGTATGTCACCTAGGTGAACAGCTCACTTGGTTTTGGAACAAAGCTAGTTTATCAGAACCCACAAAAACAGAGTCAAGTTTGAGTGTGGCTTTTGTTCTTTTATCTGTAGACCAATGTAGCCTTAGTGTCACCTCTTTTACGTCTGGAGAACAACCACTGTCACATAGAAGAGAGTGAGTATGTACTGAAGAAATCCCACAAATACAGTGAACTCATCATCCTCTATGAGAAGAAAGGCCTTCATCAGAAAGGTGAGTGCAATCTTCTCAATTTAACGGCTGCTTACTGAAAACAAACAGTACAGTGCAAAATTCTTAGGCACATAAGATGTTTCACAAAAGCATTTGTCTTAGGATGGTTATTTATATCTTCAGCTTTAGTGTGTCAATAGGAAATATAAATGTTAGACTCTCAAACATTAGAACAGAAGAATAGAAGAGCAGGGAGCCCTGCTACAGATGTCATGGCCCCCCAAAAAAGCCCCCCACTGAACATTGTGTCAGTCTGAGATTACATAAAGAGACAGAAGCAATTGAGAGAGCCTAAATAGATAGAAGAACTGTGATGAATTCTCCAAGAAGCTTAGAACATCCTATCTGCCAACAACCAAGAAAAATTGTGTCCAGGTGTAAGTAGGAGATTTGGGGCTGTTTTAAAGGCAAAGGTGTCACACTGAATATTGATTTTAGTTTTTTATGTTTACTGGACTTTGTATGACATTAAGTGATAAATGAAAACTATGTATTGCATTTTTCACAAGTGCCTAAAACGTTTGCACAGTACTGTACATCTGGATTCTCATATGAATGTTTATGTGGACCCAAGGAATCTCCATTATTAATGAGTAGGAATTTATCGATTATTGATCGGCACGTTATTTTCTTGATACGTTTTTGAGGTATCAACGTATTAACATTAACTCATTGAAGAACGATGACAATTATTACCAATATTTACTCCAAGACAAAGGTCTTCAAAGACCAGGCTTCTGTTAATTAGTCATTTAGGCTGGGATTTTGCCCAATGGTAATAATCTCAAAATTATTAATTGGCCTGGTCAATATATTGGTGTGTCGCAGTTTTTTTTTTACATGCTGTTGCAGTCTTCTATACTAATTTCTTACAGTAAAAACTTCTATGTCATTATCTTTATAAGTCAAATAGACTAACCAATGTGTGATTGTGCAGCTCTGCAGGTTCTGCTGGATCAGTCCACTAAAGCCAACTCTCCCCTGAAGGGTCATGAGAGGACAGTCCAGTATCTTCAGAGGCTGGGTGAGATTACCACACTCACATACACACTTCAGTCCACAACCTATTGATCTCTGATATAGAAACTAATGAACAGACTCTAATTTTGAGCCCTTTTATTTATAATCGATATTGTAGAATTGTGCCCTTTACAGTAGGAATGGGAATTGTCAGAAATGTTCAGAATCCGGTTCTTTAACGATTCGTTTAACGATTCTTTTACAGGGTTCGTAAAGTATTTTAATTTGGCTTTTTCAAATTTATGTCCTGGAAAACCATTGAAAATAGCATTTTTTTCCAAGAGGTGCTTAAAAAGTTCTTGAATTATAGAAAATTGTAAAATACGTTGCTTAAATCATTTAATAAATGCAATGTATTTATTTCATTTTTGGTAAAACATGACAACAGACCACTAGACCACTGCTGAAGCAGGTAGCACATAGACGGCGCTGTCACGTGGCACCTGTTACTTTTGGCAGGGCAGTTCAGAATGGGCCAATCACAATCAATTGTTACGGGAGACTTTTAAAAAATATGTATTTTATAGATACTGCTGTTACAATTTACTCTCCAGAGATGAAAAATTATATGATATGTAACACGTATTGAATGATTTCAATGCAGATCAATGGATGATTCAGTTTTGTGAGTCGTCTAGCGCCCCCTTCTGTAAAGAAAGCTTTGTGCATCACAAAATAGGTTATTTCTTATAACATTTGGGTCAATATCAAAATATGATGACAAATATGTCCCTTGAATTTTGGTCATGAAAAAACTTTCAAATAGTGAAAAAAACAAAAATATGACCTAACCTTTAATGATATGAAACAGCTTGACTCTGTTTTGCAAATTTTTTTGAAAATATATTTGAAATTGTTAATTGCCTGAAAAAAATTCCTTGTTCCCTTCATCTGGTACACCACTTCTATGACATGTGAAGTTATTTATGTATTTATTTTGTACTTATTTTTTATAAAATTTTATTTTTAAGGTTTAAGTTCAGAGGCTGCCTAAATATGCATATAGTGTTTTTTCCCAGCATGTTAAAAAGTTATTCACATTTTAACTAATATTTTCACACAAATATATTTGGTGTTGTAACCCATTTAACCCTCATTAGTGTAACTAATTTTAACTTGCTTCGTTCGTGAAACAAAATTAAATATTAAAAGAAATAACAACAGCCAAGTTGTCCTTTAGGAATAAAAATGAATGTCAACATGTTATAAAATGTTTACCCTCCGCATTTATAGGCAAAAACTGAACTAAATGGAAAATTTCAATGTTTTGTAAGCTGGAAAGTACGGGAGGTTTGAGAATGACCCATTTGCAAATTGGATCAGTTCCTTACATGAATCTGTTGTGTGACTTTAGAAAACAGTCATATGGACAACTGTTTACAGACACAGTTATTCACTTATGTTGTGAAGTGCGTTTTAAGAGAGCACACTACAATTGCACATCAATTTCGTCATAAATGAACCAAGAATTGTTACTGTGAGAATATGTACTTAAAGAATTTTTCACAGCCCTGTTGGCACTCGTGCACACGGATAGAGCAGATCGCAACTCCAATCACTCTGCACACATCCGTGTCCCTCATGAGAAGCATATGTAGCACATATAAAGCAAGATGAATATCATAAGGTTGCTGCAGCGCATACGGATGTTGCTGGCATTGGAGCGTTAAAATAAAGCTGCATCTTGTAAAATAAAATTCATTAGCATCGATCTTTACGCTGTGTCTCGATGACATTGTTGGTTTATTGATTGTTGCATCAATCCAGGTTGATTGATCTTTACACCCATACTTGCAACCATAGTTTGCACATAATGCTTTTGGGGAAATGCACCCCTACAATGTATTTTTCATGCTAAAGATTAAAAGAACCGGCCATTAGGTGTCATTCATTCGGAAATCGGACTACACTAGTCACGCTGTATGTAGCGTATTTTAGTATGGTGTTCTGTCCATGGTGTTCAGAGGCGGAAGAATACCAGTTTATAAACTGTTAACAAAAATTCATGAAAATCATTTGGTTCTGGTATTTTTATAAAAATGGAACTTGTTCTGGATAAGAACTGGTTCTCTGTTCCCAAAACTTTTTTACAGTGTTGGTTATTGTGTTTTGAGTTATTGGGCACTTTTCCTGATTGCCAGATTTTTCCAGACCTGTAGTAAACCACACCTAAGGAATAAAACATTTGTTTTAATCAATGAAAATATTACCATGATATACTGTAATATTGCAGAATTGACTAGTAACTCATTTGTCTAACTTTTGTCTAAGTTTACACTTGGTCACTTCATGTGTTTGTGATCGGATTGCAATCGATTAAATAATCACATTCCGTTTACACATTGCCTCATCAATAGACACATTTATTCAGTTCACCAGTAACATGCATCTCTCTCTCTGTACAGGGGTGGAGAACCTTGGCATCATATTTGAGTTTTCACCCTGGGTTCTGAAGATTTGTCCAGAGGATGGACTCAAGGTGAGAAAAGTGATAGGAGCTAACCATGTTTTCATAAATGATTTGGTCATTCTGAGGTCCTTGAGTTTGTTTTTGCTGGTGTCAGATCTTCACAGAGGACCTGACGGAGGTGGAGACTCTGCCCAGAGATAAAGTGCTGAATTTCTTGAAGGAGGGCTTCAAAGAGCTGGCCATCCCTTACCTGGAGCACATCATTTACATGTGGGACGAGACGCGGCCTGAGTTCCACAATGTTCTGATCCAGCTATACCTGGAGAAGGTGCAAGGCCTCATGAAGAAGTACCTCAACTCACTGCCTGAAGGTCAGACACTCAACATAAATTGACTGCTGAGTATCAGTAGAACTCAAAATATTTGTTCTATCTATCCACTTATGGATTTTTCTGGGCCGATACTGATAATTCACAGCTCATTGTGGCCGATATTTAAAAAAAAAAAGTTTTAATTTTGAATCCTTTAACCTGGAACTGCTAGCTAATTAAAAGCTTCTCATTTAAACTACAAGAGATGTGCCTATATTAGGGCTGAAACGATTAGTCGACGTTATCGTCAACAATAAAAAGTGTGGTGAGTGGTGGTGGTGTAGTGGGCTAAAGCACATAACTGTTAATCAGAAGGTCGCTGGTTCGATCCCCACAGCCACCTCCATTGTGTCCTTGAGCAAGGCACTTAACTCCAGGTTGTTCTGGGGGGGATTGTCCCTGTAATAAGTGCACTGTAAGTCGCTTTGGATAAAAGCGTCTGCCAAATGCATAAATGTAAATGTAAATAAATGTAAAAAAAAAATTGCCCAAAATTGTCATTGTCGAATAATCGTTTGATCTCATTTAACGTAACATGACATTAACCTGTAATGATGACACATGAGAGCAGCACTACAGCTCACGCCTGACTGAGGAGAGGAAGAATTACACATCACAATCCAGATGTATTCTAAACTTTCCAAACAACTTCAGGTGATGTACATCACAAAGGACAAGGGAATTATAAAAATACCAAATAAGTAAATACAGAAGCACTCTCGTTGTGGAATAAGTGGAGTCGGAGCTCTTTAAAGGAAACACCCCAGTGTTACATTTTAAATACAGTTTTAATGTGTTATAGCTTTATTATAGTTCAAATAATACGGAAGCAGGTAATGTAATTAACTACAAACTCAACTGGCATTTCTCTGCAGTCAGTGCCGCTTCGATGAGTTGCGTGAATGTCCCGATCTAAGGGGGAGAGATTGAAACTCCGCTCGGTTGATACACACTCTGTCGCAGGGACGCTTGTCCCTCGAGCGTGCAATTGCTGCAGCTAGATTATAACACGATGGCTCGCGACTTATTGAATCATAAAATATGTCACTGTGCATTTCTTATCATGAAGAAAATTGGCAATACGCAGCTTTGTTAATAAGAGAGAGTTGTTTTTTTGTGAGTTAAAGATGGATTGAAGTGAACAGAAATGTGAGAGAGGAAGTCTTCACCCCATTATACACTGCAACAAAATACGTTTATGATTTGTTTTTATTTTGTCTTGTTTTCCCATATAAATATCTAAAACTCATTTAAAATAACATACATTTACTTTAGCAGCTATACTGCAGAAGAAAACTTTGTTATCTGAGAATGTTGAATATAATATTCTATCTAAAAATCCTTTTAAAAAGGATGCATTCACCTGAGAAGCAGCATTATCAGATATTTAGACTTGCTTTTAGAGAAGAGATCTGGAATATAAGTATATTTTGTCTTTACTGCAGTTGCAGAAATATAACCAAGTGAAAAAAATACACTTATATACAAATATAAAATACACTTATATTTAAGATACATCCTCTTAAAGCAAGTCTAAATATCTTATATTCTGTTTCTCAAGTAAACATATTCAGTTTTTTAGACAATTTTAAATGGAAAACAAGAGAATAAACTTAATAAAAAGTATTTTTTCCCCACATTTAATTCATTGAATGTCATTTAGAGGTATTTTTAAAGATGATTTTGTCCTCATTATTTTTATTTTCATTATTCGAATAATCGTTTTAATAATCATTAGATTAATCGATTGTAAATATTAGTTAGTTGCAGCCCTAGCCTATTTTACAGGTGTATGTTCATTTGAATGACAGATAAATGACAATAAACATTTACATAAATTGTATGGTGCCCATTTGTATGAGTGTTTACGGTAATCCTGATGACTTTTAAATCTTAAATCTCATGAACCGTTCTGATGTCATTAATGTAGTTCTGTACATTTTATATGTGTTTCTTTTTTTTTGCATTGTGTTGCATTGTTAACTTCAAGAGGTTTTAAGTTGAATTAAATCTTAATATAAAATGCAGTAGTTTATTGTCTCATGTTCTTCCATTGTGTTCACTGTGTCCAGGAGTTACAGCTGTAGCTGCAGGAAAAGAGAACGGAGAGCTTGGAGAATTCCGCAACAAGCTTCTGTCGTTTCTGGAAGTTTCCAGCAGCTATGAGCCAGAGAGACTCATCAGTGATTTCCCGTTTGATGGTGAGTCATCAAAGTCAAAGACACGCAAGATTTAATTGTGAAATAAAACTGACTGATGATGAATACTGTTCTTCTCTCTCTGTCAGGTCTGTTGGAGGAGAGAGCTTTGCTCTTGGGTCGTATGGGGAAACACGAGCAGGCTCTGTTTATCTATGTTCACATTCTGAAAGACACGCATATGGCTGAGGAGTGAGTGTCAATGACCATTATTATTGTTTTTTCTGCTCAAGATAAAAGTTTAAAAGGAACATTCTATTAAAGGTGCACTCAGTAATTTTTTCCTGTTTAAAAAATGTTTTACTTATAAAGAAATGAATTGCAATTTTGTGATATTTGTATAAAGTCATGACCACTCACATGAGATGAAGACTTTAGTCAGATCAGTAACCTTATAAAAGCTGTTTTATTCTACATGGAGAGGGTCCCTTCATGGGGGCTGCCATGTTAGGATCACATGACCAGATGAAAACAACTCATTTAATCTCAGTAACTGCCCAGTTATTTGACATTTTCATGCCAAGTCCAAGATGACACAAACACAAGTTAATGAGTGCCCCTTTAAGTGTGAATGCAAGTTAAGCTCTATTGAAAGACGTTGGTGGAATAATGACAATTTACACAGAAAATGATTCCAACTCTTGCAAAAATCATGTGTACAGAACTGCTATACCTACTTTCAGTTTTAATGAAAGTGAAATGCGTTGCCCCATAGATTTCTAGATAGCTGTTTCTGTAACCTTCATTTGTTTTCTTCTTAAATTGAGGGAAAATTATGAAGAAGGTCTCGGCTGAAATGTTTCTATTACTTTGCTTTTAACCCTTAATTTATTTTATAAAAATGGTTTCCTTAATCTGAGTGGTACAAGGCTTGGTAACTTTTCCTAAACTTGTAACCTGAACACACCAAAATATTTGGACTAGATTCATGAGTCTAGGTGGTTTTATCAAACAGCCTCTTTTCCACCATTGTGCCGAACAGTTCTGATCATGGTGAGAAATGGTTACAGTAGCATTTCAGCATGAGCATGATTTAGCACAGCATTATTATAAACAATCAACCATGCTCAACTGTGCTGGTGGAATTGCTTTTGCACTTGGCGACTTAAGATTGTCTATTTGCAACGCCATGGTAACTTAAGCGTTTTAGTTGTTTCTAGCTTGCCAAATTCAGCTGAAGTTACAGCCCTCTACATTGTGAGTAAATCACTCGCACATGTGACTGAATTTCTCACTGTGCAACTAAAATATGTCTGTTATTAGCCACTGGCTAGTAAATATTAAGATTTCACTCGCCAGTGATTGAGTCGTGTAGTGGCGAAGTGCTTTGCGCACCGCAGACTTTTTACTGAATAAGGTGTTTACTATTAAGAAGCTGGATTCAGTCTCGTCTTTAACAGTGTGTTGTGTCTTTTGAGCGCTCACTCTGAAGGAAATTGACCTTATTTGGCTGCACTTTTCCATGGAACGTTTTCACAACATGCTTTGTTTTACAGCTACAGACCAGTAACGCTTGTGGATTTGAACTTGTATAATAAATATTTGTAAACGCAAGTCAATACTTTTATGCAAGTAAAAGTTTCCTTTTGGCTCGTTCCGTGTATTTTGTGTCCAAAGACGAGATCCAGACACCCCATTTTCAGTTCATGTCACTTATAATATCCTTTCTGTTATTTGCAGTCAGTTGGTGATCAAAAAGTTACAAATAAACATTAATTCTAATAACACATTGCATGGATGGGGTGAAAACAACTGCAACTTTTCTGTTGTTAGTTTGCGCTGCGCTCATTCAACTTTAAACATTTGCTCGAAGGAGATCTAGGATCTCTTAAAGAGAGATTTGCATAGTAGTTTTTATATATATATATATATATATATATATATATATATATATATATATATATATATATTTGTTTTTTATATATAGTAGCTATTCTGTTCATTAATATGTTCCAGCCGTGTGAAAATTTTGTTAAATATTTGTAAATAGAGGCAACATTATTTAATATCGTTATTAAAAAATGCAATTTCATGACATCATATGAATTGATAGAATGTGAAATGTGTATTTAAAAAAAAACACAAAGTAAAATGTGATTAAAATTATGGAAAGTGAACTATAAATTAAAATGTGCAATCCTGCACAAAGTCATATACAGTATATGAATACCATATATATGTAAAAATGCCCCCTTCTCCGTTTCTTTTTGAGTTTTAATATCAATAATATATCTTTAATATCTTTTTGAGTTTTCAGTTGCGATGCGCTTGCATGTCGTCAAAAGTCTGGCGAGTAAAAAGAGAAATTTACTAGCCAATGGTTATTCTTTTTCCAACATGTCCGTAGAGGGTTAATAAACTTTCATTACAAATATTAAATTTTTTGTGTACATTCATGATATTATGATGATGGTTTAACTAGTATTGTAGCCTTCATTTATTTTTCTACATGCATTTATGGTCAGGGAAGTACTTTTCTAGCTCATTAAAACTCAATATATCAATATTTACTTGTATATTATTTCATATAATTCTTGTATAATATTTTGTCAATAAAAATCCTTTTAGCTTGTCTGGGATCTTTTAACTCTGTGTTCATGTCCGGTGGCATACACAAGCCCTCAGCTTATAATGGTAAACCTCTTGCCTTTTTCTCTTTGCTTTCCTTTTTGTGACATGGGCCATATCTTTCCTGTGCATTAGCAGAGAAATACCAGGAGAAAAATAGTCTTATAAACTGGAAATTGTTGTCATCCTCCATAGCACACTCGCTCCAGTGTTTGATCCAGTGGTGGAAAAGCAGCTAATATCTAGAAATGAAGTTTGTTACAACATTGGCTCATAGAGATCAGTCAGTGCATGGAGCACTGAAGCCATCTACTGGTCGTAGTTGTCATTTCATGTAATTATTATTTTTATTCCAGCAGATGTCAACAGAGACCCCAATGCATGAAATATTTTGAATCTGTCAATTTACTGACATGAAGGTTTTTATTGAAGTGAAGATAACATCAAATGTGCTTATTTTGTATGAACATGAATGCAGTAGTTGAGTAATTTAGAGGTAAATAAGGTTAAAAAAATAATAATTTACCATAAAATCCCAAAAGAAGAAAGTGTTACTCAAAAAATGCAGGGTTCCACATTTGATGTTTCAGGTGAAATTTAACCCAAACAGATGGAACGGGGTTCTGTATTAATAAGTGTACAATGCTATGTAAAGACTTTTTCAACTGTAGACTGTCTTTGTTCTTTTATTTTCTGGATTATTTGTTGAAATAATTAGATAAATAATATAAAATATTTTCTGTGCTAATCGACGTTATGCTACTTTAAATATTTCAACTCAAGCAGTGATTGTTGCCATTGACCTGTCATTCCATAATATTTTTGGGTTTTTTTGTTCTCTGTTGTGATCTTCCAGGTACTGTCACAGTCATTATGATCCAGCCACAAACGGCAATAAAGATGTGAGTGCTGCTCACTCACTTTTCACCTGTTTTATTTGAATTCATTCAGTCTGTCTTGTACAATGTCAGATAGATCAAGCGGAAAAACCTTGAATAAATGTAAAACAAAACATGCACAATATCTCTCTTGTAATGAATCAAATTGTCTGACTATTAACAGAAGTGTGTTATTTGTAGGTGTATTTGTCCCTGCTGCGCATGTATCTGTCTCCTCCAGACATGCACTTCCTGGGGCCCATTAAGATGGAGCTTTGTGAACCTCAGGCGAATCTCCTGGCAGCCCTAAGTGTTCTTCAGCTCCACCACAGCAAACTCAACACCACCAAAGTGAGAAGCGCTCCACAGCCACTCAAACACTAACACACACTCACAGTGCCACCCTTAAACTGAAAACAAACTAAAGGATCTTAAGGACCAGCAAGGTTTAAAAATAACCTCCCAATGGCATGCGAGTTAACCATACATTATATTTGACCAACTATGAAACTGTGTTTTGCACTAATTCATTAAAATGTATATATATTTTGCTGTCTCTATGACAAGGGAACATTTTAGCGGTTCGTACACTCCAATGTATATTTGCATTGAACTGTGCAGGTCATTGTGCCACTTGAATCATCAAATAATAGCCATTATCCTATTATTGGTGAAACTCCACCTGTCAAAAAAATGTGGATTCCCATCACGATTTTGTTCCTCAATGGCAGAAATGTGTTGTCACTTGGAGTATAGAGGTCTGCACAGCCATTAACTGACCGTGTGTCCCAATCGGTACTGTCATATTTAAAGCATGAAACCTAAATCTCTCTCTCTTTGTAATTTCTTCTCCAAGCAAGCTTTTTGCACTGGCCGTTATTTAATTTAACATCGTATGCAACATTCGTAACAGTATAGCAATATTAAGGGTATTAACACTTTGACCAGTTTTAGTTTGGTGTCGGTAAGTATTCAATGCTTAGCCCAGACCTCATATGGCGCCATCCTTTTATGAAATATCGAAATATAATGCACTTTGCATTAAATGTTAACATCTGTGAGATGTCGTTTATATAGTAAATCTTTAAATATTACTAAAAACTAAAATGTCCAACTAGCTTTTGTCTCGGCTTCAGGATCAGGAATTGCATGTTTTTAACACTATGTACTAAAAAACATGAGTAAAAATACACTATAATGTCCCGTTCAGTTTTCCTAGTTAGCTTAGAAGCTAGCAGGCTGTGAATATGCTTAAGTAGCTGCTTATGAGAAAAATAAACATTTCTAGTTTTGCCAGAGTTTTTGAGTTTCATGGTATTGTGTCTCAAAGAGTTTTGCAGAAAATGGATGGACCAACCCAACACTGTTCCCTATATCTCACCAAGACA
Organism: Xyrauchen texanus; assembly: GCF_025860055.1. Taxonomy (NCBI): domain Eukaryota; kingdom Metazoa; phylum Chordata; class Actinopteri; order Cypriniformes; family Catostomidae; genus Xyrauchen; species Xyrauchen texanus. The sequence goes on from NC_068297.1 coordinate 39,067,310, forward strand.
GGACTGTTGACCAGACACAGCCACAGTCTTGCAAGCACGGAAAGCAGCTGCCAACATGACAGTGCATGTGTACTATGTGTTATATCGATTATAGTGTTATTTGGTTTAATTGATTAGACTTCCTGATTTAATTTGATTCTTATTCACGAGCTTTCGATTCCAATTTCGATTCGATTCAATATTGATTCATATGGATATATTTCAGTTATAATGTCCCCTTTGCTTACATATAAAATAAATTATCTCCCAGCTAATGCTGTTAATTACACAGGAGACATTTTAACTAGGTATATTAGGAAAATATTAATTTATGAGTTATATTTTATTAATTTTTCACCATTTTGGTCACATTATGGCTTTTTAAAAATGAACAAATAAATATACTCAATCAATAAATAAGATATTATATTTCATATAATATTTTTGTTACATATTTATTGTTAAATTACATCATTTGTACTATTTACAAGTATTTACATTGATTTGTTGAACACATGCTAAAACTGGTACTGTCTCTTTACCAAAAAATGCATTTCTGTAAACATCGCCTTTAAATGAGCGTATGTTAACTAGAGAGACTCGAATGGCTTTATTAGAGTTGAATGTTTTTTGTTGTTGTTTTTGATCAACAACTGACTGTAAAGAACAGAAAGGGTATTAAAAGAGACATTATTCAATGACAAATGGGTTGCATGAATCTTGTCCTTGGACATACATTACACGGAACAACTTTTACTCAACACACTGTGAAAGGCACTCTCTGCTGAACACTTCACAACTAAAACACAATTATTGGTGAGTGAAATGTAAAAATGTTACATTTTTGTTAAAATTATATTCACTTAAGTCTCATAGCATGAAATTTGGTTGCAAATGCGAGTGATTTCCTCTCATTGTGGAGAGTTGCGCATTGAGTCAAAGACCGATCTTGGGATTTACGAATCGATATCAACGAGATTGTTCAAATGAAGATCGCGATTAATCTGAAAAACAATATTTTACCCACCCATATAATTGAAAAGCAAGATATCATTAACGTACAGTATAAATTACTTTATAAAATATTAACATTTAATTTGTTTTAGTATCAACTTGATGCAAGCACTGGTAGGGATGGACGATATGGAGCAAAAATAATATCTCAGTATTTTTTTAGGCTGAATGGCGATAAACAAAATATATCTCTGTATTTTCTACAAAGTGGACTAAATGTTCAGTTGTAATTCAAAGCCATATGTAAGATGATAAATTAAGCTTGCAACGTGCTTTGTTTGGGGTTGCGAAGACCTTATGGCGCCGTTGTAAATGGTGTAATATATTGGAAGTGCTTCCACTTTTGGATGCGACCTGTTTATGGCATTCTCTACAGCTGACATGCAGGGCTCGACATTAAGCATTGGTTTGTGCTTGCCTTTCGGACAAATAAATTGATCATTCACTTTAAAAGTGACTTGTCCTGAGAGAAAAAATGTTTTCTCTAAAATTATGACATGGCCAACCTAATAGTATTATACCTATGCAATCAACTAGATTCTCTGGGACAGAAATGCAAACTGCTCTGGGTTGGGGAGGTTATTTTATGTTACATGTACGCACAGTCGTCAAATAAAGGAAATCATCCATCACCATCATCTACAGCAGGGGTGTTCACACTTCTATGGAATTCATGATCTACAAACCCGAAACCGATGTCAAGCTCTGGATGGGTAGCAGACCTCTATCATGGAGTTCAGAAGTATGATGATAGAATAAAGAGCAAAGAAAAACTTTTGGCTCTCTTTGGCCAATTTTTACACTAATTTTCTTCTTGTTTCATTTTGGTCGCTTGAGACAAGGAAGTGAAAGTCCAAGGAAGAGACAATTTGAAGGCATCATCATCATCAAACCATGACGGTTTCTCTTCCTTGCTTATCTGAGTTCTTTTAATCACTTGCCTTTAGAAAAAGACCACAACGGAGGCTTGAGTTTTCCATGTAAAGCTCGACTTAATGTTGAGAGGATTCTGTGAATGTTTATTGATATTGTCCATCAGTTGATAGTCATATAACCCTCAGTTGTTCATCTAATCTCAAACCACCTGGAGACTCACCAGGACGCTTCACCCATATACCTTTATCTGTAAATTGTGTCTGATTATGACTGTTTTTATATTACTAAACAACTTTCGTAATGTTCTATGTAGCGTTGGCGAAACAGATTTTGATACAGTGCCTGGACAGAGCTCTCAAACCCATGTACAGGATCCACGGCTGCTCAATGATTGTGTTGTAATGTAAGGATTTATCTGTCTTTCATAAGGCCATAAACCTGCTGCCAGCTAACACACAGATCCGAGAGATCCAGGTGTTTCTGGAAAGTGTGCTAGAGGAGAATGCCGGGAGGAAACGCTTTGACCAGGTCCTCAAGAGTCTTCTACAGGCCCAGTTCCTGCGGGTATGTTTACTTGTGAACGCTTAGGTTTGGTGTGCTGTGTATGTATTTGTGATCTGAATATATGCTAAGCAAACCGCTCAGACAGGGCCAATGTTTATTTCACATGTAGCTCTCAGATGAAGATAAAGAGCTCCGTTTTTAAATCAAAATATTTCAGTTCTGTAATTTACTCACACTCATCATGCTTCAAAACCATATGACTTTCTATCTTCTGTGGAACACACAAGATGTTAGGCAGGATGTTAGTTTCAGCCATAACACCTTTTGTGTTCTTCAGAAAAAAGAAAGTCAAACAGGTTTGGAACTACACGAGAGTGAGTAAATGTTGACAGAATTGGGTGAACCCTCACTTTAAGTTGAGGTTCTTGCGCAGAAAATATACAGAACCCATGTTAGTGGGCGATTTGGAATTGATGTAAAATAACATAGTGTCTGCACCAGAAGCATACGGCATGTGGTGATGCAACAAAGGCATTACATTAGGTAGAGTTGTCTACACTGTAAGCGCCTGATGCAGCACATTGCCATTTGACTGACACCCCATTTATTTTTTTGATGCTGCACATCTGCTCCAGCCACTTTATTTTCCATGTCTGTCTGAAATACAGACACGTCTATTCCATTAGCCCTAATTGCATGCAGGAATTCTTTGAAGTATGCCGAAGTGGCTTACATTGGCTTACAGTGTCACCTAGTGGCCTGGATGCTGCTTCATTCAAACACAGTGGTTTTCAACTACAGATGCCATTGTAGAACATTACTAAGCACTGTAAGCCATGATTCATTTAATCCATGAATGAAAGTGTCCAATAACAGCGAAGTTACTGAGATTCAGAATGTGATTCTAAAATGGCAGTCTAAAAGCTTCTATACCACTCCAGCTATTGCAGATATTGTTGACTTTTGTATGACAAATTGCTTATGTTCCTCATTTGTAAGTTGATTTGGATAAAAGCATCTGATAAATAACTAAATGTAAATAAAATGATTTAGGACTGTCAATCAATTTAAATGTTTAATCTAATTAATTGAATAACATGCCAAATAATTAATTGCATATAGTATATCAATATTTCCTGAAAAGGCTTCAAATAAAGAAAATAATTAAATGTAAATTTGTTTCTTCAACTTCGGCCAATTTAATGTCCATGGGGTGGATTTTTATCAACAAGTTTCAGATTTATATATGGATGCCATTTTACCAGGCCTTCGCAATGTTTGGAAGTTTCCAAATGCCTTTTATGGATAAATTTGACTCTTTTAGCTTTGTGTCAGACCCAAACTTTCAAGGGTAAACTGTAGAAAACCATTATAAAATACTATTACATATTTAAAACTACGATCATCTAAACAAAGAGTGAAATAAACAAACCATTTCAGTATTTATTGTGTGAAAATTATGTCTATGAATTTTTCAAACTGCAACTTTCCTACAGTTGTGGCATCAGTTAGTGTACTTGTTAGTGAAGTGGACTAAAGTGTCAGTGAAGAGTATGCTTGAGATGAAACGGGAGACAAGTGTTTAAAGCAAAGAAATATCTATGTAAATATGACTTATGAGCAGAATAATTTTATTGGGCGGCAGTTCTAATCACCTAGTAATTTTGCCAAATTATGCAAAAAGTGTGAAAATATTATTTAATTGTGTGTATTTAGGATAAATTCAATATTACCTATGAAATTAGTCAAAGCAAGACAAAGCAGTCATCAAAAAAATAAAAAGACAGACAGAATTCTAGACAGAATTTGAGATGAAATGGAAATAACACTGTGGTGGGGATTTCCATGTCTGTCAGAAAAAATGATATTTTGGTGAGGCGAGTGCCCTGTGGTTGGCTGACTGTGGACTCATACTTTGCATTTAGGTGGTACTTCAATCATGAATTGCTCCAATTGTTGGAAAATTCCTTATTGCAGGTCACAGGCATGATTAAATCTGGCCATTTGTATTTGTTATTTGTATTATTTATTTCTAATATTGACAGTCAATATGATGTTTTCTTGTTTGTATGCAGGTGCAAGAGGAGCGCATATTTCACCAGCAGGTGAAGTGTGTCATCACCGACGAAAAGACCTGCAGAGTGTGTAAGAAGAAGATTGGGAATAGGTGTGTGTTGCGTTAGTTCACTATTCGTTTTACTCAAAGCAGCTTACCCTGAGAAGTGCTGTCAAAAAAGTGTATGCATTAAAAACATTATAAGAATTCACTCATGTTATATGAAAACAATCGGATTCAGTATACATTTTGTTAACAAATCACTATAACTAAAACTATAACGAAGACGACACGAAAAAGATCATGCCGATCATAACATTTTTTACTAAGACTGCTGTTTTATGCAAGAGTAAACATCTATAAGGCATTTGCAATGCACTAGCAGCGTCTTTAAAAGAATCAACATCTATAAATCATTTATTAAATTAGCTTGAGCTGTGCGAGTTGAAAGAGCTGAACACCAGTAAACTGAACCGCTTGACTAGCAGTTAATTAACTCTTTCACACACATCCTATAAAGAAATAAATGCATGAGATTTATCAGCCATATCTACAGTTAAAACGTAATGCATTGCCTTTACATTGAAGCGAATACACGGGTGAAGTTGTTGTGGAATGTGGAATGTCATGGAATTTGACCTATTTGGGATGAAAATGAATGTTTGAATGCACAATCTAATTAAAATCTCGATATGTCCAAGTGTGATTATTAAACTGCAAAAAGATGCGATTTAATTTAAATAATCATCAAATGTACATGTGCTTAAAAATGAATGTGTGAAGCTGGCCGCTCGTATGCTGAAAGCCTCATCAGCAGCATCAGGCTGTGTGTGTGTGTGTGTGTGTGTGTGTGTGTGTGTGTGTGTGTGTGTGTGTGTGTGTGTGTGTGTGTGTGGATGCCAGTGAGCAGAACGCTCTGAAACGTGCAGCACATACAAACTATATATTTATTTATTGAGGTTTAATAATCATACTGGGACAAGTAGCAACTACTTCTCCAGATGTGAGAAACTACTGTAAAAAAAAAAAGATAGAAACCCCAAAATAAAAGCTCAATTTAAATGGCTGCATCAAATGGGAAAAATATTATATTTAATGCAATTAAAATAATAATAATGTATTAAAGCAATATCTCACATCTATGATGTTCTGTTGTTTTGGATTGTGCTGTGAGGATTTTGCAGAAAGCACTTCATTTGATAATGAATGTTGCAATGTTATGTTAAAAAGTGTTACTACTAAAAATAATAAACATTTTATTTGATAAAAATGTTAACAGATGTATTTCATTAGATACCATTTTTTTTATGAAATTTTATTAAACTGTTGAATACAACATTTAAAAAAAATAACCACAATTTTAATGACTTCTCGTGTGTTTTTTGCTCAAAGGAATATTCCGGGTCCAGTTCAAGTTAAGCTCAATCGACAGCATTTCTGACAGTGTTGATTTCCACAAAAATGTATTTCAGCTCGTCCATTCTTTTCTTTAAAATAAGCAAAAATCGAGGTTGTAGTGAGGCACTTACAATGGAAGTGAATGGGGTAAATTTTTGGATGGTGTAAAGGCAGAAATGTGAAGCTTATAATTTGATCAAAACACATGCATTAATTCTTCTGTTAAAACTCGTATTATTTGAGCTGTACACTTGTTGAAATTGTCATTTTACAGTCTTTTTAGGGTTTGTGGACATTATATCGTCACGTTAACACAGTTGTAAAATCGTCTAGAACTTGAGACAGAAAAGGTTAGCAAGCGATTTTATCACATTAAAATCATGTTTATGTGCATATTGTTTATGTCTAATTGGTATACTTTTGCAAAAGTGAGTATTTTAATGTTTAAAAATTGGCCTCCATTCAGTTCCATTGTAAGTGTCTCACTGAAACCAAGATTTATTTATTAGATTTGTTTTTAAAGAATAGGAGGGGCAAGTCAAAATTCATTTTTGGTGGTACTCAACATGCCACAAATGCTGCTGACTGAGCTTAACTTTTATTGTACCTAGAACATTTCTTACACAAAATGTCCTGGAAAATTGTGCCTTGAAATGAGTAGGAACCCTGATTTTTACATTTTATTCAAAAATAATTATTTATAGGATTATACGTCATCATTAAATCCCTGCAATTTATCAGGTGTAAGAATAGTTGATGAGAATACCCGTGTGTGGCACTTCTCTTGAAATGTTTCAGAACGATTCTAAATGGAGGTCAAAATCGGCTCAGTTCAGAATTCACAAAGAAGAAAATATGTTTTACACGTTCAGCCATAGCACCACTTATGTATGCTAAAACGACAAATATCCTAGCTATTTTAATCTTAGAGTAATAAGAGTTGTATTATTATCAGTATGTTATTTAGTCATATTTTGTGCATGTCATCTTACACTGACACAAATAGGCATGGATGCTGCATCATTCAAACGCAGCAGATTTCAGTTACCAGTGTCAATGTAGAAATGTACTTTTCACAGTCAGCCATGTTTAATTTAATCAATGGGTGAAAGTGTCCACTAGCAGGGAGTTTACTGAGATTAATCGAATTGTGAAGGCCATTTTTGCCAAAAGATAATAAACAATTATAAAAACAATTGTAAACAATTGTAAAAAGCAATCTGCTGCTTTGACGTCACAGTTCAGCAGCACCCCCTTTTCAAAATCTTTTCCCGCATCTATGTACTCAAGCACTGAAAGTGTGAGTGCTGGTGCTGATTTTGGTGTTTATCTCCTCCACTCTCACATGCATTAGTGTTCTATATAATTGAATGACTATGTGAAGAGCTCAGTATGAATTATCAAATGTTCAAAGGGTTGTTTGATAATTACAGTTATCTGTCTTCTACTTCTCCAGTGCCTTTGCCAGGTATCCGAACGGCGTGGTGGTTCACTACTTCTGCTGTAAAGATCGCAGCGTGTGCCCTGCAGAGTAATGCAGCCTGAACAGGCTCGGCACAGAAACTGCAGTCTGTGTAAAAATACCAGACCGATGCCCTGCCAAAGGAAATGCAAGTCTGCATATTGTGCTCTGTCATTCCATTGGAAGAGCAAAAACAAGTCTGTCTCATGAGAAAATGAATCAGCTGCCAGAGTTCTTCTGTAGAAACAATCTGGACAGTGAATTTCTGATTTTTAATGCTACAAGCAAAGTTGTGAAGACCTGAATGCACAACACACACCTTGGCATCTTTTCTTCCCTTGAGAAAAGCTTATCTTCTCTTTTCTTTCACTCCCCACCTTTTCGTCTTTACTTACAGTGCAGCTTTTCATCCAACCTGACGCTTTGTCCAATGCCTTTAAGTCCTGTGTTTGTATGCACCTCCAGGGCTCACAGGACTGTTATTCTGAGCTGGGCATGAAGGTGCTGCTCCGCTTCACTCTGTTAGTTTGAGATGAAATCAGACACCAGATAAAAAATCTTAATATGGCCCCCTCTACAGAAGGGGCAACAATGGCAAACAGCATGCCCACTGCGCTTCTACAAGTAAAGTTGTTGTTGGGATTAATGCTTCCTCTAGACTTTCTTTTTCTCCTTTTCTCATTTTTTTGTGCGGTGCAAAGAAGTTCAGAGAGAACTTGTTAAAGGGATGCAAATTCTGTCATTATTTACTCACCTTCATGTTGTTCAAGCCTATATGACTTTCTTTTTTCAGTGGAACGCAGAAAGGGATGTTAGGCAGAATGTTCGCCTTCACTTCCATTGCAACTCCTTTTGTGTTCCATGCAAGAAAGTAAGTCATACAGGTTTGGAACAACATGATGATGAGTATTTACCACATGACCACATCATTTTCGGTTGAAGGTGAACTATCCCTTTAACAGCTTAAACAAAGCTACATATTGAGAGTTCTCACTATGGAAAACATTGAGGTTGGGGTTGTGTCTGAATATTCTAGACTTTTGGGTGTTGTATTGTTTTGGAGAGAGGAGTTGGAACTCCACAATCAGGTCACAGTAGCACGCCACTGTTTTCTTTACTCATTCCTTTTAGTGGCTTTAATTTATTATTAACACACTGTTTAAACATGTCCTCACTGTCAGGAATGTGTCGCCTATGTATCCAATTGTGTCGCCCAGATGGGCATGAGTATTTCTCTGGCTTTATAAGTGTTCTGCAATACATCTGTCTAATTTGCACTAATATAAGATGCTTGTCTATTCATTTAACTGTAAATCATGACATGAACTGTTGTTCAAACAGTGGGGTGGTCCCTAAACCACTGTAACGAGCCTGAAGTGTTTTGGTCGGAACAGATGTGAAAGTATAGACCGTACTGTACATTGAATCTGAGGTGGAGGTCAATTCTAATAAACGGTTATCTTCTTTTATGTTTTGTGGCATGTTTTATTCCATGAGTGGTGTCCACTTATCTCAGAAAGAGATTTTGTTTTGTGTAATTTTGTGTAAAAATGGGAAATTAAAAAATAACAAATATATCATAGGAAATTAATGGGAAAGATTAATCAACAAATTATATTAAATTTGTCAAGTACGATATAGAAATCAGCCAAAATGCAGAAAAAACACATAAAAATGAAGGTTTGAGACTATAAAACATGAAGAGTGCAAAACATAGTCTGAGTCTTCTGTTTTATACACTAATTGAATTTTCACAGTATGTTGTTGTTCATTTCTGTGTATTACTGTTCAGATTCTAGATAATATTATTAATTTACGTTGAGTTAATATATTTTGATGTTTGAAAAAAACGATTTGTAACAAAATTATTATTCTATGTCTTCTCTTTGTAACTCCAGGTTAGGTTTGACTGTTGTGACATTATTTCAAAAACTTACTATAACAGATTTTAAAATGGTTAAAAATAAATGTTACATTTTGACAAATTATAGTTTGGTAATGTCTGTATATACTGTATATCCAAATGCATCACTTGTGGTCCGATTACTACATGGTAGGTGAGTGCGTAGAACACTGCTGCCATCTACTGGCTATTATTGTCATAACATGATTTTCAAGTCATGTTATTTGTCTTTTTTTTTTCACCAGATGGCAGCAATCTGCCCCCAAAACATGACACATTCTCATATATTCTTCATGTTTCAACTTATAGAAGTGTAGTTTTATAAATGTGCTTGTTTGCATGCAAATGAATGGCGAAATGTATATATAAATAAGATCTAAAACCACAAAAGCCCCCAAAGAAGTGCATAATTTTATTGTTTTTACACCAGTGAAGATGAAATGTTAACATTTTTTGAGGTGTATTTCAAAAATACACCTCAAAAATGGCTGTGAACGGTAAAGTAAGTGGCCCTTTAACAGAATAGGAGGGTTTAAAAAGTAGTTCATCGTTTCAAAACGTGGTTTCTGCAAAAGGAAAAAAAAAAACATTGTTACTACAGTCATGGTTACTATAATATTACTGTAGTAAAACCTGGTACATTTTTTAACAAGGCTTAAAAAAACGGTGAAAACATTGAACTTAAATTTATACTTAATATTCACAAAGCTACAAAAAGGAAGGCAAAGTGCCTTTAAGGCTGCATGGGGCTCAAGTGAATCAGTTAAATATTTATATGAACTAGTTTATTTACAAGAACTGTCCAAAATAACAATTTAATTAACTGTTTGTTTAGTCCATCAGCTCTTTTGCTGCATTCTCAATTTAATGTGATAAATGTAGTGTTTTGTAACACTACAGCACTACTTGTTGGAAAATGTAGCTCATTACTGGAAAAGCTACACTTGTGAAAATAGATGAGCTGCTGTCACGTTACTGAAATATGAAGTGACGTTAGTAGCGGTGGGATGCAGTTCCAAACACAGAGTACTCTGGTTGTACTCCGCACATTTTGGCAAATATGTAATCTGTGGGTGTTCTGAAAATTAACATGCGCCATATACACACTGCATGCTGCAAAAATAATACAATTACTGCAATTAAATAAAACAATATTCCAGACACAGCCAAACAGTTTTGCATCTCCATCCAAGCTTTTTACAGTATGTACATTAATGTTACTTGCCCAAAGACAACAGAGAAAACAACACAAGAATCCTAAACCAAATCATTTCACAGCAGAATCAGCATATGCTACAAACAGCAGTTTCCCGCAGCCTCTTTATTCTCTCAGGCTTGTGAAACATTGGCCGCACACCACTACATTACATTATGAGTCATGATAAGGAAGAGCCAATAATCTCAGCCAAAAACTATTAATGATTAAAAACCTTTTTTGAAGTACTGAAAGTGAGATCTGAGTGATTATTAGTAGCTTTCAAAAAATGTCCTTTTCCATGCCGACAGATATTATGAAGGTGTGTTAGCAGATGTTTTTGGCTGAGCTGACAGCAGCTTTTGTCCTCCTCTGGTGAAGGTGCCCTTGGGTCCAGTCAAACACTGTAAATCCACTGTAGGCACACAGTCAAGTACTACGGCTCCAGGGTATTACTTTTTACTCAGTTACGAAAGTTTTTCGTCTCCTTACGTAATTGTTTTCCAAAGTATGCCGTACAATGGAGTACTTTCGAAAGTGCATTTTCAGTGGAGGAAAACATCATTTTTAGAAGCTTAATTTTATTGACATTACTCCGTATTTATTTTCTAACGTCATTGTTTTCCAAAGTATGTGGTACAAGGGAACATTTTTGAAATTCGGCATTTTTGGGGGCCTGGGTAGCTCAGCGAGTAAAGATGTTGACTACCACCCCTGGAGTCACGAGTTTGAATCCAGGGTGTGCTGAGTGACTCCAGCCAGGTCTCCTAAGCAACCAAATTGCCCCGGTTGCTATAGGGAGGGTAGAGTCATATGGGGTAACCTCGTTGTGGTCGCTATAATGTGGTTCACTCTCGATGGGGCCCATGGTGAGTTGTGTGTGGATGCCGCGGAGAATAGCGTGAAGCCTCCACACGGCTATGTCTCAACGGTAACGCACTCAACAATCCACGTGATAAAATGCGTGGATTAACAGTCTCAGACGTGTAGGCAGCTGAGATTGGTCCTCCGCCACCCGGACTGAGGCCAGTCATTACGCCACCACGAGGACTTAGAGCGCATTGGGAATTGGACATTCCAAATAAAAAAAATTTAAAAAAAAAGAAAGTCTGCATTTTCAGTAGAGAAAAACGCCATGAGGTGTAAACATGCACCGATTAGCCACAGCATTAAAACCACCTGCCTAAAATTGTGTAGGTCCCCCTCGTGCCACCAAAACAGTGCCAACCTCCATGTCAGAATAGCATTCAGAGATGATATTCTTCTCACCACAATTGTACAGAGTGGTTATCTGAGTTACCGTAGACTTTGTCAGTTCAAACCAGTCTGGATATTCTATGTTGACCTCTCATCAACAAGGCGTTTCCGTCCACAGAACTGTCGTGCAGCGCTCACAGCCGCACATGCAGTTTTAGTGTAGATAAGAGGTGCAAAATTTTGCGGTTTTCGTTTTCTAATGTCATTATTTTCCAAACAATGTGATAATGGAGAGCGGTTTCAAAATGCTTTATTTTCAGTGGAGGAAAATGCCAGTTAAGTTTAGATAAGAGGCTCAATTATAGTAAAATCACTCAGTTTTCATTTCCTAGCATCATTGATTTCCAAAGTATGCCAAACTAGGGAGCTCATGAGTGGTGTAAACATAGCAAAGACAATACATTTCACCCAAAAACGTACTAGTGTAGACATGACCTAATTACACCAGTTTACCTTCAATAGAACTTATGAAAATAGTATACTAATAAAGGAGTAACTGTAAATATTGATCTGTTTCTCACCCACACCTTTCACATCACTTCTGAAGACATGGATTTAACCACTAAAGTCGCATGGATTACTTTTATGCAGCCTTTATGTGACATTTGGACCTTCAAAGGTCTGGTCACCATTCACTTGCATTATATGATCTAGCTGAAATATTCTTCTAAAAATCTTGAGATGGCATGAGGGAGAGTAAATGATTAATTTCTCGTCATTTTTGGGTGAACTATCCCTTTAAGTTCTTTTGTGCTAATCAAGACACAAAATAGTATCCAAATAGTGTGTGTGACCAAAATGTTTAAGTTCACATTTACCATGTTATGAAAAAGAATGGCATATGGTGGCTCAAGCTTCACCTGACGTGTTATATAGAGAATCAGACTTTGAGAAACAGATGATTGGAATTAGTTTATACAGTACGTGCACAATCAAAAGAGAAAGCAAAATAGACTTTGTACAGCGTACTGAAAAAACGCTTTTGGCAACAGGGTTGGAAATGCCAGCTGTGGCTCTGAGAGGGATTAGGAGTTCATGTGGTTCATTATCGAGCCAGTTCCTGGATCAGGTGGGTTTTGTTTATCCCTTTAACTTCTCTAGGAGAGGTGTTGATATGAGTAGAAGATCAATGGAGAAATCATGTTACACTCATCAAAACTTTTCCAGCGGCCCTCTATGCACATAACTGTAACACTTTAACAGACAGTAACTCTTTATAGTAATGTTCCCTTTGTTAAGGGGTTATTAAGGGGTCCATTTATGACTTACAATTCATTTACAAAGGAATTATAATCATTGATTTGTAGTGAGAATAACATGCATAAAAAGGGCGACTGCAATACCTGTCAAATATTAAGCCATTTTATCTTGCATGTTCTAGTAAATGCTTTATAACACTTAATGTAACGTGGACACATGAAGAATGTATTATTAATTGATTAATTATTATTAGTATTATTAATGGGTCATCAGGTTTTATTAAATTAAATACTGTATGCTGTGAATGAGCATGAAGACCTAAAACATTTTCTGCAGAGGTAACTAGGACTAAGTAAGATGTGAGTAGCACTATGCTTTTGACATCATCGTGACAAGGAAGGTGACAGTAATGATTATAAACACAAAGCCAACTGTTGCAACTGTAGCACAAAGTGACACTCCCTCCTCTTAATCTCACTATAATAGTCTGTTTTTGCTTCATTGCTAAATAAAGTGTTTGTTAAGGCATGTTATGAAGTATGTATATGTGTATTTATTGAGCATTTATAACATGTAAGTTTCAATGCCCATTATCAGGACTTGGATGTAGGCTCTGTTTAATTATAGAGATATAGAGAATTGTCTCGCACTTCACTTCTACCGGTCAATTTTGATTTTGAGAAATTTTATACATTTATTGAAACACAAAAAGTCAACCAAAAATATTTCTAAATTCAATTTACACTTGAAACGAAATGAAAATATAATCAAAATAACTAAGTGGTCCAAAAAATCATGCCAAATCCAAAAATGTTCCCTTCAATTTTCCCGTCCACCAGCCTCTTAAAAAAACATTCTGTGACAACAGGTGGAAAAATACCAATACGTATTATATCATGAATAAAATTGTAAAACATAATAAAACTAATAGTTGAAAAATAAACTATACCCTATAGATTAACACAAATCTCAAAAATTATGGTTTCATAAAACGCCTACAACAGTGATTGTCAGAGACACAATTTGATGTTCCACTATACTGTATTTTTCAGAATTTGTATCATAGACTGTAAAAAAAGATGGACGACACCCCTTCGCTCTTTTCCATGGGTGAGAACTGAAGCTGCCAGTGTCCCGATATGGCACTGACATCTTGGGACCAGACCTGCGCAGTAGTGAGCAAGGAAGTAAAGCCTTGAAATCAAGGCCCCGCCCTCACTCTAGCTGAATCAGTCGCAAGCACACGCCCCTGCACTTTTGACTTATGACGTGTGAAATAATTAATTATAGAAATTTAGATATTAAATTTAAAGCTCCAATCTCCTCAGTCCTCCGAAGATCCCGAAAAAAAAGTCAGTTGGTGCTTCAGTGACTACTTCGCTCAGAGCACCTGTCAATCACAGCTGTCAATCATGATGTCACAGCATCGTTTGAAAACAAACACTTGAAATTACATCAACGTGATAGAAACGACAGTAAATGACAGAAACTATCTTTGGAAAAAAGATATGTGAAGTGTAATTTAATAGTTTAGTTGGTCTCACGTCCCGTTGAATAACATGGGGAGGCGGGATTTATGACCTATACTAGAACCAGTCACCGGGGTGCGATCGAGACGTTTTGGCTTCACTTTTGAGGGCTTGTGCGGCACACTTGGTTTGGACATACAATGTATTGCCACCTGCGGGTGAAATCTCCAAACTGCAAATCTAGGAACTTAATTTAGCGCTGAAATTACCTGTTTCTCAGGAAAAAAGTTAATTGTGCTTTGCACCATTTTGTCGAAGTACAATACATCCACAGTTTACGCACATACACCCACAGATAGTGCAAACACTCTCACCCATGCCCACTTGCGCTTTGCACTGGCATGAAAATTGCACTTAGAATTAGAGATTGGACAAGAAGTACCAAACGGTCATTGAACTACCGCTACAATTTGCACACTCATGAAAATAGAGCCCCTAAAGTGTGGCACTATCAACTGATCTCGTTTAATTCATCTGTTGTTGATATTTTGAAGTTTTCTCCCTTAATGTTTTCTGGTTCTATAGTAAGAACCTTGTACAATGCTATTGTGACCTTACAAACACAGTCGACTGTAGATGATCGGATACAGATTTAAACATTAAAATATGTAATTATGTAATGTTTCCATTACCCTGATCAGATTTATAGGAACAAAAAGACACTAAAGCAATTTTTAAACATTCACGTTTCTTAACAAGTCACAATGACTCAAACCAGCTAACCAACTCACCATTGTGTAGATGGGCATTTACTGTCAGATACCACAAAATAAGATGTGGCCATTTCCATTTATTATAACCAACTCCTCTTAATGGCTTTTACATCATTCAGTGTTAATGTTACTGTCTGAAATACTTTGATACTAAGATGGGAACAGATGTAGTGTATTATCAGAGCAGATGATAGGCTGAAATGATCTCATATGAGAATAGAGAAACCCTCTCTGACTGCCAAACTCCTACTGCCAGGGCAGCTGTTTGTGGTTTAACCTTGCTGGTGTGCAACAACCTGCAACCTGGACAGCCAATCTGACATATTCCAGAGAGCATTTCCTTATTAAATGATTGTATTATCAGTTCAAGAGATTATGACATTTTATGATACAGTGGAGAAGGACAAGGCTACTGTGTTGGCACAGGCCAAAATAATTTGAGATATTTGATGTAGGCTATAGCCTAGACATGTCATGTGAATTTTATGTTTAGCCTATAATTGTTTATTTAAAAGAACATAGACAGAACAAACCTTGAACTGGGAACAAACTGTGCCTGTTATTATTAAGTGATGTGATGGACGGGCGCTAGGACCTGCAGTGAACCCGACAGAGCTCCGCTGATCACAGCAGCACCAGTCTGGAGAGACTGTTCACTGCGCAGCGCTTCATCCTCCTCCTCCTCCGCGCATCACCGACAAGCGATCGCACACGGAGCGTGTCGCGCAGCGCTCACAGCCGCACATGATGCGCAGGATTCGGGCCAACGCCATCCTCATCCTTACCGTGGCCTGGATCCTGGGCACCTTCTATTACCTGTGGCAGGACAGCAAAACATCCTCTCCTTCATCGAGCGCTCAGCAGAAGATCCATGGGCAGAGGTCCGCCTCCGGGCGACTGGAGGAGCGAACCCTTCCTCTCATCGTGAGTGATGATGAAAATTGGATTTGTTATAAAGGGAATGCGTTGAGATGCGTGTCTGCATGCTGATCACTGACCGGGTGTGATACCGACTGCACCGAATATTCATACAATAACAGTGTGTGTGTGTGTGTGTGTGTGTGTGTGTGTGTGTGTGTGTGTGTGTGTGTGTGTGTGTGTGTGTGTGTGTGTGTTTATACTACATAAGGATAGTAAAACCTGAGATCATCTACCTTGTGGAGCCCAGCCAGTGGCCCTCATGAGAGAAATGACTTATTAAACATACTAAACACATTTTTTTTTTTTTCTGGAAAATGCAAAAAGGTTTCTGTGACGGAAAGGTTTAGGGGTAGAGTTAGGGGATAGAAATTATCGTTAGAACTGTATAAAATCCATAAAATGCATGGAAGTCTATGGAGAGTCCCCACAATAATATAAAAACACTTTTGTGTTTGTGTGCGTGCGTGCGTGCGTGCGTGCGCTACCTTTGTTAGGATATAGCCTATAAACTAACGCTATATGATCTAAAATTAAATAAGACATATAAATCATCAATTCCCATTGGAATATACAGTATTTCATAATTTTATTTAATTTAAAGCTCACAGCAAGAAGGTCGTGGGTTCAAACCCTGGTTGCCCCGGCCTTTCTGTGTGGAGTTTGCATGTTCTCCCCGTGTCTGTGGGTTCTCTCCGGGTACTCTGGCTTCCTCCCACCATCCAAAAGACATGCAGGCTAGGTTAATTGGTGTCTCCAAAAAAAATTGCCCTAGGTGTGGATGTGGATGTGGAGGTGAGTGTGAGTGTATGTCTGTCTATGTGTGGCCCTGCGATGAACTGGCGACCTGTCCAGGGTGTCCCCCGCCTTTCGCCCAATGTTAGCTGGGATAGGCTCCAGCCCCCCGCGACCCTGTACACAGGATAAGCGGTTGACGATGGATGGATGGATGGATGGAAATATTTTTAGGCCATAAAAATAATTTAAGCAATTTGATGAAACTCCACCAAATTCAACTGTGTAATTTTGAACTATATAACATTAAAAAAAAAAAAAAAACATATTTTTTTTTTTTAATTGGTTAAAGATTACTTAATTCAATCATATGGAATGTTGATATAAAAGTGGAATCTTACAATAAATGTAGTGGTACAACATAAGACAATATATTTACAACATGTATTAATTTTGGTTAATTGTTAATTTCCACAAACTAATATATTTTTAAAATTAAGAATATATATACTTTAACATCATATTACAAACTAACACGAATAACAATGAACAATAATATATTAACCAAGAAATAATACAAAAATAAATGTTCATTGTTAGTTCTTATGTGTAAATGAAAGTATAAAACCTCATTTTAAACTCAAAAAAACTAAAACTAAATTGATTTGAGATTTCATTTTCATTTTAATTTCATGACAAAATTAAATCAAATTTAATTGTGTAACATTAAACAAAATTGAATTTATAAATCTTAAAATATTTAGATTTTATTTTATTTTATTAAATATTACTCAGTTTTAATTTGATGAAATTTGGTTCTGAAATTTCTATTCGTAAATCTCAAAAGATTTTTTTGAGTGTTTAAATGATACAGATGATCTTTGAGGCTCTCCCTGCGATTTCCTTTAACAGTTTTATTCCAGCATTGTAAAAACATTTTGTTAGGGAACCCCAAAAAATATGCTTTATATGGTAACATTTCATATTTGATTTTTCTCGTGTCAGAAATATTATTTCATATGATTGTTAATGAACCTCAGTTTACACCAACCGTATTTTTACCGCTTATATTAGTAAGAAAAATCTCTTTAAGGTTACAACAGCACATATTCACATTTTACAGTTAATACAAGTAGACTTCTTAATATCCATTTTGATTCTAAGAATGAAATGTAATCCTTTAGGTTGAACTGAAATACCTTCATGATTTTCTGACTGTTAACTTGGTGATGCAACCTTTAATAGCCAATACAAACTTTCAGTATGTAAACATTGTGAATAAAAATAGAGAAGATGAGATGTACAGCACTAGTAACACAAGATCTGTTCCTAATATTTTAACCTCATTCACACCACGTGTGTGTAAAGAGGCCTTTTCAAAACCTCATGTTTGACTCATTTTTGTACTGACATCTACAACTGTAAAACAAGAGGGTGACTTTAGAGGCTCAAATCAAATGATTCTGTGCTTGTGTCTGTGAGTCAACTGTGCTCTACAGGACAGCTGTTTGATGTTTGATTTGCTCCTCACAGTTTGACTCCACATTCATCAGGCAGAGGACAAACTCCCAGATTGTATTCCTCAATAATCTGTTGGCTTTCAAATGAATGCCTTTATATGCTGGGTATGCAGATTTTTATTAGATGGATTCTAGGCATGCAGAAATAGCATGGAATACATGCTCTAATCCAATTGAATCGTGTTGAAATTAAATTGTTACTCCCTTAATAAATCAACGGCATGCATATGAGCACTGTGGAATTGCACACTGATGCTTGAACTTACATCAATGATTTAAATAAGGAGAGGAAATATTGAGATGTGTCCTGCATCTCTGTGCTGTCTCCTGCAGCTCCATGGCAACAGAGCAGGACTCTCCAAACCACAGTGAACATGTGATGGCCACTAATGTCTACAGAGTGCCATGGAAAACAAAATGCATTGAGCAGAAAAATATTTATGTCTTTACCTGCACTAACACTTAGCTTTTAGAAATGTTTGAAAAGCATTCATTTTTAATGCATCCAAACACTTTCATTCCCTTTATACTTGTGCCTCTGGGAAAAATAAGTACAATAGAGTGCAATAAATTAAAATTGTGTTTAGCTATTTTTTGTGATGATGTATGTAATTTCAAATGCCTTGTATTTATATAATTAGGGGTCATCTGGCATGGATTTTTCAATGGACGATACCAATAATTAGAGAGTGTGTGGCTGATATAATGCTAATATATACAGTATGTGATATACTGTATGCTTATACAAATGTATTTTATTTTTACATTAAAAAAAAGGGGGATCATTCATGTCTGGAGCACAAACTTTACACCACTAATTAATAGGGCTTTCAATCTAACACGTTCATTTTTCACTATTAATTATAAAAATATTTTTAAAAAATGTTATAAAAATGTACGCAATTAATCATGCCCCAACCCGTCGTAAATTTCGGAATAAAAGTACTTAATGTTTCTGCCATCAGAGCAATTCCAGCTGGAGGTACAGTACATGTGTTTATATGAGCCGTGTCAGCAGGGGGCAGTGGGCGCGCCTCAACAAACCCACTGACACAAGAGCGCGTCATGTGGAACAGGACAGATTGACGATCTGAATGTAAACAATTTATTGCTGTCAACTGTAGGCTTGTTCAATTAAAAGGAAAATAAATCAAACTATTTTATTGATTTCTAAAACCACTATTTGTATCATCTAATCAATGCTTGAGATCAACAATTATCAATCAATCAATGCACAGTAATGCCAAATATTTCAATCTGAATATGTGAATTATTATGTTTATTATAGGCCCTACATATGATATTTTTTTTTTGTATTATTCATATTGAATGATCTGTATTTGGGCCCCTTTCTCAACAAACAACTGTGATTAATTCAATTAATTAACCGGCATTTGTGTGGAACTAATTCGATTAAAATTTCAATTGATAGATGGCCCTACTAATTACACAAAAAACACTAATTGTAGCAGTTGAGATATACACTACCACACTAGAATTAAATGTTGAAATTCAAAAAATATTTTAAACAAAATTCACTAAAAATTCTCAATTTACTTGAAATTTCTCAATATTTGAAAACAGAAATAGTTTATTATCCATTGACAACACTGTTGCTAAATTTTGTTATCTACCAAAATCTACCATTTGAGTTTTGTCTCTGCCTGTAAAATGAGATGAAATGGTTGCGCACTCTGCACTGTATCATTTCACTCTATTAATGACAGAAGTGCATTTACAAGTCCTGAAAGTAAGACTGATGTCCATATGTGTAGAGATAAACTGTAATTCAAGCTGAGTTTTTATGAACAATGCCTCAGGATGATCGTTGCACAACACTTTTATTTATATGCCTTTAGCCAATAGCAGATCCTCCCTTTTTATTTGGCCTCTTTGCAGTGGCCCCTTTGTAATATCAGTCTCGGCTGATATTCTTTTTATGAGGGTAATACATTCTAAAATATCAAGGCAAACGTATCCTTGTACTTGAAGTGTCTTTTATGCAAAGCAAAGTTTCAGTGTGAGTGTCGCAGTAAGCAATGTTTTCTTTTGGCACTGCGAGTTTCCCAGCGTTATGTGCATGATAGATTAGCACACACACAGAATTGATGATATGAGTGCAGTTCTGCTAATGTCCTGCTAGAGTTAGTTGTTTTTAGGCATGACTTTATTCATGAAAATGATTGAATTTGATTACAAGAGATTATTCCAGACTCATTTTCTCAATTATTAATAATGAAAAAAGAAAAGAAAAGGGAAGCATAGTGAAATCTCACAATCAACAGTGCAATTAAACAATCTATACTGTATTAGGATTTCACATGATGCTTGTGGCACGTTTGTTTTACGAAAACAGCGTAACAAGTTATGAATTTTGACTAGCATTCAAAATCACTTGCTTGTCTGTACAGATGTAAGTTTATAATGTAAGTAATATTACATATATGTTGTGGATATAGTGACTAAACTCATTAGGAAAACATTTATAAAGTGGTTCATTTTGCTGATGTTGTGCATAACCCCGCTACTGTAGTAAAGATGTTTTTCTAGTTTCTGCAGTCTTATTTCTCATCCTATTTTTGTCAACAGTTTGTTTTAATTCAATTCGATTAATTATCATTATAAAGAGTCTTTTTCGTCTCCTCTTTATCGTTGACAAAATAAAAAAAACCTTCGTCATTGAACACTTGCATCACTAATTTCATTGTTAAGATTAACACTGTATGAATGACAAAAAATATTTGATATTTTCTATTAATATTTCTATTCTAAAAAACAAATATGAGTCTCTGAATTGAAGAATCAATTCTTTTTGGAATCAACTCCCAGACCTAGTATTTATAGTTAACTAATCAAATATAAGCACATGTGTGAAATTGACCATGTTAACTCCTTTGTACAAAAAGTTTTAAAAAGTCATTTGTTTGGCAATCGGACAACACTGGTCGTGCTGTAGTTATTGATTCACTAAAAAACCGTCTCAAAAGAGTCATAAATTTTTTTTAACGGGAAAACACTAATCGTGCTGTAGTTGCTGATTCACTGAAAAGAGCCATCCGTTTCGTAATCGGAAAACACAGATCATGCTGTAGTTGTTGATTCACTAAAAAAGATGTCTCAAAAGAGTAATTTGTTTGGGAATTGTACAAAACTGGTCTAGCTGTAGTTGCTGATTCGCTAAAAGGAACTCAAAAGAGCTCAAAAGAGTATTTTTTCCAGAATCGGACAACACTGGTCGCGCTTTAATTCTCGATTCACTAAAAAGTGCCGACTCAAAAGAGTCATCTGTTTCGGAATCTGAAAACACTAATTGCACTGTAGTTGTTAAATAGCAAAAGAGCCGACTCAAAAGAGTAATTTGTTTGGGAATTGGATAAAACTGGTCTGAATACAGTTACATTAAAATATTATTTTGATTACTGAAGAGATTACTTTACTTTGCATTTTATTGTATTTTGTTTCATTTAATGTTTAGACTATTCAGTTGGAAAACATTGATCCATATAAACGATGCGATCTGAGGAGCTTTCGAACAGCAGTGAAACACTTTCTTAAGATGTGTCACATTCATACTGTTGTGAGTGAAAAGTTGGATATGACGTCATTGAGGAATTTTCCCTTGGGAGATTAATAGAGGAGCTACATCACGTTTCTACAGCTTAACAAAAAAAAAACAGTTCGAAACACTTTGGCAGATCAAACATAAATCCAATATATACACGATTACATGCCTTGTCAATGTTTTTATGAGGTTAGGGTATTTTTACAAGAAATGCTAACCAATGTAGCCTTATCATATAGAAAGCTACAACCAATATATCTATGATGAAAATGCAGGTTGGAGCACAACTTTGTTTTCTCTTGTAAGACCTTTGATATTAGAGCAAAGATGTACAGCAAAAATCTTATTCTTAATGAGAATTGAAATATCCTTAAAGCAAGATAAATGTAAGTGAATTTTCATACTTTATATACTTGTTTGTAGTCAAAACAAGTAAAATATTTGCCAGTACTGAAGAAGTAATCCAAAGTATTTAGATTATGGTACTGACTTTGAGTAATCTAATGGAATATATTACAAATTATATTTTACAGCATACAACTTTTTAAAAGTAACCTTCCCAACCCTGCTGGTCACAGTGTAGTTGCTGATTTACTGAAAAGGGCCACCTCAAAAGAGTCATTCGTTTGGGAATTGGACAGCACTGGTCGCGCTGTAGTTGTTGATTCACTAAAAAGAACCGGCTCAAAAGAGTTATCCATTATTCGAAATCGGAAAACACAGATCGCGCTGTAGTTGTTGATTCTTTAAAAGAGCTGTCTCAAAAGAGTCATTTGTTCCGCAGTCATACAACACTGGCCGTACTGTAGTTGTTGATTCACTGAAAAGATCAGGCTCAAAAGAGTCATTCGTTCAGGAATAGTTCAACACTGGTCGTGTTGTAGTTGTTGATTCACTAAAAGGAACAGGCTCAAAAGAGTCATTTGTTTGGGAAACGGACAACACTGATTGCTCTGTAGTTGTTGATTCACTAAAAGAGCGGCTCAAAAGAGTAATCTGTTCTGGAATCGAAAACACTGAACGCGCTCTAGATGTTGATTCACTAGAAAGAGTCGTCACAAAAAACTCCTTTCTTTGGTAATCGGACAACACTGGACTGGACGTGTTGTAGTTGTTGATTCACTAAAAAGAGCCAGCTCCAAAAAGTCATTTGTTTAAGAATCGGGCAAACACTGTTCACACTGTAGTTTTGGATTCACTAAAAAGAGCCGTCTCAAAGGAGTCATTCGTTGCTGAAATTGTTGATTCACTAAAAAGAGTCGTCTCAAAAAAGTCCTTTCTTTGGTAATCGGACAAAACTGGACTGGCCGAGTTGTAGTTGTTGATTCATTAAAAGGAGGAGGCTCAAAACAGTAATTTGTTTGGGAATCGGACTACCTTGTTAGCACTTTACTTTTCGCTCTATAGATTCAGTAGCGGTGTTGTGGTGCCACTGAATGGGCAGGAAACATTATTTTAGTTCAGTTTTCTGTGCACATTGTTGTGGTGGATAATTAAAACTTCCTTGCACATCTACTCAATGTACATCATTCATGTCTGTAACACATAGAGTGAGGGACAAGTTACACGCTAAAGATTTATGCTAAAGGTTTGGGCACAGGGGTATGTTCAATGTCAAGTATTACCAATATTAATAGTGATGCTTTCCTTAAAAACACCATCAATAAGGTAGTAGTGTTTCTTCTGTGTTACTACTTTTGCAAACTAAGCTTTTGAGACACTGAGAGACTTTAACAGTTTCTTTTGGCAGCACTAGCAGGTATTACAGCATGTGTACTTCTTTGTGTGTGTCTCTCTCTGTGTGTCTGTATGTCAGGTGACTCACGCACCAAAGTCTGAGCATCAGGCTCAGCTAATGGGTTTGTTTGATGAGAAAGCATTCCTATCCGGTAAACAGCTGAAAGCTGGCGAGGATCCATACAGAGAACATGCCTTCAACCTGCAGGAGAGCGACAGACTGGGGAGTGAACGTGCCATCAGAGACACACGACACTATAGGTAACACACAGCACACACACACACACAAGAAACAGACTACAAATAAACAAAAATGCATACAGACATTTATGAACTCACAACAGATTATACTGTATGTAGGTCAAAATAAAGATGTCCGAGGTCTTAAAAATGAGAAATGTTTTAATAATTTACTTTAAAAAACTTGTGTCAAGTTCAAAGAAATGTAATCATCTTTGTGTTCATGTTGGTTTAATACATTTATTAAAAACATTTATAGCATTTCTACAAAAAAATGCAAATCCACATTCCACAGAATATTCACAATCACTGCAAAAAAAATCTGAATATTATGTCTGTGTATGCTCATGGGTTGCCAAATCAATATGATGATTTATGTGTATTTGGTATGCTATACATTGTTTTGCCTCAGCACGCATAGCCCTGACAATGGAACCTTCACATTTTCTGTTTGTCTGTGTGCTGCATTTACAGATGTGCCTCCATGACCTTTGACCCTGACCTGCCGCCCACCAGCATTATCATCACTTTTCACAATGAGGCGCGGTCCACCCTGCTGCGCTCTATTAAAAGGTAACAACCCACACAGCATTATACAGAACACATGCCGGTGTCTAGAGCTGTACGGGACTCACATACATGAAGAGAAAGTCCAGTATTAAAAGACCGATTATACTGCCAACCAGTGTCCAAAATGAAGTCTTTGCCACCTCTGCCAAATGTCACGTGAAGAAAGAAAATGTAAGATGTATGAAATTAATTTGCTAAATATTCATTTGCAGCTCAATTGCAAAATATATTGTGTTTAATGATATGGAAATAAAAGAAACAATATAATAACAATTCAACTTTACTTGTGTAAAGTTGTATTTAAAATGTTGTGTTTTAAATATAACTTTATTTTTATTGGTTGTGTTTATTTCTTATATTTGTATTATGTTTATAATAATTATTTTCATATTTATCTTCTTCGAGTTTTTCTCAGTAATTTTTGATATATGAGATTTATTGCAAGTAATTTGATTAATTAATCGGCACATCACATAATTAATTCAATAAAAAACATTTAGCGATTCACAGCCCTTAACAAAATACATTTTATTTATTAAGCTGTTGTCTCAGCACTGATCACACAGGAAACTGAAATGTTGATACCGACTGTTCCAGTATTCTGAAATTGACCCCATACTGCCATCTCCCATCAGTCCCCTTTGGATCAATTCAGTTGTCTTCACCATTTCTTATAGCGTGACTGAAAAGCACCCTAAGAAGCACAAATTCTGGTACAGTGGAAGGAACCGTTTTCAAAATGAATGATGAATGCGATTCAGAGGTTGCTTTTATGGTTTGGGTTATGGGGTAGAGTAAGTAAAATAAGCATTCCTGTTGCCTGTATTACATAATTTACAACTTAAAATGCAACTCGCTTTTGGCGCCCCGCTGTGGACATTTAACCAATTTCAGCTGCAATTCACAGTGAGATCAGTTTGGTTTTCTCCATATTTTTTAATATCCGTGACAAAGATCACTCAGCGTCATATACAAGATGTGTTTGTCATTCAAGATGCTTTTTGTAATCGGATTTTCGTTTTTCGTTTTGGTGGTTTAACATCTATCAATGTGTGGAGTATTCCACGTATGCATCATCACAATTGAATTCTGGAATCTGCAGCCGATGGAGTAATCAAACACACTCACCTGAACTGTCCTGTCGTGCTGGGAAAACCAAATCGTTTAAGTAAATCTATTCTTATGGACAGTTCATGTAAATGAACCAGTTCAAATAAACGATTCCTTTATATTTATCATTGTGAACTCATTTTAGTGAGTTGGCTGAAGTAGTTCACATAAATGATTCACAGATTCACAGCCTTAAAGGGACTTTGCGTTCTTTATTTAAGTAAATAATGTGTTAATTGCTGCTGTTTATCACTATGTATTGATTCAGTTATTTTAGTTTATAAGTGTTTACAGTATTAAAGAGCACCTATTTTGTTTTTTCAAATGTTTCCTTTCATGTAGTGTGTTATAGAGCTGTTTGTGAATGTAAAATTCTGCAACGTTTCAAAAATCAAAGTGCACAACAAATGGAGTTATTGCCTCTCAAAAGAAAGAACTGATTCTGAACACCTGAAACGAGTCGTTAGTAATTCCAGATTAACTTCCTGTACTAACCTACGACATTTGGTAACAAAAAACCCGCCTCTGATCTTCATTGGCTGCTCGTGAACTACTTTGACCCGCCCTCAAACACTCTACACCAAGTGGTAGACCAATCACAACAGACTGGGACATCTGACCAATCAGAGCAGAGTAGGCTCTCTGAAAGGAGGAGTTTAGAACGGATCATTGAAGGAGTCGTTTTTGACACTGGGAAAAAAGGAAATGCTGCAATTTAAATTACGAGCAAGTGAAAGTGTTTTTTGTCCTTGGATGAATGTAAATCTATTGTATATGAACTTTAAAACAAAATTAGGCATGTTTTAAAACCATAATAGGTGCACTTTAAGTATACATTTGTTAAATAGATTTTTTACTTATTTAACCTTTTTTACCCTATTACAACCTCTTTTAACCCTTTACTACAAATACCCCAGTTAAACTATGGTTACTGTTGCAAAACCATGTAGCAAAAACTAAACTAAATAACCATAAGGTGACATTATTGAAATCTGCAATCAGAACTGATTGTTATATATCAACAAATATTTTCGGTTAAAGGTGCACTCGGTAACTTTTTACTTAAAGTTTGTGTCATCTTGGACTTACAGTGACACCTAGTGGTGTGGATGCAGCATTGTTCAAAATCAATGTTACATGTAGAAATGTACATTGTAGAAATTCACTAATCACAATCAGCCATGATTCATTTCATCCAAGAGTGAAAGTGTCCAATAACAAAATTGGTACTGAGATTCAGCTGGTCATGTGATTCTAAAATAGCAGCCCCCATGAGTGCGCCCCTGCCCCATGTCTAATAAAACAGCTTTTATAAGGTTACTGATATGACTAGAGTCCTCATCTCCTGTGAGTGCTCATGATTTCATACATATGTTTCAAAATGATAATTCACTACATCATAAAGCTTTTTTAGTTCAAAACTTTTTAATATGTATAGGGCATTCATTATCTTTATCCCATTGTATCCTGCTGTTTTTCTTTCAGTGTACTAACGAGAAGCCCGCCTCACTTGATTCAAGAGATTATTCTCGTGGATGACTTTAGCTCCGACCGTAAGTAGAGCTTCATTTCACTGCAACTCTGGAGCACAGACACAAACATACACACTCATACAATCATGCACAGAACCGTTTGAAAGCAGCGACGAAGTGTTTGGTGCTTTTGTACGTGTTCAATAGTTGACCTTTCACGACATACAGTTGAGCTCTAGAGCTCTTTATGAATCTTGTTCGGTTTATGTGTGCAAACGATCCGAGACTGAACCCGCCCTGCTGTTGTCATGGTGAGCAAAACAAACAGCACAATTTGAATTGTAGCTCTGCTGTGATTAATGCTAAAGTGAGGCATAAAATTGGCGACTGTGATTTTCCCTTTGCCGAGAGCATGTGTTGAGTGTGTTGAATCAAGCTGTGTGTTCTCCTTGGCATTGCGACCACATACACCTCACAAAATGAGTCTGTTGCACTTTCCTCGAGTACTGTACACTTTGGTGTTTCAAAGCTTTAGAAGCACAAATTCCAGGTTTTTTTTGTTGTTAGAACTATTAGATATGTTAGATTAAGTCATAAAATTGACCTAGCATAAAAGGTTGCTACTGTAGTTTGAAACAAATCTGATTAGCCCTCCTGAACAGGTGATTGGGTGCATTTGTTAAATGTGATTGTGTGCACAGTAAGTCCACCGTTTATCTGTTTATTCATTGTA
Source organism: Xyrauchen texanus (assembly GCF_025860055.1). Lineage (NCBI taxonomy): Eukaryota > Metazoa > Chordata > Actinopteri > Cypriniformes > Catostomidae > Xyrauchen > Xyrauchen texanus. Next base: position 39,094,993 of record NC_068297.1, read on the forward strand.
ATTACCACTAACAAATTAGTTGGAGAGATGCCAACCCGCGCCTGTCCTGACGGGTTCACTGCACCAGTTTGAGTCACTGCCAGACTACATGCTGGAACTGCAGCGTTTCCTGACAGCTTCCGTTCTGTCCGCGCTGTCTGCATTTTGTGTTTTATAGCCCAGAGAATGTGCTTGCTGGCGAGCATGTAAACCTGCAGAGAAATGAGCTTTGGTGTTCTGGAGGGTAAATCAGGATTTTGTAAATCAGGATAAATACAGAATAAAAGTAAAATACAATTAAGAAAAAAAATGGACAATCATGATGCGTTACACAGGAACTTCTGGGAATGGCCAGTTAATGTTTTCACAATAATTTGAACAATATTTTTCTGTATTTAACAAGTATTGTTAAACATAATATACATTTCACTGTTAACAATAAGGTAAATCATACTTTTATTTATTTATAATATATATATATATATATATATATATATATATATATATATATATATTTTTATTATTATTTTTTTTCAAATGTTCACTCTTAAAATTACATTTATTGTCTTATTAAATAAATAAAAAATTCCCCATACATGGAAAGGTTAATTAATTAACAGTTTTTTTTCTGTAGCATTTTTACTTTCTTTTTCCTTTATATATAGGCCTATATATATTTAAAAAAAATAAATACATTTCACTGTGTAGTTTTCTGCACTTAATTAATGAACAGATTCTATTCAAGCTTTTTTTAAAGACAATTTCAGCCCTAGGTGTACCATTTATTGTTGTTTTTTGTAACTTTAATATTTATTTTCTAACGTATAAAGTGTGAAATCTGCCATTGAATGTTCACCTTTTAAAATGTAATGACCATGACATCATAAATATTTGCAAACAGAATTGTGATTGTTCTGTTTTCTTCTTACTGTACGTCTAGTTGCTTTCTGAACTGGGATTCTTTTCTTTCTTGTATCTATTTACACTGCATAGATGGTGTTGTTTTATGCGTTGATTTTCACACACAGCTGACTGAAATCAAGACACAACAGCAAAGGGACTCTGATGCAGCATTTCATTGACTTAGAACAGAAACCTACCTAAAACATTTACACTATTCTATTTGCATGCATTGCTATTATCTTGCAAGTATGCAAGTCAAGTTTCTTTGCTCTGTTCGTGTCTGTTTGTCGGTTAGTCTCTTTCTGGTTATGATCATAATGCAGTTGAATGTGAAAAAAAAAATTCCACTTCACATATGACACAGATCTGTGAATAGCAAAAATCACACTGAATCTTACATTATCAATTCTGAGAATATGTCTTATTTCATCTCTTTTATCTCTGATTTGTATATTTATTTGGAACTAACACTGAATATAAATGTCAGACTTCCTTCAAACCAAATCTATACAATAATCCCCACTCACATCTCTCTCTTAGACACATGCTAACTGACAAACACAGTGAAAACATGAAGTGAAATCTGTCCGTTAGTTCACTCATAGCATCTGGCATTAGAGAGAGTGTGATTTGTCCCCTGAGTAATCTGTGGTCTACTCTCCCCCATCGCCATCTGTCACTCGTCCTCTCTTTCTTTAATGCATGCACACACACATGTTCAGTAATACAAACCAGAAGAGCTTTTGTGTGCATACAAACACACATATATGATCGAGTGAATAGTCTGGCTGGTCAGTGGTTCTCTTCTCGCTGTAGTTACTCAGAGTTCTAGATTTACTTCTAGCAGCGTGATCGTGCTGTAACTAATCCTTCCTCAAAGGTCACACGCGGACATGACTCAAGCCCGTAGGCAGGGGGGGTTCGGGTGGTTCGAACGAACCCCCCCTCACTGCCAAAGGTCCAGAATTTAAGTCGTTTTTTTTTTTTTTTTTTATGTGATTATTGTCATCATTGTTTTAATCAATGCTTGTGACAAATATTCTAGATTGCTGTTTCAGATTAATATGATTTAATATTGTAGCTGGACGTGTGTGTGTGTGTGTGTGTGTGTGTGTGTAGTTCAGAGAGTGCTCGCATACACTTTTCAAAGCAACGTGAATAGCATACTATATGATATATATATATATATATATATATATATATATATATATATATATATATATATATATATATATATTTTATTAAAATTTCTATATTTTATACACTCAATAGTCTACAATATAATAGCCATATAAACTGGCTATTAATTAAATTAATAATAAAACATAGTTGGATATTCAGTGATATTGGCTGTGCAATATCGACTTTTGTGATTGGCCAATACCGGCAGACTGGAGCCAATGGAAATGCTTCTCCTTCGGTGCACATCTTATTCCTCTGAGAACTTCAAAGCAGACCGCTTGAGGTAAATTATCTGGAATGATTTAATTGATTTACTGATGCCTAGTATGTGAGAGTGTTATGTCTTAATGTGAGTTAGTCTGAGTGTTTTTATGCGGCCCGCCCTGAGTGTCAAAACCGATTTGTGTGCAGAAAAGAACTTCGGCGTGTGTACAGTTCTGCGCGCGTGCAGAAAAAAACTTGCGCGTGTGTGGGACTTGTTAATTTGTGTGCACAATCATATTTTTTGTGCTCGAGTTTGTGATTTGCAAGTTCTGCCGGTTTAAATTTTACGTGCGAGCTGTGTCATGGTGCTCACACTGTTGAAATTCACTTGCGCGCTGTGTTTTTGCACTTGCGCTGTTTTGTCCAAAATTAAACGCCATACCAGTGTACTAAATCCATAAGTGTCAAGACAAATACAGCAACAAGCAAAGAGGCATTGACAGAGAGTCAAGAAATGATGATGAGAAGAATTATTATTAATATTTCAGTAAAGTTCATTAAATCTATTCTGTTGTTAGTGTGGTCTTTAAACTTATGAACTGTGTATGGACTGACAAAGGTGTTACATGAGGAAGCATTTGACAACAATGCAGTAAATATTTTAGGTGCATCAAAAAGCGTGCTCGTTAACCAGCAGGCAAGCTAATCCAGCACAAATTAGTGCATAAAAGGTCACCAAAATGAAGTATTTGAACCTCATAATTAAATACAAAAACTGCAAAAAGGTCCACTGTTTGAAAAAAGAACCCCCCCTTTCAATAGGCTGGCTACGGACCTGTGACTTAGATTGCGTCTCAGAGTGTGTCTTTGTGCATAGATATTCTCATTCACAAATTACTCACACTTATCAGCAGCTCCTGGAATACTTGATTGCGATTGGTCATTTCCGGCATTTTGTGTAATGACCACTCGTATGACTCTGCAGTCTCTTTCTTCTCACAGAATAAAACACTTAACATAAAGGGGTTCATTAATAACTAATAAGTCATTTATAAATGCATTAAATGATTGGAATGTAGTTAGAACAAGATGACTGAAAAGGGGGCCTAAAAGGAATGTTCCGGGTTCAATACAAGTTAAGCTCAATCAACAGCATTTGTAACATAATATTGATAACCACTAAAATTAATTTTGACTCATCCATCCGTTTCTTTAAAAAAGCAAAAATCGTGGTGACGGTGAGGCACTTACAATGGAAGTGAATGGGGGGACAATTTTTGAATGTTTAATTGCTAATTTTTTCAAAAGTATAGATACAAGACCTAAACAATATTCATGTAAACATGATTTTAGTGTGATAAATCTCTTACTAGCCCTTTCTGTGAAAAGTTATAGCCAATTTTACAACTTTGTTTCCATGACGATGTGATGTCAACAAACACTAAAACCCTAAAATACTGTTTTAAAATAAGATTACAATGTAAACAACTTAACACCTCTGTGTTTTAACAGAATAATTATTTATAAAAATTATAAGCTTCACATTTCTGCCTTTTAACTCTCCAAAAAATGGCTCCATTCACTTCCATTGCAAGTGCCACACTGTAACCTCGATTTGTACTTTTTTAAAGAAAAGGTGGGACGAGTTGAAATAATTTTTTGTGGTAATCAACATTAAGCCACAAATGCTGTCTGTCGACTGAGCTGAACTTGAATTGAACCCGGAATATTCCTTTAAATGCTGTGCTTGCCAAATATTGAGCATTTGAACTGACATGCTGTGAAAGGGATAATATACAGTCAGCCGGTTGTTATCATAAAATAAACGCAGACAGAGCGATCAGGACCTGGATGCGAAGCAGACTTAAATCAATATTTCTTGTACTTTTATTTATTTATTTGGAAAGTAGCATGTGTGATGATGTGCACTTGGCAAAAAATTCACAAAATAAACCCCTTAACTGTGAAGCAATACTCCTTTACTTAGAGTCAGGGTTTATTTTGTGATTATGACCAGCACTGATTTTGTGATTGTTACCTTTAGGAGCTAATTCTACCTGAACTAACTCTTAAAAATAATTGTGTTGGTGTAACCTAATATATTCAGGTTGATTCAGTGCCATTAATAAATGACTTGAACAAAGTCTTTCATTTAGATACAACTACAAGAAGCACATTTCTAGGTGTGAACAGAATCCCTAACATATTTTTGATAAATATCTAACTGTACATTAAGTTGGTATAAACATTGGTGATGGATTGCACACTGTGGGTAGGGTGTGTGTTGGTGCATTGTGGGTAATCTGACCCCCCTTTCTTTCTCTTTGTAGCTGAAGACTGTCAACTGCTCTCTCAGATTCCCAAAGTGCGCTGCCTGAGAAATGAAAGACGGGAAGGTACGTGAGGAGACTAGATTAACTCATATATTGTACAGTGCATGCAGTAAACACTGATGGAGTTTAAACTCCTAATGGCTTTGCTCTTTTACATGCTGTTGTTCTCTTGTGCAAGATTTTAAAGGGTCAGTTCACCAAAAAAGGAAAATTATTTACTCAGCCTTATGTTGTTCCAAACCTATATGTTTTTTTGTTTTGTTTTGTTTTTGTCTTTCTGTGGAAAAAAGGAGATATTTAGCAGAGTCCAGGCTGCTCTTTTCCATACAACAAAAATGGATTTATATGGAGGTATATAATGGCCAAAATTTATTAATTAAATAATTCAAAATATGTCATAAAATGTTGCAATAAATAAAAACACAAATAAATGTGGGCATAAATGAAAAGGTGCGAAATGTATTATGTGAAATAAAAAAAAACATTAAGTAGACCTACGCTTTAAAATTACAAACAACATGAAATACACATTGAAACGTAATCTGACACCAGTGTTGGGTGTTATCTGAATACAAAGTAACCATTTACTGTCAAAAAAATTACACTAATAAAAGTATTGTAATGCATTACACTTTAAAGTATCATGTAATCAGAGTTACAGTTACTGGTTTTCAATTAATTTAATTACTTTTTAGTACATTACTTGGCTTATACATTTTTAAAATAGAAATGTATTATTTATATAGAATTTGCCTTTTTGCAATTCTGTAGCAACTGAAGAGCCTACTCCCCCTAACGAGTCATTGTAACGGAGAAACACGTGGCACTGGGTGTATGACTTGCAGGCAACAATTCAATTCGTTAAGCAAAAAATAAAATGTTTCTGTGAAAAAGTGTTTTAGAAAGTAACTGTAACTTCAGACTGTCAAGCTCCAAAATGGTACCATAAAAGTAGTCCATATGCATCTTATGCTATAAACCAAGTCATCTGAAGCCATTTGGGATGCTGATATTTGTGTAATAAATGTATTAAATTGTGTTATTGTTCTTTTATGACAGTGATGTATGCATAATTAATGTATTATATTGTGTTCTTGTTAGTTTGGGAAGGTGATGTATGTGTAAGGAATCTGATATACATTTGATTATTGCTGTTTTGGGGAAGTGTATGTATGTATTACGAATGTGTTGTGATGGTCAGGTCTGATCAGGTCTCGTGTGAGAGGAGCGTCTGCAGCGTCTGCCTCTATCCTCACATTCCTGGACAGTCACTGTGAAGTAAACTCAGACTGGCTGCAGCCCATGATCCAGAGAGTCAAAGAGGTTTGTGAATATTCAACAATAACACACGCATTGATCATAAAGCAGTAGCACTGGTCAGTATTGATTCTTTAAATCAGATTCTTTGGGATGTCCTCTTTACTTCAGTCTGTCTCTGATGCTGTTTTGTTGGAGTTCAACTACAGGCAAGCTCCTTTTGAAAAAGTAGTTAGCTAAAAGTAACTTACATTATTATAAAACAATGATGTAGCAATTTGTGGAGCTACACCACTATATGTAAAGTACTTTTTTACTGGTAAAGCTACACTACTTTAAGAAACAGTTGAGCTTATATACTTCATTTAGAATTGTAGCTTCACTAATTTCAGCTTCTCCACAACATGCAGGGTTCCACTGTCATTAAAAACCTGGAAATATCAGGGAACTTTGGAACTGTGATGTCCAGACCTGGAAAAGTCATGGAAATTTCAGTAGTGAATATACTGTACATTTGCTTAAATATTTAATTGGCTAGGAATTGCTCTTTGTGAGTGTAATCTCTATTAAATGAATGCTTATCCAGTAAACAAGAGCAACTGGAAATGTTATGGAAAACCTTTGGTCAAAAGGAGTGGAGACCCTGAATGATGTTCGCTGGCTCTGTAACTCTTGCAGCAGATGAAAGTACTGTATCATTTTGAGTGTTGAGAGTCATTAATGAGTCATACATGCCCTGAGTTCAGTCTGGATCTTTAGAGGGATATTTTCCCAGAATTAGAGAAAGAGAGAGAGAGAGAGAGAGAGAGAGAGAGAGGCAGTTTGATTTCTCACAGCTGCTCTATGTAGCCTCTCTCTTTTCCTAAATCATTAAGATGCCATTATCATCATATTCCTCTTCATCATAATCATTGTCATATTCTTCAGCATCATCATTGTCATCATCATCCACTGTTAAGCACAAGATCTTTGATATTAAGCCAGGATGTAGCTTTCTTCAGTAAGGAACAGACTAATTACAATTTGGAATAGAATTACAGTATATGCTGATAAATGAATGAAATGAATCACAAAAGAGCCAAAAAGAGGCCCTCAAATGTAGATAATTCAAAATATAAGATTCAATATATATATATATATATATATATCAATCAGTCACAACATTAAAACCTCCTGCCTGATATTGTGTAGGTCCCCCTTGTGCCACCAAAACTGCGCGCCATTGGATGTTTTTTGTTTTTGGCACCATTCAGAGTAAATTCTAGAGACTGTTGTGTGTGAAAATCCCAGAAGATCATCAGTTACAGAAATACTCAAACCAGCCCATCTGGCACCAACAATCATCCATGTGATTATCTAATCAGCCATTCGTGTGGCAGCAGTGCATAAAATCAAGCAGATACAGGTCAGGAGCTTCAGTTAATGTTCACATCAACCATCAGAATGGGGGAAAATGTGATCTCAGTGATTTGGACCGTGGCATGATTGTTGGTGTCAGATGGGCTGGTTTGAGTATTTCTGTAACTGATGATCTCCCGGGATTTTCTGTTGATGAGAGAGAATGACCAACATTCAGAGAATGGCTAGACTGGTTTGAACTGACAAAGTCTACGGTAACTCAAATAACCGCGCTGTACAATTGTGGTGAGAAGAATATTTACATTTACATTTACATTTATGCATTTGGCAGACGCTTTTATCCAAAGCGACTTACAGTGCAATTATTACAGGGACAATCCCCCCGGAACAACCTGGAGTTAAGTGCCTTGCTCAAGGGCACAATGGTGGTGGCTGTGGGGTTCGAACCAACGACCTTCTGATTAACAGCCCTGTGCTTTAGCCACTACGCCACCACCACCACATAATATAATCTCAGAATGCTCAGATGTGGGTTGGTGCTGTTTTGGTGGCACGAGGGGGACTTACACAATATCAGTCATGTGGTTTTAATGTTGTGGCTGATCGGTGTGTATATATATATATATATATATATATATATATATATATATATATATATATATATATATATAACCTCAGTGAAAAAAGAAAATCACAAACAGATGGACAAGAACATTAATACCAGTATGTGAAAATGAAGTGCAAATTAATTTCAAGTTTATAACTCGTCATCTAATCTTATCTAATATGAAACCTCAGTGTTCTCTTTTTTTCCACTTTTTTCCCAAATTTGGCATGCTCAATTCCCAATGCACTCTAGGCCCTCATGGTGGTGTAGTGACTCACCTCAATCCGGGTGGTGGAGGCTCACGCTATTCTCCGTGCCATCCACGCACAACTCACCACGCGCCCCACAGAGAGCGAGAACTACATTATGGCACCACGAGGAGGTTAACCCAACGTGACTCTACCCACCCTAGCAACCGGGCCAATTGGTTGCTTAGGAAGCCTGACTGGAGTCACTCAGCACGCCCTGGATTCGATTTGCTACTCTTTACAACCAAACAGGTTTCAATGAAAAAGCTTAAAGAGGTTTCTTACCAGAGGCAACCTTAGCGGATTGAGTCACTACGCCACCACGAGGACCTAGAGCGCATTGGGAATTGGGCATGCCAAATTGGGGAGAAAAAAAAAAAAAAATTTATCCACAACAAATTACTAATTACATTTACATTTATGCATTTGGCAGACACTTTTATCCAAAGGGACTTACAGTGCAATTATTACAGGGACAATCCCCCCGGAGCAACCTGGAGTTAAGTGCCTTACTCAAGGACACAATGGTGGTGGCTGTGGGGTTCAAACCAATGACCTTCTATTACTTATATAAATTAATAATAATAATAAACGCACACTTTTGGTTGAGCCATTGTTGCAGTGTCAGGCTGGTTGGGATGCTCAAACAAAAAACACAATTCTTCAAATGACTTAATTATAGCTATCTTTGCATAATCAGCTGAGAATGCAGTAGTACAGGATTGTACGTAAGTATTTTGGTGTTGAACAAATTACTTTATTAACTTCATTTTCATCCAAATTTTTTATACAAATATGACTAAATGTTACATTTATGCATATACATTTATTACAGTGCATTTAATGTACACATTTGATCAGCTTATACATTTTTCTTAAAGTACTTTAAAGTACAGTGTAAATGCAAAGGCACCTTACTATAGTAATCAGTCAGTATCATGGTATATATCTCAAATTACCACATTATTACCTCCTGATACATCAATGTAACATAGCACCACCTTACTAGTACTTTTTTGTAAGGGAGAGATACTAGCCAAAGTCTAGCAGTGGTCTTTTTACCAGTGGCGTGCCCTAGTGTCCTCTATGATCATGAAGCCCCATTAAATACTGTATGAATGTATGGAAGTACTGTGTTTAAATGTCTTGTACATGGAGGTGTGGGCTTCCCCTCACACAGACACCGAAGCTTTGAACACAGCAACTCTTTTGAGTTCAGTATCTTCCCAGTGAGCGCCAGTACTAATTGAAAAAATTTGTCTTGCGTGAGCAGTTGTAATATCAACTTCCCCAGTGCAAAGTTTTATGTGACATGCTAACGTGCTCATAAATAGTTTTATGCATACACATGTTTAATTACACAGCAGTAAGCAAAGTGTCACACTGACCTACAATCTGATGTTTATTTAATATGCTGGCTAAATATACGCACACACACTGTTCAGTGTGTACACTGTGCTGTAGGGTATTTTCCATATATGTGGTTACAGCCTTGTAAAGAACAACATTTATTTATTTTTGCTTACCCTAACCGAAAGGGATTGCAATGGTGATGGTATGTTGCAAGGATTTAAAGGAACAACACTGTTGATGCTCTGTAATGGGACAAAATATTGAGAAAATTAAAAGATGAAGTGTGTGTAGTTAGTGTTACCAAATGGAATTGCAGAAGTAATGATATTAATGGTTATAAGCAGGGACTAAAAACAGTTCAAGGAACGAAAACAAAAAACGAAAACAAACATTTTTGCAGAATGTAAGAAAAATGGGAGCAAATTTTTTTACAATTGTTCCAGAATGAAAACATTATTTTTAAATGCTGGTAACTGGTTAATATCCTGTAAAAAAAATTATATTATTTTTCCATGAAATCAAAGACCAAAGGGTTTATCACAGTCATTTTTGGAATTACAGCACTTCCTTGGCTTTTTAGTAGAACACAAGCATGCACTTTGATTCTGAAGGAAACTGCTTGTTTAGAAATCAATGTTAAAAAAAAAAATCACTCGGCTGCAAAAGGTGCCATTTAGTCCAAACGCACCAATGCAGAGTGTGCATGCAGGAGAAAGAGATTTAGGCTATTCGTTGATTTTATGTGGCCAAAGGAATATTTGGAATATTTTTAATATTTTTGGGGATATATTTAATATTAAGAATATTTTATTAATATTAATATTAAGATTTTTTTTCAAAACAGGTGCGTTCAGATCTGAAAATACTACAACTGGTATATCACCCACCCTTAGCACAGAGTTCTGTCATTTTAAAAAGAACGTTTTTAACTGTTCTTTAATTTTGTTCTAACCGGTTACCATTTGGAAAGGAGTTCTACACAGGAGAAATGCAGTTTGAGCTCAGAACGAACCGAAATGTAAAAAAAAATTTTTTTACTCCCTGTTTTGAAGGTTTAGGTCTTATAGTGTGCATCAAAATTTAAAAGCTCTCCTTACACACATACAGTGGAGTTATTGGAAAAGATTTACAGAAACATTCATATATATATATATATATATATATATATATATATATATATATATATATATATATATATATATAAAATATTTACAGTCTCATTTTACAGAATCCCGCCCTCCTGTAACGATTACCCTGTCTTGTCCCTCTGTTGCCCTTTGTTTTCCACCTTGTCACTTTTCACTTCTTAGTTTTCACTTTAGTCCCTTATTTAACTCCATAGTCCACCCTGTCTCGTTTCACTGTTGCCCTCTTGTTTACCATTATTGTCACTTTTGCACTTCTTAGTTTTCACTTTAGTCCCTTATGTAATTCCATAGTCCTTGTTAGCGTTCGTGTTCACTGTTCATTGTTTACACCTGCCCTTGTTAATTTGCCTTTGGTTTCTGTTAATCACCTTGTTATCTTGTTTGAGTTCTGTTCTTTCATTGGCCACCTTTCCTATGTTTGTGTATTTATACCCCGTGTCTTTGTTCAGTCTTTGTCGATCGTTGTTTGATGTTTGCCTGATGTTTGCGTCTCTCCCTTGTTCCCTGTTTGTCTCTACCGTGGTTACCTTATCTAGTTTATGTTTCTTTTCCCCATCGTGGGTTGTTCTTTTGGTTACCTTATCTAGTTTATGTTTCTTTTCCCCATCGTGGGTTGTTCTTTTGTTCATTTAGTGTTTTTGTTATCAAATAAACTCAAACTGCGTTTGGATCCGCATCTCCTCGTCAGCCTCATTATTCAGACGTTACAGAACGATCGACCACACAATGGATCCAGCAGTTTTTCGAGCGAATTACGATCTGCTCAGCCTGAAGCAAGGGGACCGATCTATAGAAGACCACATCCACGACTTTCTGGCTCTGGCAAACGTTTCAGATTTTCCTAATTACTCCCTCGTGGTCTTCTTCCGAGGCAACCTGAATGACGGGCTGAAGGAGCGGCTGCCTCCGCCAACGCGCGACTGGACGCTTCACGCGTTCGTTGAGGAGACCCTACAGATCTGCGGTTCTCATTTAACAGTGGACATCATCGAGGAGAACCCCGTAGCGCCTCCCGCAGAATTGACCCTCCATTCGCCCGTGGTTCGTCCTTTCGCGCCGGTCAACGAGCCAGCGCGGTCCTCTTCGTCTGCCTGGAGAAGGAGGAGAAGACAAGCTTCCGCCTCCCGGCCCATGCCGACCCCGGTCTGCGAGCTAGAGCCCACGCATGTCACGGTGAGCGAGCTAGAGCCCACGCATGTCACCGTGAGCGAGCCCGAATCCTCGTCAACCACGGTAACCCAGCCAGAGCCTGTAGCCTCAGACGTCAGTGAGCCAGTGCCGCTAGCCTCAACCGTCAATGAGCCAGTGCCGCAAGCCTCAGACGTCAGTGAGCCAGTGCCGCTAGCCTCAACCGTCAATGAGCCAGTGCCGCAAGCCTCAAACGTCAATGAGCCAGGGCCTGTAGCCTCGACCGTCCCTGAACCAGCTCTGTAGCCTCGACCGTCCCTGAGCCAGCCTGTAGCCTCGACCGTCCCTGAGCCAGCGCCTGTAGCCTCGACCGTCCCTGAGCCAGCGCCTGTAGCCTCGACCGTCCCTGAGCCAGCGCCTGTAGCCTCGACCGTCCCTGAGCCAGCGCCTGTAGCCTCGACCGTCCCTGAGCCAGCGCCTGTAGCCTCGACCGTCCCTGAGCCAGCGCCTGTGGCCTTGACCGTCCAAGAGCCAGCGCCAGTAGCCGTGACCGTCCAAGAGCCAGTGCCAGTAGCCGTGACCGTCCAAGAGCCAGTGCCAGAAGCCTTGACCGTCCAAGAGCCAGTGCCAGTAGCCATGACCGTCCAAGTACCAGTGCCAATGGCCGTGACCGTCCAAGAGCCAGCGCCTCTCGAGCCCCCTAGGGTTCCGCCTCCCAAGTCTCTCAAGTCTCTTGAGCCTTCCAGGGCTCCTCCTCCCGAGCTTTCCAGAGCTCCGCCATCCGAGTTTCCCGAGCTTTCCAGAGCTCAGCCATCCGAGTTTCCCGAGCTTTCCAGAGCTCAGCCATCCGAGTTTCCGAGCTTTCCAGAGCTCAGCCATCCGAGTTTCCGAGCTTTCCAGAGCTCAGCCATCCGAGTTTCCGAGCTTTCCAGAGCTCAGCCATCCGAAGTTTCCGAGCTTTCCAGAGCTCAGCCATCCGAGTTTCCGAGCTTTCCAGAGCTCAGCCATCCGAGTTTCCCGAGCTTTCCAGAGCTCCGCCTCCGAGCTTCCAGAGCTCCGCCTCTCGAGCCTACCAGGGCTCCGCCTCTAGCCTCGAGCCTACCAGGGTCCGCCCCTCAAGCCTCTCGAGCCTCCTAGGGCTCCGCCTCTCAAGTCTCTCGAGTCTTCCAGGGCTCCGTCTCTCAAGCCTCCCGAGCTTTCCAGAGCTCCGCCTCCCGAGCTTTCCAGAGCTCCGCCTCTCGAGCCTTCCAGGGCTCCGCCTCTCGAGCCTCTCGAGCCTACCAGGGGTCCGCCCCTCAAGCCTCTCGAGCCTCCTAGGGCTCCGCCTCTCAAGTCTCTCGAGTCTTCCAGGGCTCCATCTCTCAAGCCTCCTGAGCTTTCCAGAGCTCCGCCCTCCGAGCTTCCCAGAGCTCCGCCTCTCAAGCCTCTCGAGCCTTCCAGGGCTCCGCCTCTCAGCCCTCTTGAGCCTACCAGGGCTCCGCCCCTCAAGCCCCTCGAGCCTTCCAGGGCTCCGTCTCTCAAGCCTCCTGAGCTTTCCAGAACTCCGCCCTCCGAGCTTCCCAGAGCTCCGCCTCTCGAGCCTTCCAGGGCTCCGCCTCTCAGCCCTCTTGAGCCTACCAGGGCTCCGCCCCTCAAGCCCCTCGAGCCTTCCAGGGCTCCGCCCCTCAAGCCTCTCGAGCCTGCCAGGGCACCGCCCCTCAAGCCTCTCGAGCCTGCCAGGGCTCCGCCCCTCAAGCCTCTCGAGCCTGTCAGGGCTCCGCCCCCGAACCTCTCGAGCCTGCCAGGGCTCCGCCTCCCGAACCTCTCGAGCCTTCCAGGGCTCCGCCCCCCGAGTCTCCTACGGCTCCGCCCCCAGAGCCTCTTGAGTCTCCTACGGCTCCGCCCCAGAGCCTCTCGAGCCTCCTGCAGCTCTGCCTACGGGGCCTCCTACGGCTCCGCCTCCAGAGCCTCCGATTGCTCCGCCTCTCGATCCACTCAAGCCTTTGACGGCTCCGCCCCCAGAGCCTCTTGAGCCTCCTACGGCTCCGCCTCTCGAGCCGCTCAAGCCTTCGACGGCTCCGCCCTCAGAGCCTCCCGAGCCTCCTATGGCTCCGCCTCCCGAGACTCCTCCGGCTTCGCCTCTCGAGCCACTCAAGCCTTCGATGGCACCGCCTCCCGAGCCTCCTACGGCTCCACCGCTCGAGCCACTCAAGCCTTCGACGGCTCCGCCCTCAGAGCCTCCTATGGCTCTGCCTCCCGACCCTCCTCCGGCACCGCCTCTCAAGCCACTCAAGCCTTTGGCGGCTCCACCCTCAGAGCCTCCTACGTCTCTACCCCCAGAGACTCCAGAGTCTTCCTGGTCTCCGCTCCTAGAGCCTCCCACGGTGCCGCCTACCTCGGCTCCGCATCCTGAGCCTCTTTCAGCTCCACCTCTTGAGCCTCCCGAGCCTCTCCCGGCTCCGCCTCCGAAGCCTCCATTGGCTCCGTCTTCAGAGCCTTCTTCGTCCACGCCACCTTCGGCTCCACCTCCAGTGGCTCCGCCTTCTGAGCCTTCTACACCATCGCCTCCCTTGGCTCCGCCCAACACTGTTCCGCCTCCTGACCTGCCCAAGGCCTTACCACTTGAGTCTGCCATGGCCCTGCCTAAGCCTCCTTTGGCTCCGCCTCCGAAGTCCTCCTTGGCTCCGCCTCACACGGCTCTGCCAGCCTCTGTCCTATGGCCTCTCCCCAGACCTCCAGACCTAGTCCCAGTCCCGTGGCCTCTTCCCAGGCCTCCTGACCCTGTTCCCGTCCTGAGGCCTTCCCCCAGGCCTCCTGACCCAGCTCCCAGACCACTGAAACCTGTCCCCGCCCGGTCGATACTACCCCGGCCTCCCAAACCTGTGCCTTTGTGCCCCCATGGACTGCCTGGTTGTCCCTTGTGCCCCCGTGGACTGTCTCATCTCCCTTTGTGCCCCCGTGGACTGTCGCATCTCCCTTTGCTCCCGTGGACTGTCTCATTTCCCCTCGTGGCCCCCCCCGGACTTCCTGCCTGCCCTCTGTGCCCCTTGGACTGCCTCCTTGTTCTTGTGCCCCCCCTGGTCTGCCTGTCTGCCCCCTGGACTTCCTGCCTGCCCAGTGTTCCCCCCTGGTCTGCCTGTCTACCCATGTGCCCACTTGTACGGTCTGTTAGCCCCTGGTGCCCTCATGTTGTTCTTATGGACTTTTGTCTTTTGTTGTGTGTTTTTTAGGATCGTCTGGAATCCGATCTTTAAAGGGGGGGCTATGTAATGATTACCCTGTCTTGTCCCTCTGTTGCCCTTTGTTTTCCACCTTGTCACTTTTCACTTCTTAGTTTTCACTTTAGTCCCTTATTTAACTCCATAGTCCACCCTGTCTCGTTTCACTGTTGCCCTCTTGTTTACCATTATTGTCACTTTTGCACTTCTTAGTTTTCACTTTAGTCCCTTATGTAATTCCATAGTCCTTGTTAGCGTTACGTGTTCACTGTTCATTGTTTACACCTGCCCTTGTTAATTTGCCTTTGGTTTCTGTTAATCACCTTGTTATCTTGTTTGAGTTCTGTTCTTTCATTGGCCACCTTTCCTATGTTTGTGTATTTATACCCCGTGTCTTTGTTCAGTCTTTGTCGATCGTTGTTTGATGTTTGCCTGATGTTTGCGTCTCTCCCTTGTTCCCTGTTTGTCTCTACCGTGGTTACCTTATCTAGTTTATGTTTCTTTTCCCCATCGTGGGTTGTTCTTTTGGTTACCTTATCTAGTTTATGTTTCTTTTCCCCATCGTGGGTTGTTCTTTTGTTCATTTAGTGTTTTTGTTATCAAATAAATTCAAACTGCGTTTGGATCCGCATCTCCTCGTCAGCCTCATTATTCAGACGTTACACCTCCAAATATAAAAAAAGATTGCAATTATTCATAAATAATTCAGTCATTATATATTATATATTGGATATTCAGCCTATTGAGTGATCCCACGCACCTTCCCCACTGTTTCGTTGAATATCATGGCCTCTGAGTGGACTAGAGAGCTCAGATCCTCAGTTTCGCAATGATGAATAACATTTTATCATCTATAGTCGAGAACATATTTTGCAGATGTTTTGTTTATCGTGCTTTTTCTACTTATTTTAATTCAGAATACGAAAAATATGGACTGTATATTTTGTTCTAAATAACTCAAATATAAGATTGGATTATTTAACTAAGCACGCTCACAGAAAGTAAAAATGTCATTTGGAAGAAAACTTTAAGACCTAATAAAGAGTTTGTGGCTACTTGGGGTTTACAGAAGCAGTGATCACAGCAGACATGAGACATTTGTTATATTGTCATGTTTCATATTTCACTTTGTGATTGTTTTAATTATCATTTGAACTGTGGTGTTATGGCAACAAAATAAACCGCAAAGTCACATTCCTCAACGAGTGCTTTCATTTGATACATGACGTGACTATTTTAGTGCAATTTGGAAAACTTTGATATACATACTCATGTTTCTACATCATAACCACAGTGTGCCACTCATTTGTAAAACAGAGGTTTTCTGGTCTTATGTTATTTTATGTAACAAATGCCAAAACTAAAGGAGTTCTATGAAACTTTCAGAATCTTCACATATGACTTACTTACCCATTTGAATTCTATTTGGACATTCTGTTTGTGTTGTGTTGTAGGATCACACTCGAGTCGTCAGCCCAATCATTGATGTGATCAGTCTGGATAACTTTGCCTATCTGGCAGCATCAGCAGACCTGAGAGGAGGTGAGAGGATTAGACATGATCTCAGTGTAAGTCTGAGATCTCTGAATCAGGTCATCACTTTCCCATTGGAAGCATTTCCTTCAGTTCTCAATAGTGTCTGTTTAATTGTCTTAGACAGGAATGAGATCAAATGGAAAGCAAATGCAGACGTTTGCTGAAGTCTCCTGCTTCTCAGATGTTTCTGTTGAAAAAAACACCCCAGTGATATACAGTATGCAATCAAAAGTCAAAATGAATTTAATTAATCATTTCTCAATGAGCTATACTATCAACATTAGTTCTATTCTGTAGCTCTTACTGAATGTCAACAACTGTCTCTTTGTTTGTATTTCTGCCCACCCAACGAATGTTTCTTTGATATAAAGAATATGTTTGATATAAAGTTGATATTTAAAACCTAATTGAGATATCCTTTAATTCTCTAGAGCTATGAAAGAGCCGCATCTGAGCAATGCAATTTTCCTCTTGGTTCTGTCTGTGATCACACTGAATTTGGCGATAGCATATTGAAAGTTTTTCTGGTGAAATCGGTCTGCGCTTACCAAAATTAGAACCACTGCCCCAGTGGCCAAAACTGGAAGTGTTGTTGACAAATTTCTGAATTAAATGTCTACAGGGACTGAGTGAGTGAGTGATTGAGTGAGTGAGAGAGTGAGTGAGTGATTGAGTGAGTGATTGAGAGCGTGAGTGAGTGAGTGAGTGATTGAGAGAGTGAGTGAGTGAGTGAGTGATTGAGTGAGTGAGTGAGTGATTGAGAGAGTGAGTGAGTGAGGGATTGAGAGAGTGAGTGAGTGAGTGATGGATTGAGTGAGTGAGTGATGGATTGAGAGAGTGAGTGAGTGAGTGATTGAGTGAGTGAGTGATTGAGTGAGTGATTGAGTGAGTGAGTGAGTGAGGGATTGAGAGAGTGAGTGAGTGATTGAGTGAGTGAGTGAGGGATTGAGAGAGTGAGTGAGTGAGTGAGTGATTGAGTGAGTGAGTGATTGAGTGAGTGAGTGAGTGAATGATTGAGTGAGTGAGTGAGTGATTGAGTGAGTGAGTGATTGAGTGAGTGATTGAGTGAGTGATTTATTGAGTGAGTGATTGATTGAGTGAGTGAGTGAGTGATTGAGTGAGTGAGTGAATGATTGAGTGAGTGATTGAGTGAGTGAGTGAATGAGTGAGTGAGTGAGTGATTGATTGAGTGAGTGAGTGAAAGAGTGAGTGAGTGATTGAGTGAGTGAGTGAGTGATTGAGTGAGTGAATGAGTGAGTGAGTGATTGAGTGAGTGAGTGAGTGATTGAGTGAGTGAGTGAATGAGTGATTGATTGAGTGAGTGAGTGAATGAGTGATTGAGTGAGTGAATGAGTGATTGAGTGAGTGAGTGATTGAGTGATTGAGTGATTGATTGAGTGATTGAGTGAGTGAGTGAATGAGTGATTGAGTGAGTGAGTGTGTGAGTGATTGAGTGAGTGAGTGATTGAGTGAGTGAGTGAGTGAGTGATTGAGTGAGTGAGTGAGTGAGTGAGGGATTGAGAGAGTGAGTGATTGAGTGAGTGAGTGAGTGATTGAGTGAGTGAGGGATTGAGAGTGAGTGAGTGATTGAGTGAGTGATTGAGTGAGTGATTGAGTGAGTGAGTGAGTGAGTGATTGAGTGAGTGAGTGATTTATTGAGTGAGTGAGTGAATGAGTGAGTGAATGAGTGAGTGATTGATTGAGTGAGTGAGTGATTGAGTGAGTGAGTGAGTGATTGAGTGAGTGAGTGAGTGAATGAGTGAGTGAGTGAGTGATTGAGTGATAATTGTATATCACACGACACGCAACCTCAATTAGGTGCGTTCCAATCAGAATCTTTCATATACCCTACTTCCTTAATTTTTACAGTGAAAATAGACTTCATTCATTTCAGTAAAGACACACTGGCTGATATTGAGGCCCTAATTTGACACAATGCAATTTCAAATCCAATACATAATAATACAATTGCACACAACTAATGCTACGGCAGGCATACAAAAAAAAAAAGCAACGTTTTTGTGTCTAAACGGACATGTTTGACTGTTGTGAAGCATCTTGTGGTTGTTCAACTTCTCGTGCAGGAGCTCGATGTGGCACGATAAAAAGAACTTTTCGAGCATCTCGAGACACCTGTGATCTGTTCTGGTCATTGTGCTGTATTATTTATGTATTATTTTAAAGAAGATTTATTTGTTGAATTTTTGCTTTTTAAATTTTGGCTTTTTAAATCTTATATAATTGTGGCAGGGCGGAGGGCAGTGCCGGGTTGTGATCCTACACACCCGGTCCCGCCCTTCGCCCTGCCACAATAATATACGGAAGCAGCATTGCGATTTCCCTTGTGATCAGTTTGTAAACTGCGATTAGAATAATCTGTTTGCCGTTAACATGAAATTACATGAGAGTTTCAAGTTGTCTGACTGCAGACACATAAAAAAGAATTGCATGTGTTGATTACAGTGATACAGAAATAACACTTCCACACTTTTCTCCCCTCTGGCACCAGGTTTTGACTGGAGTTTACACTTCAAATGGGAGCAGATTCCCATAGAACAGAAAATGGCAAGAAATGACCCTACACAACCAATCAGGTCATTATAAACATGGAACTTCTCTATACATGTACTCTACCTAGTTCTATGTTTCTGTGTCTAACAGCAGATATTCTTGCAGGACTCCAGTAATTGCAGGTGGAATCTTTGTAATAGATAAAGGCTGGTTTAATCACCTGGGCCAGTATGATACTCACATGGATATATGGGGTGGAGAGAACTTTGGTAAGCTTACTTTTCTACTACAAGTCCACATTATTAGTGTTTGCAATGTGTTGATTCCCTGAATGTGGCTTCACGACTGCTAAAGCAAAGCAGAGAGCCAGAGTATGCCAGCAGACAGTTATTGTGAAGGATTAAAGTTTAAGAGATTTAATGCACATTGCAATGATTACACAACCTATGGGGAACCTCCCACTTCAACTTTGGGAAACGTTTTTTTGTTACTTGAATTGGTGCTATTTTAGTGCATTTTATTTTAGTGCATCTTTACACTATGTAAAACTGTGTTTGTTAGACTTTGTTAATAAGCATTATTGTTATATATTGTTTATTATTTCCTAATCAGTAAATAAATGTATGTTGACAGGAAAAGAGGTAAATAGAGTCAAATTTCACCACTCTCATAGTTCGCGATTAATCACGATTATCTATGAAAAATTATGTGATTAATCACGATTAAAAATGTCAATCGACTGATAGAACTAATATTAATTTTACTCGTAATTTCACCACTAATGATGTGTTTACATGAACACCAATATGCTGACAAATGCCAAAATCAAAACTTTTTCATCTTGAGCTCTTGCAATTGTCAAGCAAGAGTGAGTTTGGTTTGTTGTCTGTAGTTGCATATACAGCTGGAGTTCCCTCTCGAGAGGTCTCTCCTATTGCGTAAGTAGCTTACGCTATGGGAAAACTCAGTTTCTCGAGAAATATTGACATCTTTATGTAAAACGCATTGCAGCTGCACAGCATACAGCAATGAGCGAGGCAGCTCGGTCATTGGCTGTGCTGTGGCAACTTGCTTGAACCAATGACGGGGCGACTCTGAACGCGCAACCCGCCAAGATGGGCGTGGCTAGGGCTATATATTAGGCGCCCCGTCATGAGAGTTCTTTAGATTTAATCTCCTTCAGCGAAGACCTTCTCTTCGCTGGATCCTCCGGATTGTTAGAGTCTTTTCGCCCGCCGTTGACAAGCCTACAGCAGGACTGCTAAGAGGACGCCGGCGCCTTCAGCCGCCTTCGAAGCCTTCTGCTACGCCATCCGGCGCGCATCACTGATATCCTTTTTTACTTACAAGTGTTCGCCTCTGTGACGCTTTTGATTTAAGTAAAAGAGCAATTTTCGAGGCGTTGTTCCAAATGCCTTTAACCTGCGCCTCGTGCAGAGGCCCTCTTCCTGACGGGGACCGTCACGTTATCTGCACTCACTGCCTGGGACCTGACCACGCAGAAACTGCTCTCATTCAGGGCGGATGCCCCGAATGTGACTCCCTGGGCCTCGCCGAGCTGCGCGCTCGCTTTGCCGCCTTCGCCGCAAACGAGCCTGCTTCCACCGTGCTGCCGTCTCCTCCGTTCGAGCCGCGCAAGAAAAAGCGCCGCTCACAGAGGCTGCCAGAGCACGCGGGGACTGGCCCGGCGTGACGTCACTGAATTCCGCGGAAGCAAGCATGTCCAGACGAGAGTAATCTCCAAAACTCTTGCCAAAATTTGGACACAAACTGGGGTCCTCTGTCGGAAACCACGTCCGTCGGGAGGCCATGTAGCCGAAAGACGTGGTTGACGACTGTAAGCGCTGTCTCCTTGGCTGAGGGTAATTTGGGCAAGGGAATGAAGTGGGCCGCCTTCGAGAACCGGTCCACCACGGTTAAAACTACCGTGTTACCCTGAGAAGGTGGGAGGGCGGTGACGAAATCTAGCGCGATATGGGACCAGGGCCTCGAAGGGACTGGCAGCGGTTGGAGGAGCCCATCTGGGGGTCGATTGGAGGTCTTACCACTGGCACAAACTGAGCAAGCCAAAACAAAACTGTGAACGTCGCGAGTCATACGTGGCCACCAAAATCGTTGTTTGACTAAAGATGTAGTGTGACTAACTCCTGGATGACAGGCCACATTGGAACAATGTCCCCACTGGATGACGTCGGACCCTAATCCCTCCGGCACAAATAAATGGTTCGGTGGACAGCCGACCAGGGGCGTTACCCCTTGTAAGGCCATTTTGACCTTCGATTCGACCTCCCATGTGAGTGTAGAAATAATTAAGGTCTCTGGAAAAATGCACTCGGGAGTAGACGGGCGATCGGAGAGGTCAAAAATGCGCGATAAAGAATCAGGTTTGATGTTCTTAGAACCCGGGCGGTACGAAAGGGTAAAGTCAAAACGTCCGAAAAAAAGTGCCCACCGAGCCTGCCTAGAGTTCAATCTTTTAGCGATTCTAATGTATTCCAGATTCTTATGGTCAGTCCAGACGATAAAGGGTACCCCGACCCTTCTAACCAGTGACGCCATTCTTCCAATGCTAACTTGACTGCCAACAACTCTCTATTACCAATATCATAATTACGTTTGGCGGGTGACAAACGGTGAGACAAAAACGCGCACGGATGCATTCTGTCGTCAGTAGGAGAATGTTGCGATAACACTGCACCTACCCCCACCTCTGACGCATCGACCTCCACCACGAACTGACGTGATAGATCAGGGGTAACCAGGATGGGGGCTGAAACAAAGCGGCCTTTCAGTTTGGCAAACGCAGCCTCAGCTGCATCTGACAACCTGAACGTAGTTCTGGGAGAGGTCAAGGCGATCAGAGGCGAGGCTAGTTGGCTGAAATTGCGAATAAACCGCCGGTAAAAATTGGCGAACCCCAGAAACCTCTGTAGGGCCTTACGGGAATCCGGACTTGGCCAATCCACCACAGCCTTAACCTTCTCAGGATCCATATGCATCCCCTCAGACGACACAATGTACCCTAAGAAAGGAACCGACTGTGCATGAAAAGCGCATTTCTCCGCCTTGACAAAAAGCCCATTCTCCAGGAGCCTCTGAAGCACTCGTCGAACGTGCTGCACGTGTTCCTGGAGAGAAGAAGAAAAAATCAATATGTCATCCAGATAGACATACATGAACTGGTCGACCATATCTCGCAGCACGTCATTGACGAGTGACTGGAAGACTGCCGGGGAGTTGGACAAGCCGAAAGGCATGACCAAGTATTTAAAGTGCCCCCTGGGGGTATTAAAAGCAGTCTTCCATTCATCCCCCTTCCTAATGCGGACCAAATGATAAGCATTACGTAAATCCAATTTCGTGAAGATCGACGCTCCCTGCAACCTCTCGAAGGCTGAAGACGTCAGTGGCAAAGGATAAGTATTCTTTACCGTGATGCTGTTCAGCCCCCGGTAGTCAATACAAGGTCGCAGGGATCCGTCCTTCTTCCCCACAAAAAAGAACCCCGCCCCCGCTGGAGAAGAGGAAGGGCGGATGAACCCCGCTGCTAGAGAATCAGAAATATATTTCTCCATAGCCTCTCTTTCTGGAACAGAAAGTGAATATAACTTGCCCTTAGGCGGAGACGTACCTGGCAGTAACTATATAGCACAGTCATAGGGACGATGCGGGGGGAGGGAAGCAGCACGAGACTTACTGAACACTTCCTTCAGGTCTAGGTACTCCGTGGGCACGTTTGACAAATCCACTGCTTCCTCCTGAAATGAAGAGACAGAAACAAACGGACAAGCAGACACAAGACAGGACTCATGACATTTACTGCTCCACTCTGATAATGATCTCTGCTGCCAGTCTATCTTGGGATTGTGTTCAATGAGCCAGGGGTGTCCTAAAACAATGGGTGCAAGGGGGGAGTCCAGAATATAGAAGGAGATAGTTTCAGTGTGGTTGTCGGATACGCTGAGTGTGATGGGTCCAGTGGTGAATGAAATGATGGGAAGCGCTTGGCCGTTGAGAGCTTGAACTGCGATGGTGCGGGTGAGAGGCAGAAGGGGGACCTGACTCTTGAGTGCAAATGAGTAATCCATGAAGTTACCTTCTGCCCCGGAGTCCAGTAGTGCTCGACAGTCGAGGGAGTGGGCTGCCCACCGTAGTCTTACCGGGAGGAGCATAGATGTTGATGAGGTCTTCTCAGCGGAGATCCCACCCGACAGTAGCCTCTGATTTACTGCCGGGCTTGCCCTTTTACCGGGCAGTTGAAAGCAAAGTGTCCCGCTGTGCCACAGTAAAGGCAAAGGCCCTGGGATCTCTGCCTCTCCTTCTCCTCCCGGGAAAGCCGAGCTCGCCCAAACTGCATGGGCTCGTGATCGTAGACGGGGCTGACCGCGTCCCCGCTGCTGGTTCTCAAAGTCTCCGCTGATCCAGACGCCCGAGCGGTTACCCTCCGATGTTCGACTCGGGAGAGTCGGGAATCTACACGGAGCGCCAGTTTGATCAGCCCATTGAGGGTAGTGGGCAAATCCAGAGCATAAATCTCTCTCTGAACGCGGTCAGCCAGCCCATGCAGGAACATGTCCCACTGCGCCTCCTCGTTCCACTGACACTCAGCTGCCAAAGTCCGGAACTCGATGGAATAATCAGACACAGATCTCTCATTTTGTTTAAGGTCCGTGAGAATCCGTGCCGCTTCTCTGCCCGCGACCGCACGGTCGAAAACTCTTTTCATCTCGGTGGCGAGTGTCTGGAACGAGGTACAGCATGGATCTTGGTTCTCCCACACCGCCGTTCCCCATAGCGCTGCCCTCCCAGTCAGTAGCGTGAGCACGAATGCAACCTTGCTTTGTTCGTTGGCGAAAGTCCTGGGCTGCAGAGAAAAGTGCATAGAACAGCGTATTAAAAATGCTTTGCAAAAGTTCGGCTCACCGTTGTAAGACTCGGGAATAGGTAGGCGGGTCTCTGACTGGGAGACGTTCTCTGGTGGTACAGGAGGAGCGGGCGGTGTGGGTGGCGCAGCGGGAGCTCGCATAAGTTGAAACTGCTGAGTGAGCTCGGACATCTGCGTCACGAGAGCTTGAATAGCCCGACCCGTCTCATTCATGTTTCTCTCCTGGGAATCCATCCGTGCCATACTGGACTTAATGAAATCTTCCAGCGAAGAGGAGGTGCCACTTGCTGCTTCCATGGCTGGTCAGATCGTTCTGTCACAATCAAAAGGCGGAAGCAAGAATGCAAGTGACTTCTTTAATGAGTGGTCAGAATAACACAAAACAGTTCAGAAATGCGGGAGGGGCTGGTGAAGAGTGAAGGAGTAAATCCTGTGCAGGTGAATGTCCAGATGAGACGAACCACGAAGACACTGAACAGGAACATGAACCAGAATGGATAACAGACAGGCATACGAAGAACAACACTGTGGGCACCAAACCAACGATCTGACAAAGAGAGGAGATTGTGATGAGTATATATATATGCATATGAGTGAATGGGCAGCAGCTGGTGCAGGGAATGAGATCAGCTGGCACGCTGATCAATGGAACGGGCGGTAACGCCCACTAACACGCGCTCACACACACAGAACAACAATAAAACAGGACATGAAGGAAACAGCGAATTCATGAATCGTGACAGCCTATCGCTCCAAGCGGCCTGTTCGGACCGGCGGTAAAAGAGCTCGGAAGGATTCGCAGGCTATGCGTCACTTCCTGCCCAAGCGCTCCAGCTCGTCTCAGAGCCACCAGAGACCGCCTCAGCAGCAGCAGCGAGCCAGGGCGGCGCCTCCCGTCTTCCAGCCAAAGAGCAGACCTGAAACGGACACTTGACGCCGCTCGCATTCCGCTAACCGAAGGAAGCCGCCTGAGCAACGGGGTCCTCGGCCCAAGATCGTGCTGAACCCGGAGCCTCGTAAGTCTTCCTAGCAATAGGAAGAAAAAGAGAGAGTGTGTGTCTCGCAAAAGCCGGACCACTCTCTCTAAAACATGTGAAACATTACCCAGTCCCCTTACAGGCGGCTGGAAATGTCTGTACAGCAGTCAATGGGCCAGTCACAGAACTCGCTCACCTGCAATCAAACGCCGTTTTAACGGCAACACACAGAAATCACAGAAAGAGTCATTTTCTGCCTGTGTCACTAAGGGGGTCATGTGTCCACACTAAAGTGCGCATTCCCACGTATCAATACTGTCCAAACAGTGCCGAATACTTCCCCAGCTCCAGCTGGACGCACCATATATGTAGATCGTGTGCCTATTGTCATGTATGCACCACTACACGCAAGCACTGTTCCCACAGTTATAAACACTTCCCCAGTAAAAGCGGGAAATACTATAAAGGTAGCGCGCGTGCCTGCTGTCCTGCATGCACCCCTACACACAAACACTGTATGCATAGCCAAAAAAACCCCGCCGCGAGCGGGAGGCTTTATGAAAGTGGCGCGCGTGCCTACTACGGTATATGCACCCCCACCCATAAGCACTGCCCATACAGTTTCAAACAGATCTCTGTCTCATGCCGTGAGCATCACAGATGCGATGTGCGAGCCAAGAAACTCCCCCCTAAGAGCAGGAAGCTTTATGAAAGTGGCGCGCGTGCCTATTACAATGTATGCACCACCACCCGTAAACACTGTCGATACAGTTTCAAACATTTCTCTGTCTCATGCCGCAAGCATCACGGATGCGACGCGCGAGCCAAGAAACTCCCCGCTAAGAGCGGGAAGCTTTATGACAGTGGCGCGCGTGCCTATTACGATGTATGCACCCCCACCCGAAAACACTGTCCATACAGTTTCAAACATTTCTCCAGCTCATGCTGCGAGCATTTCGAGATAGCACGCGTGCCTGTAATCTCACACGCACCCCTGCACTCGGCACTCAACAAGGCTGCTCAGCTGCCACGCTTCTGAGAGCTGTAAGCTCAGTGTTAGCACAAGGCAGTTTGCCGGTGGGGCCCATACGTCACTGCGACACGCCCCCAGCCAGCATTCAGCCCATATCTGTGCGAGCAAAAGCCTGGGAAAAATCCCTGACATGCCGAAATGGGTTTTGAACATAATAAAACACGGTTACTCGCTTCAATTCGCTCACGAGACCACCCCGCTTTTCAGCGGTGGTCGAGACGAAAGTGAGGAGAGATGTGTCACATGTTCTACGCACCGAGGTGCTCAAACTAATAGAGAAGGGTGCTATAGAAACTGTTCCTCCCTCTATGAGCGAGGCAGGTTTTTACAGCCGCTATTTTCTCGTCCCGAAAAGGACGGTGGCCTCCGCCCATCCTAGATCTCAGACATCTGAACAAAGCTTTAATGATTCGCTCGCTCAGAATGTTAACGACCAAACATATCCTCGCGCAAGTTCGCCCGGGATTGGTTTCTATCAGTGGATTTGAAAGACGCTTTCACATTCCGATAGCGCCTCATCACAGGCCTTTTCTGAGATTCGCTCGAGGGACAGTCATACCAGTACACAGTACTACCATTCGGCCTATCATTGGCCCCCGTACATTCACCGAAATGTATGGATCGCAGTACTTTCCCCTGAGACAGCGGGAGTGCGAATACTGAATTACCTCGACGATTGGCTAATCATAGCACAATCAGAGAGTCAGTTAACGACGCACAGATCTTGGATTATCAGCCATCTAGAATGCCTGGGTCTGAGAATCAATTTTGCAAAGAGCGTGCTATCCCCCAGCCAGAATATCTCCTTTCTGGGAATAGTGCTAGACTCAGTGCAGATGACGGCGCGCCTCTCATCAGAGCGCGCGCTCTCTATTCGACGCCTTGCAACATCATTCAGACCGGGCGCGAGCACCCCCGTCAAACGATTTCAAAGGATGCTCGGTCTCATGGCCTCGGCATCAGCTGTACTCCAGCTAGGATTGTTGCACATGCATCCTCTCCAACGCTGGCTCAAGAGCCGTGTCCCCACTCACGCGTGGTGCTCGGGCCACTTTTTAATCAGAGCAAATCACGGCTGTATAAAAGCCCTGACGCCCTGGAAAGCCGTCGACTGGTATCGAACCGGCGTGAGTCTGGGCGTGAACACACGGAGAAAAATGATCACGACAGATGCCTCCAAAATAGGATGGGGGGCCCTTTACGAGGGCAGGCCTGTCTCCGGCTTTTGGTCAAACCCGGAAAAGCGCCTACATATAAACTGTCTGGAAATGCATGCCCTGCTTCCGTACCTGAAAAACGAACACGTCCTGGTCCGAACAGACAACATGACGGTAGTATCGTATATAAATCGCCAGGGTGGACTCAGGTCGAGCTCCCTGCACTCTATGGCCAGGGAGCTCATCTCATGGTCACAGCACCACTTGCGCTCGCTGAGAGCAGCGCATGTGCCAGGCGTCCTGAACCAGGGAGCGGACATGCTGTCCAGAGACAAGGTTCTCCCAGGAGAATGGTCTCTCCACCCCCTGACGGTTCAGTGGTTATGGAAAACCTTTGGCAAGGCGGAGGTCGACCTCTTCGCCTCCAGGGAAAATGCGCACTGCCCCCTTTTCTTCTCAGAGAACACGGACGCGCTCGCCCAAGTCTGGCCGAGCCGCCCCTTTTATGCTTTTCCCCCGATCGCGATGCTACCTCAGGTCATCAGTCGGATCAGGGAAGTGAAATGTGCAGTGCTCCTGGTAGCCCCTCTCTGGAAAAACCAGACGTGGTTTCCAGAACTGATGCAGATGATGCAATCTGCCCCATGGCCGATTCCGCTGAGGCTAGACCTCCTCAGGCAGGCCAACGGGATGATTCTTCATCCCGCCCTGATCTGTGGGCCCTCCATGCATGGCCCCTCAACGGGTTCCCGAGAACCTCCCCAGTGGAGTTTTGAGAACCATCACGGAGGCGCGAGCGCCCTCTATGAGACGCTTATATGCCCAAAAGTGGAAAGTGTTCAGTGACTGGTGTGATACCAAGAGCTTGAACCCCAAATCGTGTGAGATACCAAGTGTACTCGCCTTTTTGCAAGAGCTGCTGGAGGCGGGCCGCACACCCTCCACGCTCAAAGTCTATGTGGCTGCCATAGCGGCGTCACACAATCCTGATAAAGGACGTTCATTAGGGAAAAACGACCTAATCATTCGTTTCCTAAGAGGCGCATGGAGGATGAACCCCCCTCGCCCCCCCTCGGTGCCAATCTGGGACCTGGCCACGGTCCTGGTCGCACTCAAGAGTGCCCCGTTCGAACCTCTCCGAACCGTGCACCTTAAACAGCTCTCGCTCAAAACTGCGCTCTTGCTGGCGCTCGCCTCAGTCAAGAGAGTGGGCGACCTGCACGCGCTGTCATCAAGCTGCTTGCCTGGAATTTGGACCTAATGACTGCAGAGTTGTCCTTAGGCCAAAGCACGGGTATATTCCTAAAGTGCTCTCCACACCCTTCAGAGTACAGGTGATATCTCTGGCAGCGCTATCGTCCCCAGCGGACGAAAGCAACGCTAATTTTTCTGCCCGGTCAGGGCGCTCAGAGTATATTTGGAACGTTCTGCCCCATTCAGACATTCGTATGCTTTGGCGGCCGCACTAAAGGTCTCGCAGTTTCAAAGCAAAGAATATTGCGCTGGATAGTGGATGCTATAGTGCTGGCTTATGAAGCCAAGGGCCTTCAATGCCCCTTAGGCGTCAGAGCTCACTCTACGAGGAGCATGGCCTCCTCGTGGGCGTGGTCGAGTGAGATACCCATTGAAGATATTTGTGCGGCGGCAGGCTGGGCCTCACCTTCGACATTTATCAGGTTTTATAACCTACAGGTCCCCTCATTGCATTCCAACATTCTATCAGCCTGACTGTAGAATGGACTGGAGTATGTATATGCTGAGCATTATCTCCTCCCTTATAGGTCCGTCTCTGACTGACTTAGAGGATTTTTTATGCATATCAATACATTGAAAAATCAGTACATATGTTATGTGCTTGTGTTTTTACAATGAGCGCCCCACCATGGACAAAGACCCTTGGGGCAAAGGCGCTCTGTATTTTCCCATTATATAGCTCGCCGTTGGCCGGCTTGTTGGATAATCACTTTGCTTTAAGGCTCAGGCATCTGCCTCTGGCTTTATAGAGCGAAGTCAGCACGCACGGCGTTTTGCATGGTGTTCCAATAGCGTAAGCTACTTACGCAATAGGAGAGACCTCTCGAGAGGGAACGACTCGGTTCCCTGAGAGGAGGGAACGAGTATTGCGTAAGCTGCCGTGCTTGTGCTTGGTCAGTTCGCTTCAGTCGATTGAACCTAAAGAACTCTCATGACGGGGCGCCTAATATATAGCCCTAGCCACGCCCACCATTGGTCGCGCGTTCAGAGTCGCCCTGTCATTGGTTCGAGCAAGTTGCCGCAGCACGGCCAATGACCGAGCTGCCTCGCTCATTGCTGTATGCTGTGCAGCTGCAATGCGTTTTACATAAAGACTTCAATATTTCTCGAGAAACGGAGTTTTCCCATAGCGTAAGCTACTTACGCAATACTCATTTCCTCATCTCAGGGAACCGAGGTTACGTTAGTAACCGAGTCGTTTTTCTTACTGCCCTCTATTGAAAACAGGTGGTACTGCAAGCTTGAATTGCTCTGATGGTAGGAATATTCCTCACAACAGACTGGGCCAGATTGTGTAATTTTTAACACATAATTTTTATATAATTAATTGCTCTGTATTAACCCATTAAATTGACAGCCCTAGTCAAAACGTTAACATTAATATGCACAACTTTTGCGCACTTTGGATAAGCCGTCAAGAACGTCAGTAAAGGTGTTTTACATGCAACTCGAAATCGGGGTAATGGGCAAAAATCTAATTTATTACTTATTATGGCGTGATAAGCAAAATCAGTGTAAGAATGTCCATGTAAATGCTCTCAACTTCATATTTATTCTCCTGTCTTCATACACTTCCCTTCTTTTTGTGCCGTTGTAGAGCTGTCGTTCAGAGTGTGGATGTGTGGTGGGAGTCTTGAGATCCTGCCGTGCAGTCGTGTTGGCCATGTCTTCAGGAAACGCCACCCCTATGACTTCCCAGAGGGCAATGCTCTCACCTACATCAAGTAATTCATCCTTTATTTCACCTGGAATCTATGATATGTTCTACAGTGAGGTGAATGACTTCAGAGGGGTTGTGTTTTCTCTGTCTGTGTGTGTATTGTAGGAACACACGGCGAGCTGCTGAAGTATGGATGGATGAGTATAAACAGTATTATTATGCTGCAAGACCGTCAGCACAGGGCAAGGCCTTTGGGAGGTCAGACATCTCTGATACCTTCTGTACACTTTAAACCTGGGTGTTTCTTTAACTTTGGGGAACTTCCTGTCTCAGTGGTTGATTTTTATTAAATGGAACTGATTTAAACTTTTATTTCCTATTTGTTATATGAAGGGTACTTTAAACTGACATAAAAAACATTTACCAGGCCTCCATCATTTATTTTTGGTACTTTTCAAATGCCTTTTATGAGCCATCTCAAAGACTTTCAATATTAAACTATGAAAATCCATTACAAAAATAAAGATTAGTTAAAAAAAAAATGCAATTACCATTGTCTCACAGTTATGGCATAATTTCCACCACACCAACAATTTTGCTGCTAATAAAGTCTTGTGAAAGCGTTAGTGTACTTGTTAAGCAAGTGGACAAAAGTGTCAGTGAAGAGCATGCTTGAGATGAAATATGAGACAAGTGATGTTTGAAGAAAACTATCACTCGTGAGCAAAAGTTTGTTTTGGGGGCGTCAATTACAGTCAAGATGTAATTTCTGAAAATTGTGCAAAAAGTCTGAAAATATTATTACATTGTGTGTATTTTGGATACATTCATTTTTAGCTATGAATTTAGCCTTTGCAAGACAAAGGAGTCGCACATTTTATTTAAAAAATCGAATTTACTTAAGCATCATTTCATTCTGTACAGTATTTATGATGTGTGGAGATGACACTGCGGTGGTTACATTTCTGCTCTAATCTCACAGTTTTACTCACTGACAGTTAGGTTTAGGGTTGTGGTGCGGGTTATAGGGTAGAGTTAATAAAGTATGCATTCCTGTTGACTGTTTAATCTCTTTTGCAACAAAAAATACAATTCACTTATGGTGCCACCCTGTGGACATTTAATCCGGAAATTGGTAAACAACATTTACAGTTTCGGCCACTGGGGGCAGTGGTTTGAATTTGGCTAAAAAAAACATTACTTTGCTTTCTAGAATTCCATGGTGCTACAAGTGCCAGAATGTGAAGAAACACCCATAAACAGCATAGTCAGAAATAAACTCTTTTATTAATAGTTACAAATAATTGCATCAAATTGATTTTCAAGGGTATTTCTTTAACTTGTAGGCACATTTGTTTTCTACTAATAAACACTACTAAACTCAGAACTATTG
This sequence comes from Xyrauchen texanus, assembly GCF_025860055.1. Lineage (NCBI taxonomy): Eukaryota > Metazoa > Chordata > Actinopteri > Cypriniformes > Catostomidae > Xyrauchen > Xyrauchen texanus. The sequence goes on from NC_068297.1 coordinate 39,126,297, forward strand.
ATCTAGAGCTGAATATTATGCAAGTTGTAGAAATACAATGATAAAGAAATACTATATAAATATACAGTGCATCCGGAAAGTATTCACAGTGCTTCACTTTTTCCACATTTTGTTATGTTACAGCCTTATTCCAAATTCTACAAACAATACCCCATAATGACAATGTGAAAGAAGTTTGTTTGAAATCTTTGCAAATTTATTAAAAATAAAAAACGAAAAAAATCACATGTACATAAGTATTCACAGCCTTTGCTCAATACTTTGTTGAAGCACCTTTGTCACCAATTACAGCCTCAAGTCTTCTTGTGTATGATGCTACAAGCTTGGCACACCTATTTTTGGGCAGTTTCTCCCATTCAACTTTGCAGGACCTCTCAAGCTCCATCAGGTTGGATGGGGAGCATCGGTGCACAGCCATTTTCAGATCTCTCCAGAGATGTTCAATCGGGTTCAAGTCTGGGCCACTCAAGGACATTCACAGAGTTGTCCCGTAGCCACTCCTTTGTTATCTTGGCTGAGTGCTTAGGGTCGTTGTCCTGTTGGAAGATGAACCTTCCCCACAGTCTGAGGTCCAGAGCGATCTGGAGCAGGTTTTCATCAAGGATGTCTCTGTACATTGCTGCATTCATCTTTCCCTCGATCCTGACTAATCTCCCTGTTCCTGCCACTGAAAAACGTCCCCACAGCATGATGCTGCCACCACCATGCTTCACTGTAGGGATGGTATTGGCCAGGTAATGAGCGGTGCCTGGTTTCCTCCAGACATGACTCTTGCCATTCAGGCCAAGAGTTCAATATTTGTTTCATCAGACAAGAGAATTTTGTTTCTCATGGTCAGACTCCTTCAGGTGCCTTTTCAACACCAGGTGGGCTGTCATGTGCCTTTTACTGAGGAGTGGCTTCCGTCTGGCCACTCTACCATACAGGCCTGATTGGTGGAGTGCTGCAGAGATGGTTGTTCTTCTGGAAGTTTCTCCTCTCTCCACAGAGAAATGCTGGAGTTCTGTCAGAGTGACCATCGTGTTCTTGGTCACCTCCCTGACTAAGGCCCTTTTCCCCCGATCACTCCGTTTGGCCGGGCGGCCAGCTCTAAGAAGAGTCCTGGTGGTTCCAAACTTCTTCCATTTACGGATGATGGAGGCCACTGTGCTCATTGGGACCTTCAATGCTGCAGACATTTTTCTGTTCCCTTCCCCAGATCTGTGCCTCGATATAATCCTGTCTCAGAGCTCTGCAGGAAGTTCCTTTGACCTCATGGCTTGATTTTTGCTCTGAAATGCATTTTCAGCTGTGAGGCATTATATAGACAGGTGTGTCAACTGTTGTAGAAACATCTCAAGGATGATCAGTGGAAACAGGAAGCACCTGAGCTCAATTTTGAGTGTCGTGGCAAAGGCTGTGAATACTCATGTACATGTGATTTCTTTTTTAATATATTTACATTTGCAAAGATTTCAAACAAACTTCTTTCATGTTGTCATTATGGGGTATTGTTTTAGAATTTTGAGGAAAATAATGAATTTAATCAATTTTGGAATAAGGCACAAAATGTGTAAATACAAAATAAGATAGAGGAACTAAAAACAGGTACATTTTTGCATATATAACACATTTTTGTGGCATGTAGTTAGGTGGTGAAAATAACTTTTTTATTGTACTCATGTCTGCTTTTAATCCACCTCTCTCTCTCTCTCTCTCTCTCTCACTGCAGTATTGCAGATCGTCTTGCACTGAGACGGAAGTTGAACTGTAACTCTTTCCACTGGTATCTTGAGAACGTGTACCCTGAACTCAAGTGAGTCGTGTTCACTGGACTGTGTCTGAACTCTGATGGACTGCCAGACTGGATTTGTTTTTATTTATATAAAGTTCACCACAAAATGAATAATTTTTCATCTTTTATATATTTTATATGTATTATATAGTTTTTAAAAAATGCATCAATTCTGATTTCTGAAATTGTAAAAGAACTGTTTGAATGCGCTGCTTCTCTGTTGTTAAGGAAAATTTGGTTAAAAAAAAAGAAAAGCCCATCCATTTTTATTGAGGCCAACCTAAAAGTAAATTCCTTGCTATACCCTTGTTCAAAACCCATACGACTTACTTTCTTCCCTAAAACTCAAAAGCAGAAATTTCGTATAACGTTCACTCTGGTCTTTTCCATACAACGAAAGCTTACGGTCACCAGGACCTCTAAAGTCTTATTCACGCTTCAGATTCGTAACTGACCATGATGCGGCAAGTTTAAAAGCGCACAGAGAACACAGCAGCGGGATAGATTTTCAATAAATGACAAGATGAATTTCTGTCTGTTTGTCACTCATCATATAGCTTTAAAAGGTGTGAAATATAGCACACAAGTCATATGAACTACTTCATGTTGTGTTTTTGTCATTTCCGAAGCTCGACAGCCCTTCGTCACTGTATGCTTTCATTGTATGGAAAAGAGCTGCATGAACAGTCTTCAAAATGTGTCCTTTGTGTTCCACAGAAGAAAGAAAGTAATACAGGTTTGGAACAACATAAGAGTGAGCAAAATATTTGGTGAACATTCTCAAGTATCTGGACTGACCTTCTTTCTCTTTATTGTCTGTATTTCTATTCTGTTTGGAAGAATTCCCGAGCAGGAAGTGGTGCACAGTCTACTGAAACAGGGTGGACTGTGTCTGGAGAGCCATGGCATGGACAGTCTGGGTTTGGCTGAGTGTAAGACAGTGCCAAATGTACCTGTCTCACAGGTAAAGATTTAACATTTTGCAGCATTGGGATCTGTGTGAAGTACACAATTGGATGAAAACCTCAAATTCTCCTTTGTGATACTCTCACCCACTTATTTCTTTGTTGTTGCTTTTTAGAAGTGGACCCTGATTGAACCACAGATCCGCCAGCATGACCTGTGTTTGGCCATCATAGCCTTTACTGAGGGGTCAAAGGTCAGGCTCGAGCCCTGCAACTCCAAAGAGTCCAGACAGGTGAGCGCGGGGGGTGACCGACATGAGGGCCATTATCACCCATTGAGAACGAATCATGTAATACTATAGATGCTAAATGCAGCTCTTTAAAAGCAGATCTGACTATCATAGTCCTCTAAGAAAAACTAGAAGAACTGCAGGATATTTATAGAGTGCAAGAGTGCCCATCCACTTTTTCAGAGGTCCTTGTTATTTTTCCCATTAATTTTTTCCATAGGGATTTTATATAAAATCCTTCATAAAAGAGATGTAATCCATGAACCAAAGCAACCAGCTCCAAGGTGAATCACAACATTACAAACTTTGATTTGAAGCAAAGAAGTATTTGACAATCGCATTAATTTTACAAGACTGTGTACTTAACGTCTTTAATAAGGAAATGAACTACAAATCCCATGAAGACTTTAAAACGATGGAAAACAAAAAACTACTGTTTTAAAGTTGTTGATTGTACATATAGACACAATATATTTTAAGTTTATTGCAAAACATTCATGTATATACAAAAATAGTAATTTGAGAGTGTAGGGAGAGCAACTCGATTGTGTCATTTAAGTGTCTTTCGCTGATGAAATATAGGTAGTGTAGTTCTTTAATAGGAATTCTGCTATTAATCACAATTTAAAAAAAAAACTATTTCAAAATTTTAAATAACGTGGACTGATGGCTTTAGCAGACAATTTTTTTTTATGGATGGTGACAGTCAATAACTGCTAGAAATGTTGTGACTATCAGTCTCTAAATTCATCCCTCTTAACTCTAGAACGTGGTAAAAATGACACAGAGTCTTGTTTTTAAGATATACTTTTTACATGAAGTGGTCTTTTGATCTGCCACTCCAGGTATTCCTCAATGAAGATGTCTTCTATCATGTGAACTGACTTTTAGAGAATTTGCATCACTACCCCTTGAATGCATATGTGGGTCATAGGACCATATGTATTTCCTATGGGATTCAACACTGCATTTAACACTGTTATTATTTTTGTAATACATTGATTGTTTTAAGTTTGACTTTGTTTTATTATTAAATATATGTTTAATGCCATGATTACGTTTAAATGTATGTGCGGTATGCAAGTATGGAAGTAAATAATATATAGAAAGTAATATAAATCTAGTAATAGAAATCTAGATTTCACCTGGGTTTTTTTTGACCTACATATGCATTTAAAGGGACAGTTCACCCAAAAATAAGAATTCTCTCATCATTTACTCATGCATCCCAGATGTGTATGACTTTCTTTCTTCTGCTGAACACAAATTAAGATTTTAGAATAATATCTCAGCTCTGTAGGTCCAGTGCATGTGAGTGGAGTGTAGTGGGAGCGGAGCAATCAGAATTGCTCTGTGTCTACATTCATATTTGTATGATTCTACACACTGAGCAATATCTGGTGCTGGCGGATTATCAGAGGTCAGGCAGTGATAAAACTTGTGAGATTTGTGAGCTGCTGGTGACAGAGGCCGAATCCAACAACAGACCATGGTAAGGTGAGAGCTCAGAGGCAGTTCAAAACACATACGTCTGTAAAATAATTATTACTGGGGACGTCTGTAATGTTTACTGTTGATTCACACAGGATAGGCGATGTCTGTATAAATCGCAGAGATGGGAGTGTTGACAGCATTTACACACAAGTGTAACTGACACATCTGGAAATGTATTTAGCTGTGCTGATTAATCATGCAGTGAATAATAAACATGATTCTGAGATTATTAAAAGAAATGTATTGAATATTTGACCGACAACTCGCTCCACGACACGACAAAGGGTACCAAAGGTTTGAAGCTCCAAAAGCACATAAAGGCAGCCTAAAAGTAATCCACAAGACTCCAGTGAATAAATCCATATCTTCCCAAGATATATGCCAAGTGTGGGTGAGAAACAGATCAATATTTAAGTCCTTCTTTACTACTTTTTTAAATCTCCACCTTTGATCAGCCTTGACCAGTAGGTGGCTGAATGTGAAAGTGAAAGTGGAGATTGATAGTAGAAAAGGACTTAAATATAAAAAGAATTCTCACCCACAACTATTATTTCACATCTTAACACATGGATTTACTTTTATGCTGCCTTTATATGCTTTGTGGATCTTCAAAATTCTGATGACCATTTATTTGCATTGTACTGACCTACAGAGTTAAATTTTTCTTCTAAAAATCTTCAATTGCGTTTGCAGAAAGAAATTCTTACACATCTGGGATGGTATGAGAGTTTCTTTTTTCGGTCTTTTTTCCTTTAAGTCCTCTTTTACTATTAATCTCCACTTTCACTTTCACATTCTTCTTGTGTTTTTGGTGATTCTCATTCTTTGTGCATATTGCCACCTAATGGACATGAAGGAGAATTTATACTAAAAAAAGGACTTAAATATTGATCTGTTTCTCACCCACACCTATTATATCGTTGCTGAAGACAATGTAGTTGTATGGATTACTTTTTGCTGCCTTTATGTGCATTTCACTTGCATTGTATGGACCCACAGAGCGGAAATATTCTTTTAAAAATCTTCGTTTGTGTTCAGCAAAAGTAAAAAAGTCATACGTATCTGGGATGGCATGAGGGTGAGTAAATGATGAGAGAATTTTAATTTTTGGGTGAACTATCCCTTTAAGTGGGGTGAAGTTGCATATGCATTACTGCCATTAAAAATATTAACTCACTAATTGACTAGTCAGGATAGAATCGATTTTTGCCATTTTATTTATTTTCTTGTGCTAATTTAGGACAGATGTTCAGGATGTAGCTATCTTCCCAAAAGCCTGCTGCTTATGGCTCAACACATGGTACTCTTTTATCAGTCTGACCTCTGATCCTCTTCGATTTATTCATGATCTGCCCCAATTTGATATCTTCTAAAGTCAGAATGCTGCTCATAAACACATCAGATTTCATCCAGAAAGAATTCACATCTCTATGCTCCGCACTTTGCTGCTCTCCCCATACCTACGTAGAGACCGTTAAGAGATGCTTTATTTATAAAAAAGCTGTACATGTTGTTAGCAATTGTTGTGCATTAAATGTATATTTGTACAGCATAGCGCTAGTAATGCCAATATCACAGGTTCAATCTCCAGGGAACACACAAACTTTAATAGATACTAATAGATAGTATTAGTACTTTAAAGTATTTTGCACTACAAGTCACTTTGGATAAAAAAGTGTGCCAAATGCATAAAAGTAAATGTACTGTATTTGAAACGTGTTGCAGGTGAATGAGTCGGTTTGGACTGTTTTTGGGTCAGTCAGCAGATTAGTGACAATAAAGTTTTGGAAGTCATACTGTGCAGTATGATATTCCGGACATTATTCAAAAGGAATTGCAAATTGTATTTGTATTTGCAATTGCATTTTCATTTTGTGGACGCATAAAATGTGACATAATCCAAACCCAATTGCAAATCGTGCATTACCGTTTGCATTTTCGTTTAAGCGAACGCACAGTGACTGCCAAATTTCAAATGGAAAAGCAAAGTCCGTTTGCAACTGTGTTTCCCATATCTTACGAGTTTTGGCCCTGTCATATTTAAATGGCAATTTCAATTACCATGTCTGCTTTTTCACTTTCTCAGCGTCGCGTATGTAGCCAGCCAAAACTCAAATGGAATACTATTTTTTATTTATTTTTTTTTTTTTATTGCAATATTAACAAACAGAACAAGACGATACATACAAGAAATATAAACAATCTTTCAAAACAAAAGAGAAATTATGGTTCAGAATACATTAAGAGAGGAAATGTGAAAGAAATTTAAATATATTCAACAATAGTCTAAAAAGAAAAGAGAGTAAGAGAAGAAAGAAAAAAAAAAGAAGAAGAGGGCACAAAAGAAAAAACATTAAGAGAGAATATTAAACATGGCACTAATTCTGGATGTTTTCATTGCTTTCTTGTTAACAGAAGTTGAAATTGTATTTAAATACATCTTCAATTCTTCTTTGAAAAAGCTAAAGTGAAGTTTACTTTTCATATATTTATGGATATGAAACTTTCCAATATATAAAAGAAGGTTTATACAAAAACATGCATTAATTAGATTCTTGTCTTTAACATAAAATCCAAAAAGAATGTGTCTATATGATAAAGAAAAGTTACATAAAACCTTTTGGACAATCAGAGCATCAATATTGTTCCAGAAAGACCGAGTAAAAAGACATTCCCAAAACAAATGATCAACAGTTTCAGAGGAGGCTTCACAAAAAGAGCAGGAAGTATCAATATCATTTCTAAATTTCTTTAAAAAAGTATTTAACTGGATAAAATCTATGAATAATTATATAGGATATTTCTTTAACTTTATTAGTTAGAAAGAATTTCTGAGGAAGTAACCAAACATATGACCATTTAATATCATCAAAAAGGTTATTCCAATAAGAAATGGAGGAAGGAATTGAAGTAACAGGGTCTAAAAATAATGACCTAATTTTATAATTGGATTTATGTATTGAAAAACAAATAGAACCAACCACAGTAGATTCAGGGCTAGGGGGAGAAACAGAAGTCTCTGTAGCACTATTATTGTTTCTAAACAGCATACAGATTTCCAAAGAGATGGCCTTGAAAACTATATTCAATTCTTTACTAGATACTGGGAATTGGTATCCTGAAACAAAATCGGAATAATTAAATAAATTACCTTCACTATCAAATAGCTGGTTTACTAATATCACCCCATTATTGAACCAGTTTTCAAGAAATAAAGATTTCCTCTTATGAAGAATATTACAGTTGTTCCAAATTAAAAAATTGTGTGGCGAGAAATTATGCTTGTAAATAAGTTTCCAAGCCATAAGCATCTGCTGATGATAATTGGAAAGTTTGACAGGAAGTTTACTAATTGAATAATTGCACATTAAAAGAAAATGTATACCTCCTAATTGAGAAAAAATATATCTTGGGATTATACTCCAAATAGAAGATTGATTGTGAAGGAAACGTTTAAGCCAATTAATTTTTAAGGTATTGTTAAGAGAATCAAAATCAATGAAATTTAAGCCACCTTTATTATAAGAATTCAGAATAACTGATTTTCTAATACTCAAATGGAATACTAATTCCCTTAGTATTTCCATTTCCGATGCCTTACACAGAAACCTGTCAATCAGGGTCAAGGATGGGATTATGCTATGGGGCGTGTTTGTCTTGGGAAGTGACGTCACTCACAGTCGACGGTCAAGAGGTGATGCCCTGAACAGATGCCGGTTTATCAAATCAAATCAAATCACTTTATTGTCACACTACCATGTACACAAGTGCAACAGTAGGTGAAATTCTTGTGTGCAGTTCCGAGCAACATAGCAGTCATGACAGTGATGAGACATATACCAATTACAATAAACAACATACACTCACCTAAAGGATTATTAGGAACACCATACTAATACTGTATTTGACCCCCTTTCGCCTTCAGACCTGCCTTAATTCTACGTGGCATTGATTCAACAAGGTGCTGAAAGCATTCTTTAGAAATGTTGGACCATATTGATAGGATAGCATCTTGCAGTTGCTGGAGATTTGTGGGATGCACATCCAGGGCACGAAGCTCCCGTTCCACCACATCCCAAAGATGCTCTATTGGGTTGAGATCTGGTGACTGTGGGGGCCATTTTAGTACAGTGAACTCATTGTCATGTTCAAGAAACCAATTTGAAATGATTCGAGCTTTGTGACATGGTGCATTATCCTGCTGGAAGTAGCCATCAGAGGATGGGTACATGGTGGCCATAAAGGGATGGACATGGTCAGAAACAATGCTCAGGTAGGCCGTGGTATTTAAACGATGCCCAATTGGCACTAAGGGGCCTAAAGTGTGCCAAGAAAACATCCCCCACACCATTACACCACCACCACCAGCCTGCACAGTGGTAACAAGGCATGATGGATCCATGTTCTTATTCTGTTTACGCCAAATTCTGACTCTACCATCTGAATGTCTCAACAGAAATCGAGACTCATCAGACCAGGCAACATTTTTCCAGTCTTCAACTGTCCAATTTTGGTGAGCTCTTGCAAATGGTAGCCTCTTTTTCCTATTTGTAGTGGAGATGAGTGGTACCCGGTGGGGTCTTCTGCTGTTGTAGCCCATCCGCCTCAAGGTTGTGCGTGTTGTGGCTTCACAAATGCTTTGCTGCATACCTCGGTTGTAATGAGTGGTTATTTCGGGCAAAGTTGCTCTTCTATCAGCTTGAATCAGTCGGCCCATTCTCCTCTGACCTCTAGAATCAACAAGGCATTTTCGCCCACAGGACTGCCGCATACTGGATGTTTTTCCTTTTCACACCATTCTTTGTAAACCCTAGAAATGGTTGTGCGTGAAAATCCCAGTAACTGAGCAGATTGTGAAATACTCAGACCGGCCCGTCTGGCACCAACAACCATGCCATGCTCAAAATTGCTTAAATCACCTTTCTTTCCCATTCTGACATTCAGTTTGGAGTTCAGGAGATTGTCTTGACCAGGACCACACCCCTAAATGCATTGAAGCAACTGCCATGTGATTGGTTGATTAGATAATTGCACTAATGAGAAATTGAACAGGTGTTCCTAATAATCCTTTAGGTGAGTGTACTTACACAACACAATTTACAAATCAAATGTACACATACTTACACAACACAATAATTATATACAATGTACAGTAAACAATACACACAATATACAATACAATAAGTAGGAGTATATGAAATATATATATATATATATATATATATATATATATATATATCTCTATGAAGTAGTATATTGAGGAGAATATGTTGACAGTCCAGTGTGAGATTATAGATGAATAAAGTGCAGTGCTAATTATTGATCCTGATAGACTGTCAGTGATGTCACTTCCCAAGACAAACACAGCATAATCCCACCCTTGACCCTGATTGACAGGTTTCTGTGTAAGGCATCCGAAATGGAAATACTAAGGGAATTAGTATTCCATTTGAGTTTTGGCTGGCTACATACGCGACACTGAGAAAGTGAAAAAGCAGATGTGGTAATTGAAATTGCTATTTAAATATGACAGGGCCAAAACTCGTAAGATATGAGAAACACAGTTGCAAACGGACTTTGCTTTTCCATTTGAAATCTGGCAGTCACTGTGCGTTCGCTTAAACAAAAATGCAAATGGTAGTGCGCAATTTGCAATTCCTTTTGAATAATGTCCGGAATATCATTCCATAGTGCAGAACTTTTCTGTCTGTCTCTCTTTAATAAAACGAATCTGTTACCTAACATAACCTCGGTTCTCTCTAGACGAGGGAACGAGTATTGTGTAAGATAGCTTACGCTACAGGAAAGATTCATCTTTTCTGAGATATTGAAGCCAAAAAATTATCCTTAATTTTGTATCATTTGTCAACGCAGTGCAGCAACTGCAGACCTTGAGCGGGCTAGCTAGCGAGCTCATTGGTTGCTCTGCGGCAACTGCTGCAGCCTATAGACGAACTTGGGCGAACTCGCGTACAATGAGAAGCGTCCGTGCGCTTACTGCATCAAAGCCCGCCAAAATGGGCGTGGCTAGAGTGCATATAAGCGTAGTTCGTGAGGCCGGAACCCTGGTTTTCATTGAATGAAGTGAAAGTAGCTCGTGGCGCGAAGCACGGCCGGCTACGCAATACTGCTCCCTCGTCTAGAGAGAACCGAGGTTACGTTAGGTAACCGATTTGTTCTCTTACGAGAGGTTCTCTCAGATTGCATAGCTAGCTTACGCTCACGGGAACCCATTGTCAACGCCGTGCGCGCCAAGCATCCACTGCATGAGCCCCGGGGTGGGGGACCCGGGGAGCCCTTGTGAGTGGGGAAATAATATTTGGCCGGCAAGAGTGCGGGCCAGTGTGTGTGTAATACATAAGCACATTGTGGGAAGGGAACGACAGAGCGGCGGTGCCGGTCTGTGTGGAATGAGTCCCATCAGTGCAGCTCACCAGGGAGCTGTAGCATATTAAACCGCTAGTAGTTTTGCCTGCAGAGCGGGCACTTCCAGATTGTAAAATCTGACAAAGGTGGAGGGGGAAGCCCAGCCCGCTGCCACACATATGTCGTGAATGGAAATCCCGCTGGACCATGCTCACGATGAGGCCATGCCTCTAGTGGAGTGAGCCCTAATGCCCAACGGGCATGGCAGGTCTTTTGACGCGTATGCGGCAGCAATAGCGTCCACTATGTGTCTGTTTCGAGGTGGCGATGACGAGTGTCTGTTTCGAGGTGGCGAGACCTTTGGTGCGCCCTCCGAACGAAATGAAACTCTGCTCAGAGCGTCTGAAAGAGGCGGAGCGCGCAGTATACAATCTCAGTGCTCTGACTGGGCAAAGGAGATTGGCGTCGCGTTCGCTATAGGATGCTGGCAGCGCCGATAGGGAAATGACCTGTGCTCTGAAAGGAGTACCGATCACCTTGGGAACATAGCTGTGTCTAGGCTTTAAAATGACCTTGGAGTCACTTGGTCCAAGCTCAAGACACGCAGCGCTGACAGACAGCGCGTGAAGGTCTCCCACACGTTTGACTGATGACAGGGCAGTCAGAAAAACGGTTTTGAGTGAAAGGTATTTCAAATCCACGGATTGAAGCGGTTCGAAAGGGGGGGCTTTCATAGTTTCGAGAACTATAGAAAGATCCCAGATAGGAACCGATGGGGGCACGGGGGTTCATCGTTCTAGCTCCCTGAGGAAGCCGGATGACCAGCTTGTTTTTTCCCAGTGACTGGCCGTGCAGGGGTTCAGCGGAACACCGCGACGCCGCCACATACACTTTGAGCGTGGATGGGGATCTGCCCTTATCCAGCAGCTCTTTGTAAAAACACGAGCAGCGACGACACCCCACATGTCCGTGGGTCCAGGTCTCTGTCAGTGCACCATTTTTAAAACACAGACCATTTTGACGCATAGAGTCTTCTCGTGGAAGGGGCTGTAGCGTGTATGATGGTGTTTACCCCTTCTGGCAGAGCGACGGGTAATCGTTGATCACCCACGCGTGCAGCGCCCAGCGCTCTGGGTGGGGATGCCAGATCGTGCCACGAGCTTGAGAGAGGAGATCTGCTCTCACTGGGATGGGCCACGGCGCTGTCAGTGACAGCTGCGTAAGCTCCGGGAACCATGTCTGATTCTCCCAACGCGGGGCTATGAGGAGCACCGAGTGACGCTGCTTCCTGATCCTCTGCATTACCTGTGGCAATAGCGAGACGGGATGGAAGGCATAAAGCGGGCGGTTGGGCCAGTCCTGGGCCAGCTGCCCTCGCTCGAGAAAAATATTGGGCAGTGAGAGTTCTCTTCTGACGCAAAGAGGTCTATCTCTGCTCTGCCGAATATGCGCCATAACTTCTGGACTGTTTGAGCGTGCAGGGACCATTCCCTGGGGGAATATTGTCTCTGGACAGTCTGTCTGGGCCGCCGCTCAGGTGGCCTGGCACGCGCGTCGCCCTCAGCGAGCGCAGGTGGCACTGGGACCAACTCAGTATGCGTTTCGCCAGATGGAAGAGGTTCCTGGATCTGACACCGCCCTGACGGTTTAGGTAGGATACCACAGATCTGTTGTCCGAACGGACCAGGACGTGGTGACCCTGAATGACCGGAGAAAGCGCACGCGCGCACTCGACCGCTATCATTTCCAGACAATTTATGTGAAGGAGCTTTTCCTGAACTGACCATAGACCAAAAAACCGGAGAGCCCTCGCAGACCGCGCCCAACCCGTGTTGGACGCCGCCTGTCGAGATGACTTTTCGGGAGATACAGCTCCCATCGCCACTCCCCGCTGATACCATTCGGCCACTGTCCAGGGCTGCAGAGCTGAAATACAGGTCTGAGTCACCTTGATCGGCTGGCGCCTGTGGCCCAAGCCCGGCGAGACGCTGGTGTTTAGCCAATGCTGAAGCGGGCGATGCGCAGTAAACCCAGCTGAAGTACTGCTGCGGCTGAGGCCATGTAACCTAGCACTCTCTGAAATTTTTTCAGAGGCGTGAGGCTGTTCATCTGAAAGGACGCCGCTAGTCGCTGAACACGGCGCGCGCTGTGTAGATAAGCGAGCCGTCATTGCCACGGAGTCTAGTTCTATTCCAAGGAAGGAAATTGCCTGACTGGGCTGTAGTGAGCTCTTGGTCCAATTGACTGCAAGACCCAAACTGTTCAGATGGCTGAGGAGAACTGTTCTGTGAGACAGAAGCTCCGTATGTGACTGTGCCATAATCAGCCAGTCATCCAAATAGTTCAGAATTCGCAAGCCCTGACTCCACAGGGGTGCGAGCGCCGCATCCATGCACTTCGTGAAAGTACGGGTGCTAAAGACAGGCCGAACGGAAGGACGGTGTATTGATAAACCTGGCCGCCGGCGTAATCTCAAGAATGGCCTGTGACGGGATTTATCTGAATCTGAAAATAGGCATCTTTCAGATCGAGAGAGATAAACCAGTCCCCTGGCGCGTATGCGCGAGGAGTTTCCTGATTGTAAGCATTTTGAACGGTCTTTTGCAAGCACCTTGTTCAAAACCCTGAGATCTAATATTGGTCTGAGGCCACCGTCTTTCTTGGGAACAAGAAAATAACGGCTGTAAAACCCCGACTCGCTCAGCTAAGGCGGCACTTTCTATGGCCCTTTGCACAGAAGGTTTGTTATTTCTGAACGAAGCATGCAGGCTGCTTCCGTGTTCACAATAGTTTCAAGCTGCGCTCTGAAGCGGGAGGGCGGCGATCGAACTGTAGCAAATAGCCCTGTTTTATTGTGCTTAACACCCATTTGGATATCCTGGGATAGCTTCCCACGCTTTGAAGCATAACGCTAGAGGGTGAATGGCCAAATCGCCCTGATTGCCGCACACAGCCGCTGAACAGAATGTGTGAGCCGCTTACTGTGCTTATGCATGACTGCTCGCAGACAGCAGGGACAGGCTGTTCTGTGAGTGACTTCCGATTGAGGTGAATGGGGAAAGAGTCACATCTGTTAAGTGATGCGCGAGCATAGTCACGGGCACGGGACTTACATACAGAGAAGTGTTTGCTGGCCGTGTGACAGAGCCGGCAGAGAATGGGCGCCGCGACGTATTCGTGAGCGCGTTTATTGACTCTAACACTCGAGCTGGCTGTGTCTGCTTTATGTGAGTGGGCTCTGATCGGACACGGAAGTGTAATGCTTGTGTGTAGAAATGAACACTGGATTGTGGGCACATTTTCTACACAAGGCTGGTCGTGTGACAGAGCGGCCAGAGAAGGGCGCCGCGACGGATTCGTGGGCGCGTTTATTGACTCTAACACTCGAGCGGGCTGTGTCTGCTTTATGTGAGTGGGCTCTGATAGGAACACGGGAAGTGTAATGCTTGTGTGTAGGGGTGAACACTGGATTGTGGGCACATTTTCTACACACAAGGCATGTTTGCTCTTTACAAGAGTGAAAATGGCGTTTGAGTGCAGGCAAGCGGGCAGTATCACCGGCTTGTTGGCTGCTGAATCCACCACTGCAGTAGCCTGAGAGAAGGGGACTGACAGAGGGCGAAGCTTTGACGGCTGTCCGGCTGCGGCGGGACTGAACCGTCGTTTTCTCAACAAAGCTAGGAGGACTTCAGTTGCTCAGGTTTCAACGCAATCTTAGGCCGAGGCCCGCGGGGGGGCGGCGGTCTGCGGCGGCTGTCTGAGCGCGACCTAGGGCGGCCGCCTTGTCAACGCTGAAAAGTCTGGCTTTGCTGAGCTGGGCGCTGTGAAGAGGCTCGTGCAGGAGGCTGGTCACGTGGGCGGCCTGCAGAGGAGCTAGCGCGACGAGGCAGGAAGAGATTCATGGCTTGGGTGGCTTTCTGGACTTCCGTGAAACGGTCAACAATGCCACTCACCGCGGAACCGAAGAGACCGGACGGAGAGAGCGGCGCGTTGTCCGTCGCGCTCCTTAGATCTGAAACAGCCTCTGGGTGTCCGCCTTTCTCATCCTATTCTCGAAGGAGGTCCGCTTGGAGGATCTGTAAGACGGCCATGGAATGCAGAGCAGATGCGGCTTGGCCGACGGCGGCATAGGCGCGGCCAACACAGGCGGAAGTAGTTCTGCAGGCCTAGACGGGAGCACCGGTTTAGACCGCCATCTCACGGAGGGCGGGCAAAGGTGTGCTGCTACCGAATCCTCTGGATTCCTGGGCCGAGGAGGAGGCTTGGGAGCCTGACCACCTCGCTGTCCGAGCCATGATGGAACAGCAACCCTTATCCTCCGCCTCGTCATCCCAGATGGCAGCAGTGCGGCCGCCGGCGGCAACTGCGCGTCCCGGGGGCGGGAGGGTGAAAGCGAGACTCGAGGGAGAGGCTCCGGCGAGGCAGTCGCTTCTAACACCGGTTCCGCAGCCTTTGGGAGCGGCGCTCTTATTGCGCTGGCGAACGAAGGCGGCGCGGCGGCTTCGGTTTTGCATGCTCCGAGTCGAGGCCGCAGGGTCGACATCGGAAGCTCCTCGCAGAGGTCGCATCCGCAGTCAGCGAGGGCGAGCTCTGCACGTTCCCGTCCCAGGCAGAGAGCGCAGATGAGGTGGTGGTCTCCGGTGCTGAGAGGAGCGCGGCATGAGCCGCAGGAAGTGCGAGGCATCTTTAAAAAGACGCTCGATACTCTTTTTGTGAAGTTCGCTGAGGAACTTAGCTTGCTCTAAAAAAGGATACGTCGCCAGATGGCGTAGCTCGCAGGATGGCTGAAGGTGGCGAAGACGGCCGGCTTCTTCGAGCGCTGTCCAAGCTTGCTAGATGCCCCTCGAACGGCGACGCGGCTTCCAGTTCAGAGATGCGAAGAGCTTCGCTGAAGAGATGAAAATCAGGGTTCCAGCCTACGAACTACACTTATATGCACTCTAGCCACGGCCATTTTGGCGGGCTTTGATGCAGTAAGCGCGCGGACGCCTTTCATTGGACGTGAGTTCGCCCAAGTTCGTCTATAGGCTGCAGCAGTTGCCGCAGAGCAACCAATGAGCTCGCTAGCTAGCCCGCTCAAGGTCTGCAGTTGCTGCACTGCGTTGACAAATGATACAAAATTAAGGATAATTTTTTGGCTTCAATATCTCAGAAAAGATGAATCTTTCCCGTAGTGTAAGCTAGCTTACGCAATACGAGAGAACCTCTCGTAAGAGAACTTGCTGCTCCTGCACAAACACACACATACACAAACACAGGATATTACAGCATATATCAAGCCTTCTTACATAAAACTCACTCTGAACCAGTTAACCCTTAAATACATGGGTGTTTCACCAAGCATTATTTCATACAGTACCTCGGGTCTTTAGTGACCCGGCACATATATCTATCACAAATCAATCTGCAAAATGCCCAAATAGGGTCAAATTTTCTAAACATGACAACTGGAATACAATAGAATATATTCTTCTATAATATTATTTTGTATTTTTCAGATATCACATATACGATGCAACAAGTTGTAGAACGGGATTCATTACTTCCATGCTGAAATTTTATGAGACGAGTGTAACCCGGACACACACACACACAAGATGAGACAGTCACAATGTCGGATGAAAACTGCTTTATTTGCAAAAAAGCAGGCAACAGTACAAAAAGGGGCAAGTCAAGTGAAGAATGGTCAAGGGGGAATTGTAGGGTCAAGGCCGGGGAATCAAAGAGAGTAAAGGGGGGCAAATCCGGGAGAGTAGTCGAGGGGAGCGAGGGTCAAAGCCGGGGTAAACAGGATGTATACAAGAGGGGACTAGAGGGAGCAAAAGACAGGGGAACAAGAGGAATAGGGGGCTGGCAAGCTAAGAGGGAATCAAAGAGGAGTACAAAACTAGGCGAGACTAGCGAGGGGCAAAACACGGGAATCTAAATACAATAACCAACCCCCAACAAACGAAAGGATAGTGAGTTATATAGGGGCGAGTGCAGGTGTGAACAATGACAGGTGATGAGACGAGTGCAGGTGAAACTAATGTGTGGAGATAGGAAGCGCGTGAGTGCAAGTGGTCATAATGTTCAGGCTGATGAGCGGGAAGCGAGCACGCTCGCGGAGTGCATGTGTGTCAGAGGGGGGAGATAGTTTACGAGCGAGAGCTCATAATAGAAAAACCGGGCGTGGAAGCCTGAGGGAGGAAAAAGAGCGTACGAGCTCAAGGGGGCGGAGCGAGGGAGCGGGAAGCGAGCACGCTCGCGGAGTGTATGTGTGCGTGCTCGAGGAAGCGGAGATGGGGCAGAGGAAAGGGGTTCATGACAGTACTCCCCCCTCTGAATAGGACGGCTCCTGACGGCCGCGCTCGGCTGTGAGGAGCGCGAGGGAACAGAACGAGCGTGTGAGCTCGGGGGGACAGAACGAGCGTGTGAGCTCGCGGGGGGCAGAACGAGCATGTAAGCTCGCGGGGGGCAGAAGGCACAAAAGGGAAATGAAACAGTCCATGGGGTTCAATGGGCAGTTAAAGGCAAGGTCAAGGGGAACATAGCGGACAGGCGGGTGGTCGGGAGATCTAGGGGGCAGCCTTAGGGCAGACACTGGGTCAGGGGGTCTGGAAGGCGACTGGAGAACAGGGACTGGGTCCGGGGGTCTGGAAGGTGACCACCGGACAGGAATAGGGTCCGGAGGCCAGGGAAGAGGCCACAGGACAGGGAGAGGGTCAGGAATCCGGGCTGAGCTGTGAAAGGCGGAGCCATCAGAGGCGGCACCGTAGGCGGCTCTGGAGGTGGGGTTCTGGAAGGCTCCGGAGGTGGAGCCGAAGGAGGATTTAGGGGCCAAGGCCTGGAAGGCTCTGGAGGTGGAGCCGAAGGAGGCTTTAGGGGCGAAGGCTTGGAAGGCTCTGGAGGTGGAGCCGAAGGAGGCTTTAGGGGCGAAGGCTTGGAAGGCTCTGGAGGTGGAGCCGAAGGAGGCTTTAGGGGCGAAGGCTTGGAAGGCTCTGGAGGTGGAGCCGAAGGAGGCTTTAGGGGCGAAGGCTTGGAAGGCGCTGGAGGTGGAGCCAAAGGAGGCTTTAGGGGCGAAGGCCTGGAAGGCTCTGGAGGTGGAGCCGAAGGAGGCTTTAGGGGGGGAAGGCCTGGAAGGCTCTGGAGGCAGAGCCGGGGGAGGTGGCGCCATAGGAGGCTTGGGAGGCGGAGCCGCAGGAGGCTCGGGAGGCGAATCTCTAGAAGGCTCTGGAGTCTTAGGGAGCAGAGCCGTAGGAGGCTCAGGTGGTGGAGCCGTGGAAGGCTCGAGAGGCGGAGCCCTAGGAGGCTCTGGAGTCTTTGGGAGCAGAGCCATGAGAGGCTCGGGAGGTGGAGCCGTAGGAGGCTCTGGAGGGGGAGCCGTAGGAGGCTCGGGAGGTGGAGCCATGGAAGGCTCAAGAGGCGGAGCCCTAGGAAGCTCTGGAGTCTTTGGGAGCAGAGCCATGAGAGGCTCGGGAGGTGGAGCCGTAGGAGGCTCTGGAGGGGGAGCCGTAGGAGGCTCGGGAGGTGGAGCCGTGGAAGGCTCTGGAGGGGGAGCCGTAGGAGGCTCGGGAGGCAGAGCCATAGGAGCCTCTAGTGGCCGAGCCCTGGAAGGCTCGAGAGGCTTGAGGGGGGAGCCATGAAAGACTCGAGAGACGAAGCCCTGAGAGGCTTGAGAGGAGGAGGAGCCCTGAAAGACTCGAGAGGGGGAGCCCTGAGAGGCTTGAGAGGGGGAGGAGCCCTGAGAGACTCGAGAGGCGAAGCCGTGAGAGGCTTGAGGGGTGGAGCCATGAAAGACACGAGGGGCGGAGCCCTGAGAGGCGGAGGAGCCCTGAGAGACTCGAGAGGCAAAGCCGTGAGAGGCTGGAGGGGTGGAGCCATGAAAGACTCGAGAGGGGAAGCCCTGAGAGGCGGAGGAGCCCTGAGAGACTCGAGAGGCGAAGCCGTGAGAGGCTTGAGGGGTGGAGCCATGAAAGACTCAAGGGATGGAGCCCTGAAAGACTCGAGAGGCGAAGCCGTGAGAGGCTTGAGGGGTGGAGCCATGAAAGACTCGAGGGATGGAGCCCTGAGAGACTCGTGGGGCGAAGCCGTGAGAGGCTTGGAAGGAGGGGGGGCCCTGAGGGACTTGAAGGGTAGAGCTCTGGGAGGCTCATGAGGAGGAGCCCTGGGAGGCTCGTGAGGAGGGGCCCTGGGAGGCTCGAGAGGAGGAGCCCTGGGAGGCTCGTGAGGCGGAGCCCGGGAGGGCTCTGAGGGGCGAGCAGAGGCTGACAGAGCTGTGGTGGACTCTGAGAGTGGAGCAGAGGCCGGCAGAGTCGTGGAAGACTCTGAGGGCGGAGCAGAGGTCTGTAGAGCCGTGGAAGACTCTGAGGGCGGAGCAGAGGTCGGCAGAGCCGTGGAAGACTCTGAGGGCGGAGCAGAACCCGGCAGAGCCGTGGAAGACTCTGGGGGCAGAGCAGAACCCGGCAGAGCCGTGGAAGACTCTGGGGGCGGAGCAGAACCCGGCAGAGCCGTGGAAGACTCTGGGGGCGGAGCAGAACCCGGCAGAGCTGTGGAAGACTCTGGGGGAACCTCTGCGGTCTTGAGCACAAGACGAGACTGGGGAGAAGGGGCCCTCTTCCTTCTCTGACGTCTTCGGCCAACAGGGGATGTGGCCATGGGGACGGTCGAGGCTACAGGCGCTGGCTCTGGGGCGGTCGAGGCTACAGGCGCTGGCTCGCTGACCGTGGCAGACATGGGCGCTGGCTCGTTGGCCGTGGCAGACCTGGGCGCTGGCTCGTTGGCCGTGGCGGGCATGGGCGCTGGCTCGTTGGCCGTGGCGGGCATGGGCACTGGCTCGTTGGCCGTGGCGGGCATGGGCGCTGGCTCTCTGGCCGTGGCGGGCATGGGCGCTGGCTCTCTGGCCGTGGCGGGCATGGGCACTGGCTCTCTGGCCGTGCCGGGATTCGAGACTGGGGCCGTTACAGGCTTCGGGGCTAGGGCCATGTAAGGCTTAAAAACGGGGGCCGTGTAAGGCTTCAAGACGGGGGCCGTGTAAGGCTTCAAGACGGGGGCCGTGGTAGGCTTCAAGACGGGGGCCGTGTAAGGCTTCAAGACGGGGGCCTTGGTGTGGAGCGCTGGTTCAGTGTCTACCTCCCCCACAGTAAACGAGGAACCAGCGTACAGTAGGGCAAGGTCAATAAACTGAGCCAGGTTGAGGGAGCAACGACCACCTGGCATGAATGATGAGGTCGGCTCATTCAGTCCACATCGAAAAATGTCTTTCAGAGCCACCTCATCAAAATTTACCTGGTTAGCCAGGGCACAAAAGTCAGTCACAAAAACCTCCAAGGGTTGACTGCCCTGACGCAACACCAGTAGTCGGGCCGCTGGCTCCATAATGTCAAGGGCGGGGTTATGCGTTACACAACCGCTGCCTTGCATAGAAAACCCTTGGTCAGCGTCCGAAGAGCCACAAAACCTCTCCGGGGATGAAGAGCATACGCCGCTCGCGGATGCGTGGAGAGCATCGACGGGCTCAGGGGCAGACACAGGTGAGACAGGGTGAAATAAACCAGACATAGTACATACCTGCTGCCCCTGGGCCGCGAGCGCTTGGTCGAGTTTCCAAATAGTAGCTCCTCGCGCTGAATGTGATGTGTATCTCTGCTCTAGTGAGCTGTGCGAATCCTTAGCGCGGGGCATTGTGACTGTCTGCGGTGAGGTTGGTTATTTTGTAACCCAGACACACACACACACAAGATGAGACAGTCACAATGTCGGGATGAAAACTGCTTTATTTGCAAAAAAGCAGGCAACAGTACAAAAAGGGGCTAGTCAAGTGAAGAATGGTCAAGGGGGAATTGTAGGGTCAAGGCCGGGGAATCAAAGAGAGTAAAGGGGGGCAAATCCGGGAGAGTAGTCAAGGGGAGCGAGGGTCAAAGCCGGGGTAAACAGGATGTATACAAGAGGGGACTAGAGGGAGCAAAAGACAGGGGAACAAGAGGAATAGGGGGCTGGCAAGCTAAGAGGGAATCAAAGAGGAGTACAAAACTAGGCGAGACTAGCGAGGGGCAAAACACGGGAATCTAAATACAATAACCAACCCCCAACAAACGAAAGGATAGTGAGTTATATGGGGCGAGTGCAGGTGTGAACAATGACAGGTGATGAGACGAGTGCAGGTGAAACTAATGTGTGGAGATAGGAAGCGCGTGAGTGCAAGTGGTCATAATGTTCAGGCTGATGAGCGGAAGCGAGCACGCCACTGAGTGCATGTGTGTCAGAGGGGGAGATAGTTTACGAGTGAGAGCTCGTAATAGAAAAACCGGGCATGGAAGCCTGAGGGAGGAAAAAGAGCGTACGATCTCAAGGGGGCGGAGCGAGGGAGCGGGAAGCGAGCACGCTCGCGGAGTGTATGTGTGCGTGCACGAGGAAGCGGAGATGGGGCAGAGGAAAGGGGTTCGTGACAACGAGCTGGCTGTCAAACACATATTGAGCTACACATAAGCGTCACATGTACTTTGTCAGGCACTTTTTGAGTCTTAATAGATGCACAACTTACAGAATTTCAGTAGAACACTCAAATGACAATAGTCAGATCATACTGTTCATGTGTTACACTTGCTATAGGTTACATCCACATTGCTTCTTCATCAAATAGCAATGTCAAATGTAAATCAAGCCAATCACTGAAACATCATCGCCTCCTTGAGGAAAAAATAACATGTATAACACGTACAGTATATGTACACTTATAAGAGATACTGATAAGTCACACAGAACATCAATGTGTTATAGTAGTAATTTGCAAACATATAGTACTCATTGGTCTTGTAATAATCAAAGAAATATATATCATATAAAAGTAAACTCATATAGGTATGAATTAATCATAAAAATATGATTTATGGAAGCACAAAAAAGCGACACTGTTACATATATCAGGTATTTAATGACCCTATACACTTTTTTAATAAATAAATATGGCCAAAACATTGATGTCTTCAAGTTTCACATTTAACAACCATGCCATAAAGCGCAATAGTGGCCATGTTCTGTAGTTTCACGGAAGTTCTGTTCTGTTGTGCTTTATTATCTATAGGAGGATATTGTAGTGTGCTATTGTGAGCAGCCATTCTGTTAACAATCACAGTACTTACACATTGTTTTATATGTATGAATATGTTCCATCACATTAATGATTAGCAATTCTTCCATCCTTGTGCTATTAACAATATTCAAAATGTTTAATGTGAAATGTATGTATTCAACATCTACATGTGCTACTGGTCCTTTATACATGTAATTAACCTGTCTTGCTTTTTTCTCCTCATCACCTATCCCCCTGTCCCATAGAAATGGAAAGCCAGAGGTCCAGCGTTGCAACATATGATCAGTGGTTTGTGTCTGGATAGCCAGCCCCCTTCAGGTCCACCTGTGATCGCACAGTGCCGCCCCCAGATGGCCAGCCAATTCTGGGAGCCACAGCTGGTCACCTGACTTGAAGATCACATGGGGAAGGAGGGGAAAGGGGTGGAGTTTAGTCGGGTTGCAGAGCTTGAGGTGCTGTAGGACCAAGAGGAACATGTTTGCACACTGGTTTAGTTGAAGGTGATGCTTTAAGAAGAATCGATCATGGCCATGTCTAAAACATCTGACCTCACAACCAGCTTAATAGGCCGCATTCACAGCCTTCACTGTCCAGTTTACCCATTTTCTCAGCTCTGGGTCAAGTTGTCTGACATGGCCATGGAGTTCACAATTGACAGGAGGTTATGTTTTGAATGTTGTGTTGAGGTCTCAAAGTAAGAGAATAAAAATATGTATATATTTGCCTTTTACTAGCTTTCAGACCTGCCTCAGAACCATAAATCTGTATATTCCCTCATTCCAATCCCACCAACACTGTGGCATCTGCAGCATAAGCCTAAATAGCTGATCTAATGATGATCTGAATAGTTTTTAAATTCCATCAGTAAGGACGTTTTTCCTGTTGATTTGTTCAGTATTAGGTTGGAATACAGTGCAATGCTTTTAGATGATTCTGCATCATGGAAGCTGTCATTTCACACCAGCAAGGCTCATCCTGAATAACAAACAGTCTGAGATTAGCAGTACCGAGCTGGCTAAATACATCGGAATTCAAGCTCTGTGTTGATATGCTTTAGGAGTTTGCTCAATTTTGTGCGCTGCAAGAAGAACTGAGCTGGTGTAGCACCAAAACTGTAGTCCACTGTAGTCTGACATGACAATGAAATAACCAAATGAACTTGGCAAAGCGCTTTTCGGAGGCTATTATTCTGCATGGTGCATCAGTGACACAAAGCATTTGCAAACATGTTTAGCCCAAAGACTGTTTTTCCTCTGTCTTTTTTGTTTGCCTTTTGTAACTTTGTATTTACTTGATACACACAAAAGCTTTTCATTTTGAACATGAACTTGTTGTTTGAAAAATAAAGACTTCCACCAAAAGAAATCTGTTTTGTATGCTACAGTAAATTTAGCAAGAATTAATTAAAACAGTTCAGTTATTGCACATTGAAAACCAAAATTGTAATCAGACCTCAATTCTTAATTGCACTGATGGAGCTAGACAATATATACACCGATCAGCCACAACATAAAAACCACCTGTCTAATTTTGTGTAGGTCCCCCTAATGCTGCCAAAACAGCACCAACCCGCATCTCAGAGTAGCATTCTGAGATGATATTCTTCTCACCACAATTGTACAGAGTGGTTATCTGAGTTACTGTAGACTTTGCCAGTGCAAATCAGTCTGTCCATTCTCTGTTGACCTCTCTCATCAACAAGACATTTCCATCCACAGAACTGCCCCTCACTGGATGTTTTTGTTTTTGGCACCATTCTGAGTAAATTCTAGAGACTGTTGTGTGTGAGAAATACACAAACCAGCCCGTCTGGCACCAACAAGCATCCATGTGATTATCTAATCAGCCAATCGTGTGGCAGCAGTGCAGTGCATAAACTCATGCAGATATGTGTCAGGAGCTTAATTTAATGTTCACATCAACCATCAGAATGGGGAAAAAATTTGATCTCAGTGATTTGGACCATGACATGATTGTTTGTGCCAGATGGTCTCTAGAATTTACTCAGAATGGTGCCAAAAACAAAAAACATCCAGTGAGCGACAGTTCTGTGGATGGAAATGCCTTGTTGATGAGAGGTCAACAGAGAATGGACAGACTGATTTGCACTGGCAAAGTCTACAGTAACTCAGATAACCACTCTGTACATTTACATTTATGCATTTGGCAGACACTTTTATCCAAAGCGACTTACAGTGCACTTATTACAGGGACAATCCCCCCGGAGCAACCTGGAGTTAAGTGCCTTACTCAAGGACACAATGGTGGTGGCCGTGGGGTTCAAACCAGCAACCTTCTGATTAACAGCCCTGTGCTTTAGCCACTACGCCACCACTGTACAATTGTGGTGAGAAGAATATAATCTCCGAATGCTATTCTAAGATGCGGGTTGTTGCTGTTTTGGTGGCACGAGGGGGACCTACACACAGGGTTGGGAGGGTTACTTGTGAAATGTATTCCACTACAGATTACAGAATACATGTTGTAAAATGTAATTTGTAATGTATTCCATAAGATTACTCAAACTCAGTAACGTATTCTAAATACTTTGGATTACTTCTTCAGCACTTGTAGATTTTTTCACTTGTTTTAACTATAAAAACTCTTCCAGTACAGTAAGACAAAATACACATGTTAAAAATACATTCTCTGAAAAACCCAAATATCTCATACAGTGTTGTTTCTAAAACAAGATCATTTGATCTTGTTTAAAGGATTTTTAGATATTTTTACAGGAAAACAATACAAAAATTATTATCAAGAATAATATCAAAGGTCTTACTAGAAAAAAATTTATTATGATCAAACGTGAATTTTCTTGATAATAAATATTATCGTGTCTGGTAACATTTGCATGTAAAATGGCTAGAAATAGCATTTTAGCTTAGCGTAAAGCTGATAATTTACACAAGGTTTATTTCTATTTCTTCTGCTCCAAACTTACTTCCAACTTACTTCTCTGTGAATGCAACACATCATAAGAAAGTGTTTCACCGCTGTTCAAATGTCATACTGAAGTACAGAAACACCACAAGTTTCCCAAGTACATCCAGGATCAAACGATTAGTGTCCAATACATTGTGCATTACAGGGGTTTTTTGGGGTATCTGACTACCTTTAATAAAGGTCATGAATGTATATACCACACAGCTGAATGTTTACCCTGAGTTTTTTGCATTATGGGGGCATTAACAGTTAAAAATAAAACTATAATATCTAGGAATGCACCGATGTATTGGCCGCTGATATTTATCAGATAAGTATTGACCAAATTAAAACCATTGGCAAATCGATTTTAAGCAGGAAAACAGCGATATGAAAAATTATGGTGCATTTACAATTAATTATCAACACAGTTTGTAAAAACTCACAGTCCAGAAATAATGAATATAGAAGGGTTGGCACTCCTAAAAATATATTCAATTTTTTATCATTTTCGTTCTCACAATAATGAGGAAAAACTGTCGTAACAGACTTGACAGTTGTGAAAGTGGCACCTACCTATACACGATGAGGTTAAACCATCCAAAACACTTTGAACCCAGCAAACTTTGACTTCTTAGACATTTTTATGGTATTTCAATTAAGGCTGCATGATTGATTGAGTTAAGATTGAAATGGCAATATGGTCTTGCACGATTACTAAACCTTGAAAGGCTGCGTTTAAAATTGACTGCATTCAGTGCTTCAGTCAGCATTGTGTAAGCAGCCTCTAACGGTGTCAATATTTACAATAATAATGGCATTATCCACGATAGAACTTACTTCTATCAGGCCACAATTTACTTGCTTTATATGGACCTACAGAACTGAGATATTCTTCTAAAAATAATAATTTGTGTTCTGCAGAAGAAAGAACGTCAAACACATCTGAGATTGCATGAGGGTGAGTAAATGATGAGAGAATTTTCATTTTTGGGTGAACTATTCTTTTAAAAGGGTTTTGTTTTGTTCCTTTGGTGACTTTATAATTTCCATGATGTGGTTGACATTTCTGTGGAAAGTTCTATTATATACAGTACAAACATGTAAAATGTGAGTTTTGTTGTTTTGAATGGCAAAAACAGAACGCAAAATAAAAATTTGTTAAAAAACAGAAGTGTGAAAATGTTTTAGTGTAAATGTAATACATTTTTTTTCACATTAATCATCATACTAAGATATTTAGTTATTTTTCAATATTTTTGTATCTTTTTATCTTCTATTTGTCTTTTTTAAACTAAAGTTTAAGTGTTACCTGTCTACATAATTATTTAAAGTGAATTAAATAATTTCTACTAAAAAGCACTGATCAGCTACAAAGCCAAGAGAAGTATCATGCCAGAAATTAAATATAATTTTCAAAAATCAAACAAGGTGCAGAGATGTTGAAATAATCCTCACAGAGCAACATGAGTTTGGCTCTCTCGCTTTCACAGACTTGCGGCTGGCCGAGTCCCTGCATGATGGAAAGAAGTTGCAGGAAGTCAGAGAATTGCAGCCACAAGCCACTAACCCATAACAAATTATCTGCGAAAATATTGGTGGTAATTCCATTATCGGTTTGATAATATATATATATATGTATATATATATATATATATATATATATATATATATATATATATATATATATATATTAAATATTAAATTATAAATCATTTAAAATATTTAGATTTTCCCTGTTATCGGCTGCCGATATATTGTGCATCCCTAACATACAGTATATATGTATAAAGTCATTAGAAGCCTTTATTTTGATCACACATTATACATAAATTTGTGCATATATACGGTGAAATTTATTTGTTTTCACATATCCTTAAATTTGCTTTTCGAGCAAACAGGTCTGTGGATGATGCAGTCAACATGGGATTGCATCATGTCCTGCAACATCTGGAATGGCCAGGGACATATGCAAGGATCGTTTTTGTGGAATTCCGTTTTCAACACCATCGTCACAACTATTCTCTGGACTAAATTACACCAACTCTCTGTTCCCACGTCCATCTGCCAGCTTTTTAAAAATAGGAAGCAGTTAGTGAGACTGGGGAAATTCACTTCCAGCACCTGTATTTTCAGCACTGGTGCACCCCAGGGATGTGTGCTCTCCCCCATATATATATGTGTGTATGTGTATGTATGTGTATGTGTATATATATATATATTCTATTGTGTATTCTATATATATATATACTTTATTTTCTATTCAATATTTATATATTTTTTATTACATTTTGTGTTATTTAAAAAAAATTTCCTTTTGCTGTTTTGTATTGTTGTGTACTGGAAGCTCCTGTCACCAAGACAAATTCCTTGTATATGTAAGCATGCTTGGCATTAAAGCTCATTCTGAAATGTTCAAGGGATAAAAACGTCACTTCCTTAAAATGATAAACAGTCCTGTAAATGATCTATAAAAGAAATGTCAGAGCCACACTTTTCTTATAGACTTGCTGTGGAGGAAAACATTTGAAAAGTATATGACAGAAGCAGTAGTATATTCACCTTTACAAAATAGACTCTTAGAAAAATGGTACAGAGCTGCATCTGGCCGAGTCCCTGCATGGTACAGAAAAATGGTATAGAGCTGCATCTGAAAAGAGCTCGACCCAAGCACTTGAAATAAACGTTTTATAGAAGCTCATAGTTTTGTGTAGAATGTCAGATGCTTTGACAGGGTCCTCCTGCTGCTTAATGAGCCTAATAGATATTTGTCCCTAATGAAACACTTATATTTTACTGGCTTATTCTTATCCATAAAATATCTATAAACTAAAAGTCATGCCATTTCCATTTTCCAAAACAACTTTTCTTAACAGCAGGGGAATCGTTGTTAATTCAAATAGACCTACTTTATGGAGTGAGTGCACCAGTGGCGTGATGCCCTTTCAAACTGAGGGGCACGTGCCCCCTTAGATTTTTGGGCCAAAAAGTATTTGTACCGTCGATGTTTCATTTAAAATTATTATTGCATGAAAAATGTCTGCTCAAGTCCAATTATGTCACATGTCATTTTTTATGTTTTTGTTTGATGTATTTTGGTGCTGAAATGCATTTGACTGATTTTGTGTCGTCTTTACACTCTTTGCTTCATGTTTAAAAAATGCAGTGCATTGTTATCTTATTTCAGTGGGAATCCTCTTCTTTCCAATCATTATAACAACTTTAAGTAACGAAAGGAGTGCCTCATTTGGCGCGGATATTATGTGTGTTGCGGTGGCTGATCCGGTGTCCCCTTAAAAATATTTAAATAAAAATTGGTGCATGACGCTTCTAGAGTGCACGCATCTGCGTGTCAACCAAACGGGCAGCAAGATACAGAGAAAAAGACCACAATCATTTTGACAAAAAATATTGATTTTGATCAAATATTTGTTGTTGAACATTACATTGTAAATTTAACCATTCAATTAAACTTAAATATGATGCAAGTATCAAATTAAGAACAGTAATAGTAGTTGTAATTGTTCTGTAGAGAGATTAACACTGTTAATTCTTCAGTCTGCATTAATCAATCTGGGTAGTAATATTTGTGCATATTTTAATAGGACAGACTTTTGAAATGTTAATGTTTTTAAACAGTTATTCGATGTGTCTATTGCATTTGTTGAGGGGAAGCAGAATACCATTTTTTAAATAATATCAAATACAGATTTAAAAAATAAAATTGAAATCTATTCAATTCTGGAGCCACAACTACTGCACATACCGTATGCCCAAGATAACTTCTTCATAACACAAAAAGGGATAAAAATGCCCTGAGATTTTGAACTGTCAATTCCTCTTGCTTTGTTTATCTGTGATCTCACATTATAGTATATGTATTATAAATCTATATTATAAGGCATTATTGTTATGATGAGTAGGTGAAGGCAGACGAGGGTGAGGATCTAAATGCAGTTGGTTTTTATTAAACGTGAAAACAGACAAAACAGGAACAAACGAAACATCCACGATGGGAAAATAAAAATAAAAGCACAAAAACATCAAGGGACCACGAACGGAGAGAACAGGGCGAAGAACAAACATCCATACACATCAACAATCGACAGGGGAATGGAGAAACAGCAGGGTTTAAATACACAGGAGACATGATGATGACAAACGACATGGGAAGTGTAGTTTTTTACAAAGGGAATAGGAGTTTGAGACAAAGACTAGTGAAACACAGGGCAGACAACAAGGGAATCGTGACATAACCCCCCCTCAAAGGAGCGGCTTCCAGACGCTCCTCAGAAACAATTAGAAAAAGGGAATACTCAAAAAAAATAATAATCGTCCAAGGAGTGGGGGGGAGCACAAGGGGCAAACAGACAGTCCAAAGGGGCACAAGACAGGCAGTCCAAGGGGGCACAGAGAGCAGACAGGCAGTCCAAGGACGCACGGGGGGCAGACAGGCAGTCCAAGGAGGCATGGGGGGCAGACAGGCAGTCCAAGGTGGCCACAAGAGGACTGGATCAGGTGGTCTGGGAGCTGGCTACAGAGCAAAGACAGGTTCAGGAGGCCTGGGAGGAGGCCTCAGGACCACAGCCATGGGGAACTCTGAGGGCGGAGCCGAGGTAGGCGGAGCCGCGGACTGCTCAGGAGACCACATCGTAGAAGGCTCCGGAGACAGAGCTGAGGGAGGTTCTGGAGGCTCAGGAGGCGGAGCTGAGGGAGGTTCTGGAGGCTCAGGAGGCGGAGCTGAGGGAGGCTCCAGAGGCGGAACTGAGGGAGGTTCAGGAGGCGGAGCTGAGGGAGGCTCAGGAGGCAGAGCAGAGTGAGGCTCGGTAGGCGGAGACCTGGAAGGCTCTGGAGGCGGAGCCACGGGAGGTTGCGCCGTAGGAGGCTCTAGAGGTGAAGACCTGGAAGGCTCTGGAGGCGGAGCCGAGGGAGGTAGCGCCATAGGAGGCTCTAGAGATGAAGACCTGGAAGGCTCTGGAGGCGGAGTCTTAGGAGACTCGGGAGGCGGAGCCCTGGGAGGCTCGAGAGGCAGAGCCCTGGGAGGCTTGAGAGGCTCGGGAGGCGGAGCCCTGGAAGGCTCGAGAGGCTCGAGAGGCGGAGCCCTGGAAGGCTCGAGAGGCGGAGCCCTGGAAGGCTCGAGAGGCGGAGCCCTGGGAGGCTCGAAAGGCGGAGCCCTGGGAGGCTCGAGAGACTTGAGAGGCGGAGCCCTGGGAGGCTCGGGAGGCGGAACCCTAGAAGGCTCGGGAGGCGGAGCCCTGGAAGGCTCGGGAGGCGCTGCTCTTGGAAGGTCATGGCTACTGGTGCTGGCTCTGGGACGGTCGAGGCTACAGGCGCTGGCTCTGGGACGGTCGAGGCTACAGGCGCTGGCTCACGGACGGTCGAGGCTACAGGCGCTGGCTCACGGACGGTCGAGGCTACAGGCGCTGGCTCACGGACGGTCGAGGCTACAGGCGCTGGCTCACGGACGGTCGGGGCTACAGGCGCTGGCTGGTTGGCCGTGGTTGGCGGAGGCTGGAGAGCAGAGGCCTTTCTTCTCCTCCTCCTCCGGGCGGACAAAGTTGGCAGCGCTGGCTCATTGCTCAAGGCAGGCATGGGGGTTGGCTTGCTGGCAGGCGGGGCAGGCGTGAAGGAACGAGCCATGGACGAGTGGAGGGTCACCACTGTGGGAGGAGCGATGGGGTCCTCCTCGACGACGCCCACAGTGAACGGAGAACCACAGGCCAGCAGCGTCTCCTCCACGAATTCGCGGAGCGTCCAGCCGCGCGTCGCCGGTGGCAACCACTCCTTGAGAGCACTGTTCAGATTGGCCCGGAAAAACCCAACCAGGGAGGAGTCTGGGAAGTCTGTGACACTCGCCAGCTCGAGGAAATCATGGATGTGGTCTTCCACAGGACGGTCCCCCTGAATGAGGCCGAGCAGACGACAGTTAGCATGTAACACCGCTAGATCCATTCTGGTCGATTGTTCTGTTACGATGAGTAGGTGAAGGCAGACGAGGGTGAGGATCTAAATGCAGTTGGTTTTTATTAAACGTGAAAACAGACAAAACAGGAACAAACGAAACATCCACGATGGGAAAATAAAAATAAAGCACAAAAACATCAAGGGACCACGAACGGAGAGAACAGGTTGAACAGGGCGAAGAACAAACATCCATACACAACAATCGACAGGGGAATGGAGAAACAGCAGGGTTTAAATACACAGGAGACATGATGATGACAAATGACGATCAGGTGAGCACAATGACACAGGGCTGGCAGTGATGAGGGCCGGGAATCATGGGAAGTGTAGTTTTTTTACAAAGGGAATAGGAGTTTGAGACAAAGACTAGTGAAACACAGGGCAGACAACAAGGGAATCGTGACAATTATATATTTCATTGTCTTCTATTCAAGGCAATTATGGGTTTAGTGCATCTGCTGAAGATGTGTAGATAATATGAAGTGGTTTTATATTTTATATTGATTTGACATTATAGTTAACAGCCCTAATTGGGAAATACAGCTTCACCCACTGGAGTGACCGATATAGAGAAAGACCCAGAGTCAAAGTTACAATTAACTGAGATTGACTTTTGACGCAAAAGTCACATTACTGATGAGTTCATAGAGGGAACAAACTTTTATAAACAAAATTATTTATATATACAAAAAACATCTTTACAGACAATCATTCAGACATTAAAAACAATTAAAGGTTCTCCAAATACTTTATATCTGACTTCAGTTACAGCAGTAATTGTTAAGACAATTATGACGAATCCCAGCTGCATTCACGTCTATGTCAACCCGCACATCTTATCACGTGGTTTGAGCGCGTTGCCACGTCTGCTGGGAAGCTTAGCGGATACCGATGCTGACTACCACACCTGGAGTCGCAAGTTCGAATCCAGGGTGTGCTGAATGACTCCAGCCAGGTCTCCTAAGCAACCAAATTGGCCCGGTTGCTAGGGAGTGTAGAGTCACATGGGGTAACCTCCTCATGGTCACGATTAGTGTTTCTCGCTCTCAATGGGACGTGTGGTAAATTGTGCATGGACTGCTGGGAATAGCATGAGCTTCCACGTGCGGTGTCACCGCGGTGTCATGCATAGCGAGCCACGTGATAAGATGCATGGATTGACAGTCTCAGAGGCGGAGGTAACTGAGACTTGTCCTCTGCCACCTGGATTGAGGTGAGTAACCGTGCCACCACAAGGACCTACTAAGTAGTGGGAATTGGGTATTCCAAATTGGGGAGAAAATGGGATAAAAATAAAGAAATAAATTAAATACATAATAACACATCTATAACATTTTGATAAATAGCTTTGTCCACCATGACAATAAAATATATTTAATAAAAATTATATATATATATCTCAGATACACCCATTCCATTTATTTTGCCAGATTTACATAAATAAAAATAATCTCTTAAAAAATTCTAATAAAGATCAATAATTGGAACTGTTGAAATCATTTACATAATATTTTTTAACAGGCTTTTTCCGATA
Source organism: Xyrauchen texanus (assembly GCF_025860055.1). Lineage (NCBI taxonomy): Eukaryota > Metazoa > Chordata > Actinopteri > Cypriniformes > Catostomidae > Xyrauchen > Xyrauchen texanus. The sequence goes on from NC_068297.1 coordinate 39,158,620, forward strand.
AATTTGTTTTAATTAATGTGGTGCTTCTGTTTATTACAATGGATGAGGTGAGACCAGTTTGTCACCTTTGAATCAGTGTTTGTCCACTTAAGTGGGGCATGAACCATAAAGAGGGTAGTTACACAACTTCAGTACTGGGATCCAGGACTTTCACTCTCGTGCACAACTTCTCACAGTTGAAGATGACTGGATGCTCCTAATAGCATAGTAGCACAAAAAATAGCATTGAAATAGTGAAATAGTATTTTTTATAAATAGCATATATCCAATATGATTAGCATTATTTTACTGCTTATATTGCCTATTTTGGGGGGTCATTGACAGGGTTCAAGAATGTCCTTATCTATGCAAACATTTCAAACACCTGAAATAAACAAACATCCAAAAATGGAAACATAAGAGCCTATGCCAAGTCATAAAATGTGACTGTTGTGAATTCCCACCACTTGAGATGCCTTGCTCTGCCAATCAGTAATTAATTCCCAGTGCTTCAACTCCACCTATTGAAGATCCAGCTCCTCTCCTTTCTCTGGTTTTCTTTTTGGAAGAGTTGCACAAATTACTTTTATAGCAATTACATCCAAGCCACTTCCCACAACAGTATTTCCAATTACTTCCAAGCTACTTCCTTCCAATAACCTCCAATATCTCCTAAAGATTTCCAAGAACTCACAACTTCTATATAATAACATGTTCAACATCTTTATAGGATGTCTAATTATGCTGCTGTAACAAAGAAAAAGAACATAAGACTGTGAGCTGGATTTAATGTGTTTTAATGGACACCATCCTTATAGTAGGCCCTACTTCTCCAAACTTACCAACACCCACCTCCAATATTTTACATGGTCCTTCAAGCCAGAAAGACTGCTAGGATGGAGATGAAAGATGGCTGTGTGAGATCAAGAGCAGATTTTGATGTGAGTTATTTGGCTGAGTGAATTAAAAGGAATGGTGTTAGACTTCTATCAGATGGTGAAAGACATAAAAATGAAGACTAGAAGTTCTTCTCACCTACATTGTATCCCTTCCTTCTTACTGTCAAATCATTTAGCTCCTGTCCCTTTTAAACCTGAAGCAACAGCCTTCATTGAATCACTTCAACATCCGAGAATCAAAGCCAGTTCTGCAGTAGTTCTCAATGGTTATCTTCTATCGGTCACCAACTATCAAATCCAGCTCTTCATCCTATTGATCTGCAAGCATTAAGAGGTTATGAGCCCTCATGTCCTACTCTGTCCATCCTGTCCTCATGTCCATCCTGAGCTTTATTGCAAATTGTTCTCACGTACACAAGGAATTTTGTCGGAGATAGGAGAAACAAGTGCACACAGAACATTACAGTGAGACACAGAATATAAAACAAGGTAAGTGTATAAATAAATATATAAATAATAGGACTGTAGGACATATAACAGAATGGCATATTTACATGTGCAAGTGGTAGTATATGCGCAAGGTTGGGGTACGTACAGTTATTGAATTAAATATGAGTGAATTTACATATGTACATGAGGTATATAACAAACTTGTCTTCCCTTTTTTTCCCGAAAGACCCGGCACACATCCTCTCACAGATCATAAGTGCAGATTGAGTAGCAGGAGGGGGGAGGAGGAGTGTTCCAGAAGGTGTTGGTGTGTGTGTGTGAAATTAATATCAGAGCGGGTGGAGGGGTGTGAGACTGGGCTTTTCAAACCAGCAGTAAAACACATTCAGTTCATTAGACATTTGTGTACTTTCTACAGAGCGAGGGGGAGTTATCTTGTACTTGGTGATGCCTTTCAGGCCTTTCCACACAGATGCATTATCGTGTGCTGAAAACTGGGTTTTCAGCTTTTCAGAGTAGCTTCTTTTAGCAACTCTGAACTCCCTAGTCACTATGTTCCTGGTCTGATTATAAAATATTTTATCCCCATTTCTGTAAGCATCCTCTTTGGCATGATGAAGCTGTCTGAGTTTTCCAGAAAACCATGATTTATCATAATTCAATGATAAAAATGTCCTAGTAGAGATGCACATATCCTCACAGAAACGGATATATGATGTTACAGTGTCTGTGAGCTCATCCAGGTCTGTAGCTGCAGATTCAAAAACACTCCAATCAGTGCTGTCAAAGCAGGCTTGTAGTTCCAGCTCTGCTTCATTAGTCCTTCTCTTTACAGTCCTTACTACATGTTTAGCTGATTTTAGTTTCTGCTTGTTGGTCGGGGGAAGATGAACCAGACAGTGATCAGAAAGTCCAAAGTAGCACGTGGAACAGAGCGATATGCATCCTTTACAGTGGTGTAGCAGTGGACTAGTATATTTCTGTCTCTGGTGGGGAATGTGATGTGTTGTTTATATTCACGGGTGAGCTTTATTAAAATCTCCCAGAATAGTAATAAGTGAGTCCGGGTGTTTTTGCTCCATGTCTGTGATGTGATCAGCCAGCTGTTGCAATGCTGCGTTCATGCTTTTTTTGTACACATTCACCAGAATAAATGAGGAAAACTCTCACGGTGAGAAGAAAGGCTTACAGTTGATGAAGAGTGCTTCTAAATTAGGACAGCACAACTTCTTATATGCTGTTACATCTGTACAACAACTTTTGTTGATGTAAAAGCATGTTCCACCACCTCTCGTTTTCCCTGATGATTTCGCAATGCTATCCGCTCTGCACAACTGGAAGCCCAGCAGCTGAAACACGCTGTCCGGAATGGCTTCAACCAAGTTTCTGTGAAACATAGAGCAGCGGAGTTATAAAAGTCCTTATTTGTTTGAGTGAGCAGAAGCAGTTCGTCTGTTTTGTTGGTGCGGGAGAGGATATTTGCAAGCTGAATACTGAGCAGCGGAGTCCCAAAGCCATGTTGACAAACCTTCACAAGCGCGCCGGCTCGCGTCCCTTGCATGCGTCTTTTGGATCACTTGTCGAGCACCACTGCACCTCCAACTAAGATGTCTAATAAAATCTCAGAATAATCCCTTTTTTGTCTGCTCCGATTAGAGCATATCCACCTTTAGTGCTAGCCAGCTGCCAGTTCCTTCCTCACTCTCTAGTGGTAGCCAACTGTCAGTTCCTTCATCACCCTCTAGTGGTAGCCAGTTGCCAGTCCCATCCTCGTCATTTAGTGGTAGATAGCCACTAAAACAGTCTTCAGTCAATGCCTTGCCCCTGATGTTAGCCAACTGCCACTACAGCTCATATGTTCTGCCTCAGTCCCCGTTGGCATAAAGAAAGTAGCTCGGCCCTTGACCTCCTTCTCATTCCTGGACGCACAGCCCATGGTCTCTTCACCTGTCCAAGAATTTTTTTTTCATATGTCAAAATGTCAAATGTTAATATGAGTGGATTTCCTCTCTTTACGTGGAATGGGTTGGGGCACCCCATAAAAAGAAGGAATGTTATTTCTCTTAATAAACCTAAGAAATATGATATAGTGTTGAAACGCATCTTTCCACGCAGAAAGCTGAAATATTTGGGAAGATATGGGGGGAAATTCTTTCTTTAGTGCTGGCTCAACTAAGAGCAGTGGAGTCATTACACTGAAAAGTAAGCATCTACAATTCAAATGTCTCAAACAGATTAAAGATATATTAGGAAGATTTGTTATTGTTTTAACAGAAATTCAGAGGCAAAGTCTTATTTTGGTGAATATTTATGCACCTAATGTTGATGATCAGAGCTTTTTTATAGATCTTAAAGGGATGTTGAAAGCTGCTGGTACCCCTCATGATATAATATTGGGAGGAGACTAATCTTTTGATGGACTCAGTCACTTATCATAGTGAAGCAAAAGTGTGAAAACCCCCTAGAGCAACACTGATGCTTCACAGGATGTGTAAATATCTTGGTTTTACAGATATTTGGAGACCTTTGAACCCATCTGGTAGGGACTATAATTTTTTTTCATCAATCCATAAGATTTACTCTTGAATAAATTTATATATATATATATATATATATATATATATATATATATATATATATATCTCTAAGTCCCTAATTTCATCTGATGTTGATTGCTCAATTGGAATCATTTTAGTTTCAGAACACCTCCTGGTGTGTTTAGAGGTGTTACCACTTTCAGAGAAAAATAAATCATATTGTTGATGCTGTAATATATCCCTTTTGCAAAATCCTGAATTACAACAAATACTAAAGGCTGCCCAGTAACAGCTTTTCAGCCGGGCGTCTTCCAATGGCCCAAACAGGGCATTAAGTATTTGGACATTTTATTCCCAGCAAATGTGTGTGATTTAGTTAATTCTGAATCCTTAAAAACAGGTTTTTGAGTGATGTGCGCAGGTGAGATTCATTACATTTATCTATTATTGGGAATGTCAATGTTATTAAAATTAATAGTATTTCAAAATTCAACTACCTGCTACAATCTCTCCCTGTAGATATCCTCTTTTTTTCAAGCAATTTGATAGCATAGAGGAGTCATTAATTTGGAATGGTAAATGTCCCAGATTACATTTCAGTAAATTGCATAGGCCAATTGACAAAGTTGGGCTAGATTTTGTGTTATTATTATGCATTCTGTCTCAGACATTTGGCTCATTGGTCGCTTCTACCTGAGAGAGCCCCTCCCTGCTTTTGTATTGAACAGGAAGTTCTCACCCTTTCTATTATACTAATTGGAGAAGTTGTTACACCCTGTTATCTTGCAAATGCACGCAGTATGGACAAAAGTGTCCAGAGTATTTAATTCAGACATTTATTTAAATGTTTCCTTGAGTATTTGGCTGTGCCTCACATTTTGTATTAATGAATCCCCTTTCTGCAGAGTGGATTGTGAGCCATGTTAATACACTTGATGACCTATATGAGAGTGGAGTGATGAGATCCTTTGAAAATTTGGTTCAACATTTTGGGATTCACAGATCTCAGTTCTTTAAGTATTTACAGCTGTGCCACCTGCTCTGTATTATTTTTGGGAGTAGCATATACATACACTGCTTTTGGAAAAGGTCATGAGGCATCAGTGTATTACTCCCTGCTAATTCAGAGTCTGGGGGGACAGAGCTTCAACATCTCTCAAGAGATTATGGGAGAAAGATTTAAACTTGGTATTGGAGGAGGGAGTGTGGGCTAAGAATCAAAAAAATGTCAAGTCTGCATCTAGAGATGCAAGGGTGCACCTAATGCAATTCAAGATTTTACATTGATTCTATTGGACCCCCTCTAGATAGCCTCTATAGGCTTGGTCTTAAAGACACACCACCTGCTGCTGATGCCAATCAGAAGATGGAAACACAACCCATGTTTTTTGGTGGTGTGTTAAGATCCAGGAATTTTGGTTGAAGGTTCAGAGTTTTATGTGTGATGTATTGGGCACTCAAATTTCATTTTGCCCCATTTTGCTCTGTATTTTAGGAGATGGGGCGGTCATCATTATAGGAGAAAAACACATAAAAAAATTGGGTTCTAACCAGTGTCATGATCGATGACAAATCAGTCAGCTCATTCCAAGAATGTTGCACAGAGATGGGGAGGGTGGCGGCTTTCGAGAAAGCATCATTTAGAAGGCTGGGGAGTTGGGATTCATTCGATGGGAAATGGGCCAGCTATTTGGCATTTTTTGGAGGGCTCTCGGGGAGTGGCAGTGGAGATGTACATATATGTTTTTCTTTTCTTTGTTGTCTATATGAATCAATAAGAAATGTTAATCACAAAAAAGAATACACTTATGACCTCATCTTAAATAATTAGTATAATTATATAATACAATAATTAATTGGGAAAAAAACTTCAAAAAATTGCATCGCTTATGCCAACATTTCTCCTCAAAGTTTCATCGCCAGTATTTTTTATTATTATTGTAAGCTCCAGCAAACCTATAGTTGACTTTGAAATTAGAAATTGAAAAAAATGTAATCATAGAAGAGGTGTTTAGATATTTTTTTTTCTGGAAAACCACACTTAAAACCTGTTTAAGCTGGTTGACTGGTGTTGGGTTTTTTGTAATAATTTGCGACCTTAAAAATCTACTTTAAAAAAAGATGACGCTGTTGACCAATTCCGCAAATCAGGTCTGATCAAACGATCTGAGCTTCGAGGTTCAGCGACGATATATGCTTCTGGTGAAGCCAGTAGCCCGCATCAATTCAACTTGTATGGCTAAAAAGCCTTTTTTAAAGAACTTAACGTGTCAAAGTTCAATAAGTTCATGTTCGGTTGATGTTAGGAAACTGTGCTGGATCAAATCTCCACATAAAAATCCCCCCAAATGACCAGAAATTACTGTTAATTCTTTTATTTATTCGAATATAACAGTAAAAAGTACTGATTTGATTAAATAAATTGCTCAAGAAAAGGTCGACAGCCTCGGAGAAGTTGGTGTGTAAATGCAGTGGCTGCAAATCACCACACGGGGTCAGGCCATCGTCACAAATGCGTCTTTCACTTCAAATTCAAAATAGAACTTCTATCAACAGATTCAGATTTCATGGCCAGACGTTTATAGAATGGATGAGACACATTTAAGACACCAGTGCTGTAAACAAATAGAATGGAAAACTTTGAGCATGAATTGCATTTATTAGTTGTACAAAACCTCTATCAGAGGTTACTTTTTCTAGTATTTCATTGAGAATAAACATGTACTACAAACAAATCTACAATTAAATGTATTTTGTATTGCAGACAACTTGCATTCATGAATTTATTACCCCGTATATTCATATATTTGTAATTGCATATTTGTGGCATAAGTAATGTTACAAACAAATGAATGGTGCATTCCTTACACCTTTTATTTTCATGTAAGAGTCAGGCAGCCACACAAACAGAACAGAGAGTGAAAGACAGGTGAGTAGAGTGAGATAAACAGGCTTGACAACTCTCATGAGCATGCCATGCATACCTCTGTGAGCCCTGGTAAATCCTCTCTCATTGCTATTCCAACCGTCCAAGCAATAGCCCTACAAATAAAACCATTTAAGATTCTGGATTGAAGCTTTACTGTGAACACTTTAAAATAAGCAGACAAAGATATGTATTATGGCCACCATAAGAGTAATGAGCCATAACATAAAATTATAAGCTGAAATCACATTTTTCTTTACTGGTGCATCTTCACAGCCATTTAGAGACTCCTGTTATAAGTCATATATTGCAGGATCTGTTTCAAATTGAACAACATTAGCAAACAGATCACAAAAGTACGAGTTTTCAAATTGAAAGTAGTGACAATTGAGGAAAAAAGTTAAATGGGTGAGAAGGCGTAGTAGATATGAGTTAATCTGATAACCAAGTAATTAGATCATGTAGTCTAATTACCTTTTAGTCAAAAATAAGTGCAACACATTATAAATCCTTGCAAGCAAAATAGATATCAATTACTGACTTTCATGTTAATTACTTTTAAGTTCATTATTTGGGTTACACATATTTCTCAAATAATATTATGTATGTGAAATAAATTTCAAATATGAATTATGTTCATCTTTACCTCTGATTGTGTTTCTGAGACAGCTGAAAAGACATTGACAATAACAAGAGGAAATATAGACATTATTTGAATTTTTTTGAGTAGAAAAACACAAATTATCTGTGAAAATTAACATCCATTTTCACTTAAATTATTTTTATATTAAAACGTATAATAAAACTAATTTCATTTATTTATTTATTATTATTATTATTTTCACAACTTTTCTCCCCAATATGGAATGCCCAATTCCCAATGCGCTCTAAATCCTTGTGGTGGAGTAGCGACTCGCCTCAGTCCGGGTGGTGGAGGATGAATCTCAGTTGCCTCCACGTCTGAGACCGTCAATCTACGCACCTTATCACGTGGCTGTTGAGCATGTTACCGCTGAGACCTAGCGCATGTGGAGGCTTTCCGATATTCTCCGCAGTATCCGCGCACAACTCACCACGTGCTCCACTGAGAGTGAGAACCACATTATTGTGACCACAAGGAGGTTACCCCATGTGACTCTACCCTCCCTAGCAACCGGGCCAATTTGGTTGTTTAGGAGACCTGGCTGGAGTCACTCAGCACACCCTGGATTCAAACTCACAACTCCAGGGGTGGTAGTGTCAATACTCGCTGAGCTACCCAGGCCTCGCAAACTAATTTAGTTTATTAATCTATATGGTGCCCATCTTTTTTTTCTTTAAAAAAATCTCAATTTTACTATTAATTTATGTTTGCCATCTCCATATAATGAACTTCGAGCTTCTTGTCTTCTCCAATTTCTTGTAAATTGTTTACTGTAAGTGCTGTAATTCTGAAGATTCTTAATAAATAAAACTAATCTCTATGAAGTATTACAGGACTGGACGTATTCCCAAGACTATGTTTTGTGCTTTAGTAATATTGGATTTTTTATTGTAATATTGCAAATGTGAACTTTTGTCTGCATCACTCCTTTCAAGAACATTTAATTTTTTATACAAGAATAAAAAATATGTATGTTTACTGTTTTAGATAATTAATTTGTAATTTGTAGTGGATTACTATTTTTGATTATTTTACTAAACTCTTTCAACGTTACCCGCATAATGTTATGTTGATAATATAATTTGCACTTTAGTGTTTTAAGCAGAAAATGTAAGTATTCTCAGGGTTTAGGACTGTACAGTATATTAAAGCTCCTCCTCCGTTCTCACTCACTTCAGGTAGTGAATGATTGATGAGCGCTCATGTCAGAATGTGACGCCGCCCAGCACAGAGGTCAGGGCGGGTTGAGCGCTGCCTGCACCCGCTGAGAGAACAGTCACTCAGTAACGTGCGAAGGGCTCCAGAAGGATCTATACGTGCCTTTTGGAATATAATATTTTGTTTTTCTGATCGTGTGAATCTCTCTGATCGGATTCACTGACATCTGTGGATACGAGCAGTTCATCTGACCCGCTGCTGAAACAGGTGAGTCGATTCAATTTTACCTAACCATTCGACCTGACGCGGCGATGATGATAGTGAAGATAATCACGGTAATTATGTTAATAGTAATGGTGATGGTTACGATGACGACGCTTGGTTGTTGTTAGCCAGCTAACTTGCTAACTGACTGTTTTGACTTGGACTGCAGTACATAGCATCTGGCTAACTCGTTTTCTAAGCAGCCGGTAGTGTGATAAATATGACCGGGAGCCTTGATTTGTGTGCGGAGTGCAGTGTGCTTGGCAGACTTGTGTGGACGGTGTAGCTTTAGTTAACCGGTTTAAGGGTTTGGGCTGCTTGCTGAAGATTTGCTTGCTCAGTTAGCCGGTTAGCAGCTCACCTACCACTGATTCACAAGACTAAAACACTACATTCTCTATTCAAAACGTCCAGTACTCATGTTGGCTACTATTATAAGCACGACATTAAAGAAATATATTCATGTTAGAAGTTTGTTATCGGACCATTGACATGTACCAAACCCCAGGCCATACATTCAGGTGAAAAAGCAGATTTTCGTGACATGTTTTCTATAAAACGAACTGGTTGACATACGGTTAATGTTGCAGTTAATGGACGTGAGGTGACATTAGTGTTTTTTGATCAGTTGAAAGTTTATCAGATTATCTAAAAGTGCAGGATAGTTGTTGTCAATGCACATCCTGTGCTTAAACATTCTTTTTAAACACGTTTCTGTACCCGCTGACACATGAACACGGTGGGACATGTAGAAAGTCTGTTTAGTGGTGATTATGTCTTGGAGCATATCGAATACATAAAAGAAGTAGTCTGAGTCAGATATCTCATACCTTTGAATGAAAGACAATGGTCCTGTCAACCTGCCATTAAAGGGATAGTTCACCCAAAAACGGAAATTCTCTCATCATTTACTCACCCTCATACCATCTCAGATGTGTATGACATTCTTTCTTTTGTCAAACGCAAACCAAGGTTTTTAGAAGAATTTCTCAGGTGACCAAAACTTTGAAGCTCCAAAAAGCACACAAATGCTGCATAAAAGTAGTCTATACGACTCAAGTTGTTAAATCAGAATGAGCTTTAATGCCAAGCATGCTTACACATACAAGGAATTTGTCTTGGTGACCGAAGTTTCCAGTGCACAAACAATACAATAAGACAGATATGATAAAAAAAAAACATTAATAAAAAGCTAATAGAAAATCTAAGTATAGAAATACACAATAACAAAAATATATATAAACGTCCCTTTTTCAGGACACTGTATTTTAAAGATAATTTTGTAAAAATCCAAATAACTTTACAGATAATTATTGTAAAGTGTTTAAACAATGTTTTGCATGCTTGTTTAATGAACCTTAAACAATTAATGAACATGCACCTGTGTAACGATCATTAAGACACTAACAGCTTACAGACGGTAAGCAATTAAGGTTATAAAAATATCACAGTTATAAAAACTTAGGGACACTAAAGAGACCTTTCTACTGACTCTGAAAAACACCCAAAGAAAGATGCTCAGGGTCCCTGCTCATCTGCGTGAACGTGTCTTAGGCATGCTGCATGGAGGCATGAGGACTGCAGATGTGGCCAGGGCAATAAATTACAATGTTCGTACTATGAGACGCCTCAGACAGCGCTACAGGGAGACAGGAAGGACAGCTGATCCTCCTCACAGTGGCAGAACACGTGTAACAATACCTGCACAGGATCGGTACATCTGAATATCACACCTACAGGACAGGATGGCAACAACAACTGCCCGAGTTACACCAGGAACACACAATCCCTCCATCAGTGCTCAGACTGTCTGCAATAGGCTGAAAGAGGCTGGACTGAGGGCTTGTAGGCGTGTTGTAAGGCAGGTCCTAACCAGACATCACCGGCAACAACGTCACCTATGGGCACAAACCCACCATCGGACCAGACAGGACTGGCAAAAAGTGCTCTTCACTGATGAGTCGTGGTTTTGTCTCACCAGAGGTGATGGTCAGACTCACGTTTATCATCGAAGGAATGAGTGTTACACCGAGGCCTGTACTCTGGAGCAGGGTTTCCGTTGTCCGGTAATTACCGGACATTGGCCGGTAAAAAAATTAAATGTCCGACAAAATTAAATCTGTCCGGTCAAATTGTCCGATTAAAATTGCCTAATAATCCCGTCCCCCTAACACAATCTGAATTTGAGAATAAGCCTAAAATGTATAAAGCAAAAATACACCGATCTCTTGCTATGTTATAAAGGAACAGGCTCTATCGTTTGAAAGTTATGAAACAACATCGCATGCTGCATTTCAAATAAAGCGCACACCTAAAACGGCTGCAATATAGACCTAAACAACGAACGATTGAGTGAGACGTTTCAAATATGGCCAGGCCCAGGCAGACTAGCTTTAAAAGCTTTTTTCAGAGGCCAGACGAAGGTGAATCAGGAACATCTCATTATAGATAGATCAGTGCTTCTAATCCGCGCATTCGTGCTGTTTTTTTTCTCTATCATCAAAACTGAATAGCCTATGTTCATCAGTGCATGGTTACAGTCTATATCAAGCAGGGACACGTTTGTGTGCATTTTATTTTGTGATTTCACCGGAATTAATAGAGAGTCTCCACAACGGCGATAGATTGAAACGCGCGTCCTAGTGGAGATTGCGCAACTGATAGCAGCGGACATGAGCGCTCGCTTGATTTCAGAAACAACAGATTTTAGCGCTAGATCGCTTATTTAATAACGGACTAAATGAATGATCTGCTAGTTAACTGGAGATGTTTTATTTATTTGTATTAGGTACATCCGTGCCTCAATGTTTCAAAAAGTGAATGTGTGTGAAACCACAGTAAAAAACAATTGGCGTTGATTGACGCCAATCGGACGTTCATGTTTTTTTTTCCGTCTATTTGAAAGTTAAGCTAATAATAATATGTTGCATTCTATACGGCCTGATTATGTCATTTTTTAAGTTACATAGACTGCCTCCAGTTTTCCTCAACTTGACTAATTAAGAGGCGATATATTTGACCGGCATATCATCAAAATGTCCGTAAAACGAAACCTCGTGACCGGCACCATTTTTTTCTAGCGGAAACTCTGCTCTGGAGCGGGATCAACTTGGAGGTGGAGGGTCCGTCATGGTCTAGGGCGGTGTGTCACATCATCATCGGACTAAGCTTGCTGTCATTTCAGGCAATCTCAACGCTATGCGTTACAAGGAAGACATCCTCCTTCATGTGTTACCCTTCCTGCAGGCTCATCATGACATGACCCTCCTTCATGACAATACCACCATCCATACTGCTCGTTCTGTGCATGATATCCTATAAGACAGGAATGTCATGTGTTCTGCCATGGCCAGCGAAGAGCCTGGATCTCAATCCCATTGAGCATGTCTGGGACCTGTTGGATCGGAGGGTGAGGCTAGGGCCATTCCCCCCAGAAATGTCCTGGAACTTGCAAGTGCCTTTGTGGAAGAGTGGGGTAACATCTCACAGCAAGTACTGGCAAATCTGGTGCAGTTCATGATAGAGCTGGGTATCGAGTTCGATACATTTTAGGCACCAACCAAATTGTCTCTAAACAATCAAGTATCTAAAAATGTCTTGTTACCAAATTTTGATACCTAATGAGTTTAACGTCAGTGATAAGCATGTAGCATGCTAGATGAGCCCAAATCTAAAAGTGCCTGTGATTGGCTGTGTTTAGGCATCAAGGAAAAACACTAGTTTACGGCGGTTATGCCCAGAGACGCAACTCACACATGAGGCTGTAATGTGTATGTGTTCCAATCCCCATAGATGTACAAGATGTGGAAAAGATCAAAAGTGTGGCTACATTTCACCAGGCTCGATGCCAAGAGCGCGCGATGAAATATTTGTGACAAGATAATTGCTGCCAAGACCAGCAACACAACACATCTAATGAAGACCTTGACAGTGCACAGTATAAACTTAAGAGCAGAAAGTTGCTGTCTTCGACTGCAAGAAGACCGAGCTGGTGCAGTCATCCTCTCGGCGTCCTGCCACAGAGCTTCCTTCAAATCTACTGATGAATGCTGCGACGCTATGACTGGGACTCCGACAGGAAAGGTTAACTTATAGCAAACAAACAAAATCGGCTAACTTGTATTGGTACATGCTTGTGTACTTGTTAAATTAACGTTTTTGTGTGCAGTGATATAGTCCTATAAACTGGGACCTACGTAACATTAGATATTGTTTGGATGTATGGCTATAGATTGCTAATCGATGCTAAAAATGCTTCAAGGTTGACAGTAAATGATCAAGTTTAACTCCCATTAAACTAGTTATCTTGTTAAGCCGTACTTATGCTTAGGTTTGGCTGAATTAACAGTTTAGCTTTCTTGTTTTTTTCCCCTTCTTCACGTTAATGTTATAGCCTCTGCCCTTGCCGACCCTGACATGAGGAGACCAGAAGGCTCAGGAGATGAGTCTTTGAGTCTGGTTCTATTTTTTCAGTTTTTTTGTGGTAATGTGTAATGTTTGTAATCTTGTTCAAATAGATTTCTTAAAATTGGTATCGAAAAAAGTATAGTTTAAGAACCGGTATCGAAGTCAAGGTATCGATATACATTTTTTTTTAATGTTACCCAGCCCTAGTCTATGAGGAGGAGATTCACTTCAGTACTTAATGCAGCTGGCCACACCAGATACTGACCCCCTTCGGATAGTGCTGAATATAGAGGGGCTGGAAGTGAATTTCCCTAGTCTCACTAACTGTTTCCTATCTGTCAGAAAGCTGGTGATCCACTGACAGATATAGGTGGGAACAGAGAGTTGGTTTAATTTAGTCTACTGGGATAGAATAGCTGGGATGATGGTGTTGAAAGCCGAACTGAAGTCCACAACAAGGATCCTTGCATATGTCCCTTGTCTGTCCATATGTTGTAGGAAATGATGCAATCCCATGTTGACTGCATCATCAACAGACCTGTTTGCTCAAAGCAAATTGAAGGGGATCCAGAAAGGGTCCAGTGATGTCCTTCAGGTGGGCCAATTTTAGAACAACGGGTCTATTTTTAAGTCCTGTGATTTTGGGTTTCTTTGGGACAGGGATGATGGTGGAGCATTTAAAGCAGCAGGGAACTTCACATTGCTCCAGTGATCTGTGTGAAGATGGGGGCCAGCTGGTCAGCACAGGATGTTAGACAAGTGGGTGAAACATCATCTGGGCCCTGTGATTTCCTTCCGGAAGACCCGGCATGCACCCTCTTTGCATATCTTAAGTGCAGGTTGAGTTGCAATAGGTGTTGATGATAAGTGAATGTCAGAGCAGGTGTGGGGTGTGAGACTGGGCTTTTCAAATCTACTGTAAAACACATTCAGGTCATCAGCCAGTGATTCCCTACAGTGTTGGGGGATAGTGTCTTGTAGTTAGTAATCCATATCTTCTGAAGCAATATGATTAGTGTGTGTCAGAAAGAGATCATTATTTAAGTCCTTTTTAACAATAAATCTCCACTTCCAACCAGCCCCCTACGTGTGTTCACAAGAGAGCCAAGCTCTTTTTCTGTTTTTTACTTAGCTATTCGCATTCATTGTATAGCCTCCTACTGGGAAGGAAGGAGAAAGAAAAACAGGAGGGATAAAGAAAAGGAGAAAAATTAAATCAATGGGGGCCTGGGTAGCTCATTGAGTATTGATGCTGACTACCACCCCTGGAGTTAGAATCCAGGGTGCAACCAAATTGGCCTGGTTGCTAGGGAGGGTAGAGTCACATAGGGTAGCATCCTCGTGGTCGCAATTAAGTGGTTCTCGCTCTCAATGGGGTACGTGGTGAGTTTTGTGTGGATCGCGGAAAGTAGCATGAGCCTCCACATGCTGTGAGTCTCCGTGGTGTCATGCGCGGATTGACTGTCTCAGAAGCGGAGGCAACTGAGACATGTCCTCCGCCACCCGTATTGAGGTGAGTAACTGTGCTACCACGAGGACCTATTAAGTAGTAGGATTTGGGCATTCCATAATTGGGGAGAAATGGGGATACAAATTTTTTTTTTATAGTTGCAGAACAGCCCAGTAAGTGGCGATATGCACAAGGAATGCAAATTGCCAAAAACAGAAAAAGAAGAACTCTGTCCTGAATGCGCTTGGGTGGGAAACTTAAATATTGATCTATTATTGATTGACTATATCGCTTCTGAAGACATTGATTTAACCTCTGGATTCGTATGGATTCATTTTATGCACTTTCTGTCCTTTTTGGAGCTTCAAAGATTTGGTTACACTTCACTTTCATTGAATGGACCAACAGAGCTGAGATTTTCTTCTAAAATCTTCTTTTCAAGAGAATTTTCATTTTTTGGTGAACTGTTCCTTGTCATCTGACTTATGTCATCAGATGTTTAAGCTTTGATTTTGGAAACCAAGCACTTTTTGATTGCATAACATGTTGCTAACAAAATCTTCAATGTTGTAAAATAGATGAAAAAACAATGTTGTCATTAATGTTGGATTTCTTTGGAAAACCAACAGGTTTTGTTGTAGCCTGCATGTTCTCCTAGATCGGTATGAGGGTTTGGCTTTTCTCAGAATTATGATGGCATTCGGAAACCAGTACATCCAGTTGATGAGTCATCAAAGTGGGAGTTGGTGTCAAGCTACACACTTATGATGGGGTTTCATAGAGGATGATGGCATTACCCATTTCCTTATAAAGGCAAGACTTCCCCAAGATGCAAATCAAGAGTATGCTCTTATCTGTTTACTCAGCACAGTTGCTGAATGGTTAATCATTATCGCAGCCAATACTCTGTACCCAGACCGGTGTGGCTTATACAATTTGAATCATGTTTTTATGTGGCTGTGGTCGAGGTTGTAGGTTTTGAAATATTTTAATTAGTGTTACACACACACACACACACACACACACACACACACACACACACACAATTCATTAACTCCGTGATTAAGACTTAAGCTTTTGGCTTTCACCTGGACATATTTTGCCCATTTCACATTTATGGATGATTAAGTCTTCCTTCAATTCTTATAATTCAGTGGGACCGTGTCTGCTTTGTTTGATATTTTCTGTTTTATAGCAGCATGTAAATAAGTTGTGGCACAGGTTGAATGGCTGTGATGTGAACATTGAGATGTACTGAGTTATTCCTGCTGTGTGTGCACCTGGACTTTGACCTGGTATGTGTTTAGTTCTCTTAGTGCTGACTGTACATTCATAAAATATTATCAGTAAATCCAGCCATTTGTTTGTTATGGTAGTGTTCAGAAGTGACAGCGTTAATCTTTTTTTGAATTGCACAGTTGAGCATGGAGTTGGAACGCCAATTTATTTATAGCATTATGCACACATTAGGTGCTTACAAACATAACAGCATTTTCCGTTAAGAGGTCATGTGTGAACTGTACACAACATGATCACAATGAAGATTGGCATGTAGTTTCCGAGGGTTCCAGTAACCTAGGATTGTGCACATTATGCTGACTCACTGACAAGTGGCATCTCTCATCAGACATTTTTGCATCTGCTCAAGAGGTTTACCTTCCCCTGTGGTGCATCTCTCTAGAATCACATTGCATCAGTTGCAGGGGAGACCCGGGATTGGATACCGCGGTGAAACCTGGGAGTAATCGCGTTTGCAAAAATAAGTGATGAGTGTGATTTTTGAAAGTTTCAATTTTCCCTAAAGCATTACATTTTTACTCCGCTGATGGTTAGGTTTAGGTTTGGGTTGACAGGGTTCAGTTAATAAAATATTAACGATTGAGATAGATTACTATTATAATATTTTATTATTATAATTTGTTTATAAATATTATAATTTGTGTTGACGGTTTAAAAAAATAACTGTGTGAATGAAAAGTGAGCTGATATCTTACAACTAAATTGAACAAAAAAGAAATCTGAATCCAGTCCAGATACAAGTTGAACAAATTTGAAAAAAAAGAAGCTTTTTTTCTACTGCTGTACTGGAATTACTGTAAAATTTGCTGCTACATTATCCAGTAAACAAGTTAACAATATTTGATAACAATAACTATCATTGATATTGATATAATATGCAGTTGGAGGTTTGTGTTTGTTTATATTAAACTCCCAATTAGATCCACACAATAATATAAACATATTCTAAACTTATTATGCAAAAAACAACACTGGTATCGGATGGGGATCGTTATCGGCCGATACTGAGATTTCCGATATCGGAATCGGATTGGAAGAGTAAAAGTGGGATCTGTGCATCCCTACTGAAAATGCATCAATTTAGCTACTTTTCAAATATCCTTCCTGCTGTTTTAGCATTTTGAAAATGTGCTCCATTACTGCACATGGTTTTTCCTGGGTCAGAAATTGTCTTCTGTGGTGGCCGACATACACTGTTAACACATATGTGATGCATTTTTATCGCAATTAATATATATTTATACGTTATTCTATAAGAGCAGGATATTTAGCTGCATTTCATGTTTGTAATTAATATTATTTATTTTTGATCATCTGAGCATGTAGAAACTTCAGAATTTAACAGTTTGTGTACTACTTCAAGATGCTGTGGGAAATCAAACTAACTTAAAGCCTTATTTCTATGTTTTTTTCCACTTAATAACAGGTATCGTTTTCCTTTTATCAGATTCTTAATAGTTTGGGAATCATTTTGATTCTAGGAACACCTGAAGCCAAACCAGGTCAGTTTGTTTCCTAATATTAAACATCATCGGAATAAAGTATTAAAACATGGCTATCACTGTTTCACTTTGAAGCACGCGCTGAAATATAGAACCACATATGTTTATGAGGATCGTATATGTGCTGCACTGAATCTCTAATATTACACATACTCTGAACACACATGTTGAATGCACTGGATAATAATACTGTGTTTTAACATTCTCTAAATGGTTCTGTGCTCGATGCACTTGAAATGAATGCCATCTCGTGCTTTGATAATGTATGTAATCGGGATGTCCCGACACCACTTTTTCCACTTCCGATCCTATTCCGAAATCAGAAATCTCAGGATTGGCCAATACCAATCCCGATCCGATACCGGTGTTGTTTTTTTGCATAATCAGTTTAGAATGTCTTTACATAGTAAAGAGTACGCCCAATTAGTTTCACACAATACCTCTAACTACACATTATTTCAATATAAATGTGTAGCTTATTAAGAAACACTTTATTATTAACTAGTAAACTGGATAATGTAGCAGCAAATTTACAGTAATTCCAGTATAAGCCATCAGTAGAAATTTTGGCAAAAACTTTTCTTTTTAAATTTGTATCTGGACTTTAAATGATTCATATCTCCTATTTTTTTTTTTTATTTAGTTGTAAATATTATTATAATTTGTAAACAAATGATGATGATGATGATGATGATGATGATGATAATAATAATAGTAATATATTATAATAGTAATATGTCTCATTCATGCACGTTTTGTCGCACTCCCTGAGTTCTGATTACACGCACCTGCATATCATTAGTGGCTAATCAAAGTCTGCATATTTACCCCGCTTTCTCGCACACACACTCTCTCTCTCTCTCTCTCTCTCTCTCTTTGCCTGTTCTCATCGATAGTATCTCTGAGACTCCAGAACTTTATGCTATGTCAAACATACCTGTGTCTTCATTATTGCCTGCAAGTATCATAAAATTGTTGTGAGTCATCGTGTCTGTACACTGTCTGGATATTACTTACCTGCT
Source organism: Xyrauchen texanus (assembly GCF_025860055.1). Lineage (NCBI taxonomy): Eukaryota > Metazoa > Chordata > Actinopteri > Cypriniformes > Catostomidae > Xyrauchen > Xyrauchen texanus. Next base: position 39,177,156 of record NC_068297.1, read on the forward strand.
GTTTGCCACTTGATTCAACTTGATTTACTCACAATGCTTGCATCACTGTTTCAATCCTCTGCTCAATAAACCCTGCTACTGAGGTCATATCTCTGCCTCCGTGAGTATCTCCATGACAGCTTTAATTTTTAAACCCTCACACTTTTTATTCACAGTTTAATTAGATTCTTATTTAAATTCTGGTAAAATGCACCTCCGGTGCTGTTCTAAATCCATATTATAAATTAACCGAACTATTGAGAATCTACATCTGAGATGTTGTTCGTTTGTAGTGCTCAAATATTGTGGATGCGTGAAAGCTAAAAATAGCCGTGCGTTTGTGTAAACTGAGAAGCACCATTCACTAACGCGCTGGAGCTGCGTATGCATTTTATATGTTTACTTATTAAACACAGCCTATTGCGATTCACAGAGCTATCACGCGTCAAGTGGCTGTGAATAAAATGAACATATGAACTGCTTTAATGGTCTTTTAACAGTTCTTTTATGTCATTTTTTGAGCTTGACAGTAACGAACATGACTAACACACAGTGTCGGGCTCGTCGGATTGATAACCCATCCGTCTAAAAACGTCAGTATCGAAGCCAATCCAGGTATCGGATCGGGACATCCCTACTGTATAATAGTTAGAACAGCTTTGCTCTGAGTTCGGTTTGGTTTGTGCGCTTCATTACAAAACAAATCGCTCCAGATTTACTTCAGTTGCACATTTGCCTAATTCCAAATATGTTTGGCCATTACTAGTGTGTAAACAAATCTAAAGTAAACCCATGACACCAGGATTGTGAGCATTTCACCATGTATGGAAGGAGCACAAAGTTGTTGTGACTGTCACCTCTGCTGGTAACACATAGAAACAACACACTGTCTTCCTAATTATTTTATCAAACTTTTTATTTTGAAGGGTGTTTTTCAGTGGCAGGGACTGTAGGACTGGTCAGGGTTGAAGGAAAGCTGAACACAGTAAAATACAGAGATATCCTTAATTAAAACCTGGTCCAGAGTGCTTAGGAACTCAGACTGGAATGAAGGTTCACCTTCCAACAGGACAATGACCCTAAGCACACAGCGAGAGTAGAGGTCCGTACAGGCCTTAAAATGAAACCCGAACCCGAAACTGTGACCATGTAGGGTACCCGAGACCGTACCCTACCCAGCCCCAACGATACTGTCAGATTTTAAGTCTGAACCTGAAATCGCTTACTATCTCATTTCTTCTCCTAGCAAGTACTGTTGCAATAGGCTATATTTTCTGCAAACATATTGGCAACATTCGTAACCGTACTGAAACGGTACAGAGTTTAAACAAGGCACAGCAGCTACTTCGTACACTAGAGCAGAAGGGGGAAAAGCATTGACTTAATGTTTATGGTGCAGAACAATCTTGAATAATATGAAAAACTGCAACAGTCCCCTCTATGCAGCCTGGACCTGTTCAGATTGTTAAATATTTGTGACGCCTGGGATTTAAACAATCTAGACGGAACACAATGAATGAAAAAGAGCGCAGGTGTCTCAACATGCGCTTTTGACAGTTTGCAGGTGCCGGTCCTGCGCGAGATGCTGAAAAAAACATAGAGATGTGGTGCAAATGTCAAAGACAATCGTCCAGCATATTTAAAAAAAAATTGGTGTGTAGGGCCCCAAAATTGTCCATTTGCGCGTCTGTGAGTGAGAGCATGTGCATGAAACAAGTTTGTTAAGCCGGTTTATTTTTTCATTAATTACAAACCCGACCCGAACCAAAGTCCTACTTATAAAACTGACCCGGTTCAGGTTGCAGACCTCTATGCAAGAGTGGCTTGGGGACAACTATGTGAATGTCCTTGAGTCGCTCGAGCATTGAGTTGATCCCAATCAAACATCTGTGGAGAGACCTAAAAATGTCTGTCCACCAACAGTCCCCATCCAACATGACAGAGCTTGAGAGGATCTGCAGAGAAGAATGGCAGAAATACCCAAATCCAGATGTGCAAAGCTTGGCGTCATACCCGAAAATGCTTGATGCTGTATCCCTTATTAGCAAACATCTATGCCAGTAGTTGCCAATAGTTTTAAAATGGTGAATAGTCTATAAAAAGCTTAATTTGGTAAATATTTAAATTTTGAGGATTTTAACATAGCTAAGTTTCTGTCATTTCAAAATAAGTGTATTCCAGGGTTGTTTATAGTTAAAGTCCAGCGTCATGCACCAAATCTTCATTTGAACTCTTGTAGCTGCAATGTCTGTGCCCATCATAGTAAGGAACGTCTTTCTATAATAATTCTATAAATACATTTTAAAAACTATCGTCCGATTAATCGGTTATCAGCCTTTCACCACCTTAGTTATCAGTATCTGCAAAATCCACTATCGGTTGACCTTTTTTTTAAAGAGGTTCCAAACTAAGCAGGCAACCGTGCTTGCGGGTTCTTCAAAACATCAGGTGGTTATGGGCTGCGGTTTAAGCATTAAATACTTTAATAATGTTTTGTTAATGTTATTATAAAGGTATATCTATGGTTTACAGTGAATATATTTAATTCTTTCTGAAGAATTGACAAAAACAGTTTTAGCTTCAGTCAATAACAGGTTGCCTTGTCATGTAACAGGTTGATGTATACAAAGAGCACCTATTTTGTTTTTTCTATGCAGTGTGTTATAGAGCTGTTTGGGAATGTAAAAAAAAGACTACACAGCGGTAGGCCAATCACAACAGACTGGGACATCTAACCAATCAGAGCAGAGTAGGTTCTCTGAAAGGAGGAGTTTAGAATGAATCCTTTAGAATGGATTATTGAAGGAGTCGTTTTTGACACTGGGGGAAAAAAGGTAATGCTGAAATTTAAATTATGAGCAAATTAAAGTGTGGATGCATGTAAATCTATTGTATGAGATCTTTAAAACAAAATTAGGTATATTTTAAAACCATAATAGGTGCACTTTAACACACAAAAATCAAAAACTACCATCAGATATGCAATATGTGTTAAATTATTGGTTCACATACAGTAAATAATAATGTTTGACATATTCAGTAGTCAAACTACACAGCTGATTTAGATTGAACTTCCTTACTGCATTTAAAATCCCATATTGTGATCTTGTTCGCATAAGATCATCGATAAATCATATTTGGCCTCAAATCTGTCACAGCAGTTGTACTTTAGAAAGTAAGATCAGCCTGTTTGTGATTTTGTGTGATTCATTAAAATTGAAATCTACCAACTGCAGTTGTGGGTCAAATAGGCATTTATTTGATTAGATGCAAACACAAATTACGATGATCTGTGAAATTCAGTTCAAGACTTTTTCTATGTCCAAAACATCCAAAACAAGCTGACTTCAAAACAAGCTACTTTGTAGCTTGATACATCAATACAACTGTTATTCTTGTTTTTTAAAAGTTGTGCACAAAAATCGAGTAACCCAACATTATTCAGACTCTCCGGTTCTGCACTCACAAATTCTCTCATAATAAATCTAGCTTCTTAAACAACACAATAAATCAGTTATTTAGTCCCTGTCTGTAACTTGATTATAACGGTTAAGGATCATTTTAGTTTTTTAGTTTTGTGGGTTGTTTACTAGAGGTATGAATCTTCACTGGCCTCACAAATCGATTATAAAATGATTCTCGATGCATCTTGTCCTTCAGTATCTTTCTTTTTTCAGTTTCTTCAAAATGTATTCCCTTTTCAGCTTTTTATTTAACAGCTGTTTTAAAAATCAGAAAGAGTCACGTTACATAAACTGGCCTTTTACATTCAGTATGAGCTGTGAACAAAACATGGAACATCCACAAGATTAAATATTTGGTTCAATAGTTTAAGAGTATCTCAGTTTTTCAGTTTCTTTCTTTAGAACCTTTTAAAAAATCTCTTTAAGCACAAAAAAATATTGGTTCTCCATCAAAAATCATGGGGCGACATTTAACAAATTGAAAATAATTCAGAATTGCTCAATGTACTGAAAAGTATCTGGACGTCAGATTATTCAAAACTTGCGCATAAGGATTAGTTGTCATTACTGATTGGACTGTGCTGTAGAATCACTGCGTCTCTGATTGGCCATTGCCATTTCATTACTCAATGCACACATCTGTGATTGGTTAGAAACTCAACCGCTGCAAACACATTCTAAATAGAAACCATTAACACAACGAGATTAAACCTAAATCGAATGCTGTAATCGTCAGGTTCACGATTACATAATCGCGAGAGCCGTAATCATGATTCGTTTTTCGATTAATTGTGCAGCCTTCCAATGTATAGCAGCATACAATATTATTTATCTTTTTAAATAAAAATATTGTATTTAAATAAGTTAGAAAATATGTATTATCTGATTAATTACAAAAAAAATCTACCAAAATAATTGATAGTATATCTAGCATTACATGGGGAGCAGGCCATGAGCAGGGGGAGTAATCATTGAGAGTATTTTTTTTTTTTGGGGGTGAATTTTTCCTTCAAAAGTTGAGCTATTGGGCATTTGTAAAATGTTAGTGCAGCCTCTACTGTCATAAGAACAGAGAACTCTTAGATCGGTGGTGGTGACGGAGCACAAAGCTTTGATCTCTTTTGGGTTATCCTCACTGTCACGCTCAAGGACAGTTGTGTGCTTATCTGCAACTTGTGAAACACTGTGATATCTTCTCAACAACCTGCACGGACTCTTCAAAAATGTTCCCAGGGAGAAACTAGGGCCCTCTGTATGGCCGAGCGCTACCGCATCTTTCAAAAGTCGCTCACATTCTTTGATTTGGAATGTTGTCAGGAATGGGCTTGATCACATCAGTGCCAAGACAACTTACTAAGGGTCCCACTGTTAGGAAACCTGTTATTTTTGCTGCATCGTGGTCCTCCTGCAATTTCAACGGTGCCTGTTGCAGCACGGTCCAGATGAAATCACTCTGTTGTGTAACAGAAGTCCTGTCGTGCTGTGCTGCATCTGCCACTATTGCCGTTGACGTGAATGCAGTGTGTTGCTCTTGTAACTGAGATGAAGACAGGATGTTTCATGTGGTTTGTTTGTGGGAAGTGCATTTCTATTTACAGAGCTCATAAATATACATTTTAAGCATAGGTTTAGTAGAACATGCATAAGTTTTCCATTTTAGTATAAATTGCATATATTTCCCTTTTAGTCATCCCCAATTTTGTTCTAAAATTTGTCGCAAAACATGCAGTTTTTTTGAAGGCTATGTCATGAAAATGCAGCCTAAGCCATAACCTGTGTTGTCAGCTGAAGATCGCTGATGTGGTCCTTTTATGTCTCAGTGATGATTCAAACACACGCATAAGCACAAGCACATATTGTGCTTTCCAAGAGCACCCTCCCTCAGATAAGACGAGAGTAACGTGGGAAGAATGTGCATTCCTTTCCTGAGGAACCTCTGGCTTGCATCAGTGGACTGCCTTCAACCATTCAGGCTTTTATCCCGGCTGGCGAGGTCACATCAAACCGTCTGTGTCTCTCTCTCACACATGCATTTTCCTTTTGGATGCTAAAATATTTTCTTAAAAATAAAGACTTATAAACAAAGTAATTTAATTTGGGGTCTTTTTGCCAGTGTGAACTAAGATGTAATGGTCAGAAGTAGGGCTGAGATAAACTATTATTTTTTTAAACAATTAATCTAACGATTCATTTTTTCAGTCCAATTCGATTTAATTAATCGACTTGTGACAACACCGGTAATACCGGTTTCATCGGGGGTGGGGGTGTATAAAATGATTAAAAAAAATCGCTGGGAGTTTAATTGACAAGCAATCTGATCAATCAATCATAATACGCCATTTCTGTCCAACAAAGTAGTCAGGAGAGAGAAGATTAACGTCGGTGGATTTGAATTTGAATAATGGATTGTAGGCTACTGTACTGACATCTTTCCGCGGTTAAAACAACAGTTCTTCTGATGTAGGCTACATTCATGTTTAGCATATTTTATGCTATAAATTATCAAAGAAAAGATGATCGGTTCACGAGCAGCTTTAACTGAGGCAATCTGTCACGACACATTAAAGAGCCACAAAATAGTTGGCCTATTTATGGTTTAATTTTCTTTGACCAAATTTGAAAGTTGAGACTTTATTAAATGTTACCTGCTTGGTCCTGTCTGTCAGCACGTTGTCAGTGTCCTCTATGTATTTTTCACGACATTCATAGCTATAAGCGCATTATTAATAGCTATAAGCGAAAACTTTAGGTGTCGACAACGTATTATAGCCTACTCCAACATCGAGTGCAAAGTGGGGAGTTGAAAAAAAACTTACGGTGCTCTGTCATCTGCAGCTGCAACCGGGTGGTGCCTCTTGAGGTGCTGGTGCATTGTCGTGGTGCTAGAATGGAAGGCCATCTCCATTTTGCAAAGACGACATATCACAGAATTGTTTCCTTTTAAATTAAAGAATTCCCATACTTTAGAGGAACGAGTGCATGCCGCCTTGCACTTCTGATAGTCTGAGGAGCCACTCGTGTTGCTTCTACTCTCTACTCTGTTTTGGGTCTGGCAAATCGACGCGCATATTTTGCGTCGACGTATTTTTTGCGTCGACATCATTGATGACGACGACGCGTTGTCCCAGCCCTTGTCAGAAGGTAAAAGTTTTGGAATTTGGTTGTAATACAACTTTGTTTTGCTTTAGAAGCACAGACACCATTATATATCATCTTCTCTCATCCAACACCTTGACGAGACACAACCAGAGTGCCCCCCAGTGGACTCACTTGTAACTGTGATTTGGTGAGAGATTTAAAGGGAAAATGGTGTGAACAGTGCTGCAGGCAAATGCATAAAGGAAAATACATTTGTGATATTCGAGTTGTAGGGGTGTGACGATACACTTGGCTCACGAGATGAGACAATGCATGATACTGGGTTCACGAGAATGAGACGATATTTTTACACTATATATATGACTGGTCTTTTATTCGACTTGGGGATGGGCGATACCACTATTTTCTTTTCGATCCGATACAAAGTAATTTTAGGCCAGTATTTTAAAATGTATTATATATTTATAGGCTTAAGCAGAACATTATTAGGCTGCTTTGTTTTCCTTTTTAAAAATGAGTTTGTATAAGCCACATATAAAACCTCAAAATTAACCATTGATATTAGTATATGGTTACAATATGGATACTACAGTAATGCTGTGGCAAAACCATGGTATATTCCCAGATAGCAAGAAGTCGGCGGTCCGCTGGCGGTGCGCCGGCGGCAGTAGAAGCGGCAGAATGGCGATATCGCAAACACGTTCGACGGCGGTCCGCCGGCGGCAGCCGCTTTTTAAAAGCGGCAGCCGCCTTCCTACCGCCGTCGATATCGGGCGGACCGCTGGCCAGCAGCGCTCGCCGCCGTTATATCGGCGGACCGTCGGAGGCATACGCTATATATATACATATATACATGCTATATATATATATATATATATATATATATATATATATATATATATATTTATAGCATGCAGTTTATCAAGAATAATGATTGATCAAACCAGACAAATTTCCATTTGGCGTTTTAATTCCACATTTCAAAGTACAGTAACTGTCATTGAAACAAGATGTCATATCACTGAAATATAAATAACAGAAAAATACAAACATTATATATACACACACACACACAAAAGAACATGCAGGTTTCCAATTTCTTTTTTTAAAAAACACTATTGTAACACTTACAATAATTGTTAATAATATAAAGAGGTCAGCTCTGGGATGAAAAGAATTACCAGTAAACACAAGCAATGAGGATATTTGGTACCAAAGAAAGTGCAGGATACCAAATAAATTGAGGTATAACATCATATTTACAAGTCATTTCTAACAATAGGTAAAGTGGTAATAATTTAGAGTAAAGCTCTGGAGTAGAATATACCATTATAACTGCAATGCTGACTTGTGGCACAAGGATTTACAAGCTATATGTAACAATAGAATAACAGTTAAGCACTGTGATGGAATGAAAGTATAATTTTTGGTACTAGTTAATGTGCAATATCAAGTATCAGAGGCATGAAATAGGATTTACAAACTATAATAGAATCGTTAAGCACTGACGGAATTAAATAAGCCAATACTAAAGTCACGGTAAGTAGAATATTTGATACCAGATAATGTGCAAATATCAAGTATTAGATGTATAATCTAGGATTTACAAGCTATATTTAAAAATAGAATAGTTAAGCACTGTAACAATGAAATAAGCAGCAAATTGTATATGAAATAATTGAGATCTTTGGTATCTAAGGAATGTGCAGGTATAATATACATTTTGACATTCAACTTACACATGACAACAAGTGGGAATAAATATAATTAACATCAGAAAATCTGGCTGTAGAGAACACAGCCAATCAGAATGTCTGGAGAGGTTGGGGACTTGCTAGTGGGCTAAGAATCACCGGTTTTCCCGACCCCCAGAATGAGGCAGTGCAAATTGGCATATCTTCAGTGATTCCTCGTATGCCTGTATAAAAGGACAAACCATCCCATATTCATCCAAGGAGCTGCCCTCAAAGCAGGGTCACGAGGAAAAAAAAAAAAAAAGAGCAATTTCCACAGTGAACAGTGTGGATTGGGTGAGTGTAGTCTGACACTTTTAGCAGGCTTTTTAGGGGTCTTGATGCTACTGACTGCAGGATAAAGAAAGGGTTCCAGTTGTCAGTGATGCTGGGGTGTCAGTAGTCAGCCTAGGTTTAAGGGGTCGGCTGTGGGTCCCTCTCAGCTGTGCGGCCTTTTTCCACCTTCATGTTCAGATGCTCCTTTCAGGTAACGTTAACCTGGATCGCCTCATCAGTGGCATCCTGTGTTGCCGGGTTCTTCTGGATGGCTCCTGTAGAAAATAAAGATCTGTCATTCCATTTGAATGGCATAAGGTCATACACATCTACTTAAATATAAAAAAATATCCAACTTACTTTGAACAATGGTCTTCAGGAACATGTCTCTAAAACATGCTTTATCCCCTACACCAGTCCAGGTTGTATTGATGGAAAGGTGATTAGAGAAGATACTCTGAAGCATTCAGCCACACGGTTGTCTTTAGGTCCCTCCCACATTTGATTGCCAAAAACCGAAGCTGAAAATACAAAAAAACATGTTACAAATTACATTTCTCTGAAGCTTCTCATAAATTTAAAATGTGACAGGCTGTGGATTCAGACTGTAGAATATGCAGTGTACGATCTTAATTGTACTTTTTAGATTACCCTATACCGTTATAAACGAAATCGGCACACTTACAAATCGTTGCTGGAGCTCTTTATCCTGCCTCAGACTGTTGTCAAGCAACGCCAAATGTTCCTGGGTGTCTAGGGGGGAGTAACAGATCCCCTGTCAGGGATAACTCTCCAACAGACACATTGGCACTGAAACGTTGCAGCATAGCATTTTGTCCTCCATGCTACGCACAACATCGCCAAATTCCAAGACGTCGCAGCATTAGGGTTTGATCTGCACCTACAGGGGTTCCCAGAATAAAAGAATAAAGTAGTCAGTCCTGGTCCTTCAACTACTAAACTATGACATTTATATCTAGGTCTACTACATGTACAGGTGGCCCCGGTGGGAATTAAACCAACAACCACAGGTGTTGTTTGCAAGTTGTACCCGATTGCCCAGTGCGAGCAAATGTCTTCAACATTGTCCCAACTTGCTTCACCTGCTCTTGAAGCGAGCCGCTGTCATCTGGGAAGTAACAATATATTGATTAGCAATACACTAAATATAATAGTAATATAATATAACCACAATTATCATACCAGTAACTTTCCCTGTAATTTCTATCCACAGTATGTTATGCATGGCATACAAGTTCATAATGAAGAACCCTTATGATAACATCAATTTCATTTTTTTCTTTGAAGCAGAATATTTGTTTGTAAAAGGGAGGAAAAAGAAAATGAAATATTGGTATACAGATTTTGGTTGATATATCATACTGTACAGTGAAATGTGCTATTGTTATATCCCTACTCACCTGAAGGACGGATAGATCAGGCAAATCTCCAGTCAGGCCTTTGTAGAGTGTGTGCTCCTGCATATCCACAGGTATTTTAATTCAAACATGCAACATATTGTAATAAATCTACAATATTCAGCCTTTACCTTACAACCTCGGTTGTTGCTCTACACTTTTATTATATTAAATACTTATTTATATAGCTTGCTCACTGTATAATCATGATAGCCTAATACTTATAACACAAGATTGCATCTTAAACGAATGACTGAGTTGAAAACTTGAATAAGAACGCATTTTACACAGAGGGGACCAGCTAGGGAAACTTACCTGCCTACAATAACTGTTTTCATTTGATTTGAGTTACATTAAACATGAATAACCTTAGCCGAGTCCCCAGGAACATCGGGCTATTAAAGTAACAAGCCTATAACTGCGGTCTTATTAATTCTAGCTTCACCATACACTCAAACTGTGAGGTTTATCTGCTTTCCTCATGGACCTGTAACACAATGCCCTGACAGTGACTTCACCGGTGTCCTGATCTTTATTAGAAACTGAGAGGAGACCAAGTTAATATAATTGATATCACAATTATCACAAAAATTAACAAACAGTCTGCTTTAAAACTAAGAAAAACAAGCTTCTATACTAACGTTACATTAAAAATGAACACGTGGCGAACTAGCTTAGCCGCTATCTGCCGGCACACCACATTAGATTAAAATACTTACCCTTGTAGTTGTGCAGATAACTCGATATGTAGAGTTTAAAGCCCTTGTCCCTCTTGCTTGTCGGAGCAGGGGACCAGGCATCAACAATGCGATGAACATCGCTGACGCGTATTTTCGGAAGATTCTGGAGACATCGAGTAAAAAGACATTTTGGGCGACGCGCAAGTAAACCGGAAACAGATATGGCGACAGCGGAACTTCACTGTTCAGTCTTTGTAATGTGTTTTAGCAATACATTTTTAACATTTATAATGCGTTTAGATTTTTTGTATTACCTTTACAGGGACTTTAACACTTTCTTAAACATTTGTACAGGTCAAATTGCAAAACCTGTAAAAGGTAAAATAACAAAAAAATAAAAAATAAAAAAAAATAAATCGAGGTTGGAAAAAATGTAGACATAAACGAAATTTCTACGTAACTGTGAAACCAGAGGATAATTTCAGCTTTTTCATTGAGTTTATCCTTCACGTCAAAACAGGGATTTTCATGTTTATGATAGATATCACCATGGTTGCAAATTAATAAAAAATAATTAAAGTATAGGCTACCTGATATTTTGGCCATGTTGCAGATGTCTTTCACTGTTCACTGATACAGGCATTGGTGAAAAGTCTAACTTCATCAATTTATTCTGCTAAATTGTTCATACCCTGTATTAAATATCTATTTTAAAACCTAATCAGAATCAGAAAGATATTTATTGCCAAGTAAGTTTTACAAAAAGGAATTATTTTTGGTTTATTGCATGTCTCAATGTGCATCAATCAAAGAAATGTAAACAATTTTCACCTGTGTATAAATAATTCAATATATTTTACATATATTACTGTATAATCGCTTCAGAGTTTCAAAGTAATTTAAATGTCATTTCCTAAACCTTACCTTATCATGGAATCAAGAGTCAAGAATCTGTTATAAACCCTAATGGCTTTGGAGCAAAAAATAATAATAGCCAACATGGCTGGTCGATTTTGAGAGTCTAAGCTGTCCTCGTATTTCAAAGCAGCTTGCCGCCGGCCGGCCGCGGTCGATTGCCGCGAGGCAACCGCCAGAGAAAATGAAGCGAGCGGCCCGCCGTCTGAACGCACCTATAGCCGACAGCTTGGGGACGGCGGCAAAACGAAGCCGTGCGGACATTTTTTGCTATCTGGGAAATGGGCGTGACGAATTTGGCGGCAAACGCTTCATCCCCGCCAGTGAGACGCACCTATAGCCGACAGCTTGGGGACGGCGGCAAAACGAAGCCGTGCGGACATTTTTTGCTATCTGGGTTGTAATGAAACCTTGGTTTCATGGTCACTACAGTCGTGGTTACTAGTCATGATTAATACAAATTTACTACATTAAATCCATGGGTAGTTTTCATGAGGGTATCATTTATAAATTAGGATTTAAGATCATTATCAATGTTTTAACACCTCTGAATTTATATAAGCCTGTAAAAATGGTCACACAAGCCCATTATACATTTACATTTACATTTATGCATTTGGCAGACGCTTTTATCCAAAGTGACTTACAGTGCACTTATTACAGGGACAATCCCCCCGGAGCAACCTGGAGTTAAGTGTCTTGCTCAAGGACACAATGGTGGTGGCTGTGGGGTTAGAACCAATTTTCTCATATAATTGTTATTTTCCACTTCAAAGCTTATGAGATGCATTAATATTCATGTTATCTAGTAAAAAAAAAAAACCCTTCAGAATCTATATTTTTATGTGAGAATCGATATTCTTGATACCACATCAGTATCGGAAGTATGGATATTTTAGTATCGATCTGCCCATCCCTAATTCGACTGAAAGTCACAAAATGCAAAACAATGTCAATTCAGTTCTACTTTTTCAGTATGAATTATCATATGCAGTAAATGACGGCTTGCAATATGCCAGTATTGTAAAAGGTTCTACCACCAACTCAACTGACTGGCTTCTCTCTTGTATGATTTCACATGAGTCTCTTCAGACCTGGTGGATTTTAGTTGAGAGCTGTGGTAGTTCTGTAGGTGTCTTTTGCATAGTGATTGTGTTAAACACGTTGTACGGCACTATTTTATTACAGTTCTTACATATTGAAATGGCCTTCGGTGCTTCTATATAGGGCTGCAACTAACGATTATTTTGATAACCGATAACTAAAACAATACAGAGCAGGTGGCACAGCTGTAAATTCCTATAGAACTGAGATCTGCGAATCCCAAAATATTGAACCAAATTTTCAAAAGATCTCAACACCACAGGTCACAGAGTGTTGTAAACCCCCTCACAATTCACTCTGACCAGAAGAAAGAGGACTTAATAATACATAATTTGGGGTTCAGCCATATGCTTGAGGCAACATTTAAATGAATAAACACTCTGGACACTTGTTTCCATACCAAGTGCAAATGCGAGATAACGGGGTGTAACTTAACTTCTACGATTAGTTTGATAGAAAGGCTTTGCAATGGCAAAATTGGGGCAAGTACATCCTGTTCAATAAATAACCAGGGAGAGGCTCTCTCAGGTGGAAGCGACCAATGAGTCAAATGTCTGAGACTGAATGTATAACAATACAACAATCTTCACACCTTTGTCAGTCGACCTATGTAATTTATTAAAATTTAATCTAGGATGCTTACCATTCCAAATGAAGGACTTCACTATGCTAGCAAATTGCTTTTTAAAACCTTTTTATTAAGGGGTTAAAATTAACTAATTAAATCAGACAAATTTGCTGGGAATAAAATGCCCAAATACGTAATGTCCTGTTTGGGCCACTGGAAGATGCCTGGCTGGGGTTGGAGACGAATCAAAAAAATATAATTTACGTAAAGCAAAAGCTTATGCGCCACACCTCCCACCACCACCCCTGGAAAATCATCTTCCCTTCTTATTGTATTTGTATTCTATATTGCTAATTAGAGGTCGGCCGATATATCGGTTTTGCCAATTAATCGTCACCGATAACAATTTCTGGAACTATTGGTTATCGCCAAAAATCCACACAATAATTTTCCCCCGTTGTGTCCGGTGCTGGAGCGGCTGGGAAGGGTCCGCTGTCGTTATAGTATGAGAGCAGCCTATAGAGGTGAAATAAAAACTATCACTGATGCCTCATGATGGTTGTTTTGAATGCAGCAGAACACTGCACGGAGCTGAACAATGCAGATTTAAAACACCAACAACTAAAAGGGGACAGTACATGTTGTCATATCATTATAAAGTAATTAATTTCTTGAATAGATGCTGCATTAATAGAGAACAGCAGTATGTTTGCAGACAAGGCAGAGAGGATGCTAACATTGACGCTAACCTCAAGCAGTTAGAACAAGGTGACAAAAAACACGCGTTAAAAAAAAAAAAGCATAAGACATTGCAATTCACTAGTTTGGCCTAGTTTCACATTAAAGACCCCTCACAAGAAGTGAAGTGATCAGCCACTTGAAGACATGTAATAGCTCTGTGACTCACAAAAGCCTGTTTTAATAAGTAAATATTAGTATGCGCAGCGACATCGCGTTAGTGAATGGCGCTGCTCTGTTTACACACACACTTGCGGCTATTTTTAGCCTTCACGCATTGTGCAATATTTGAGCAATACTCTCAAACAGCATTTCAGATGTACATGCTCAATAGTTTGGTTCACTTATAATATACATTTAGAACGGCACTGGAGGTGAATTTGACCAGAATTTGAAAAAGAAACGAATTAAACTGTGTTCATACTGTGATCTTGCCTACAAACAGACACATACAGGACTTGAGTTTGGATGGAATGTCAAAATAAAAGCATGCACGATTTAAATATATTACTGTTGAATTTCAAATTTAAAAGTCAATAATAATAATATGAATAACTTTATTATTATTAATTGTCATCATTAGTATTTGTTTACAATTTATAACAATATTTAAATTGAATGGGTTCCAAAAAATAACTGTGTGAATGAAAATTGGACTGATGTATTACAACTAAATTGAAAAAAAAAGAGAGATCTGAATCCTTTAAAGTCCAGATGCAAGTTGAAACATTTTTGAAAAAAAAAAAGAAAGAAAAATCTAAAATAAAAGACTGGTTTCTTTTCTACTGAAGACATGAAGACTGGAATTACTGTTAATTTTGCTGCTGCATTATCCAGTATACTAACTAGTTAATAATAAAGTGTTTTTTAATATGTTATACATTTATATTGAAATAATGTGTAGTTAGAGGTTTGTGTTTCTTTACATTGTGTTTCCAAACCAGGCCAGTTTGTTTCCTAATATCAAACATTGGAACAGGAAATATATTACAATATTAGTGTGATGAGGTGGAGGGCGGGGCCTTGGCCGTGACTATGCATTCCTGGCCCACAATCGGGCTAATTAGCCAAGAAAAGGGGTAAGTGCAGCGGTGTGCAGCAGTTCAAGAGAGAGAGAGAGAGCCAGAAGCAGCTGTCATGTCTTTTTAGGTCTCCCTCCGCCATCACTATAATTAGAGAACGGTGATGAGCCTTACTGCTCTCTCTCTCCCACAGACCGACATACGATATGACCATGCCACTATTACACATGACGTTCTTAATAATTTATATTCTTTATTGTAGCCTACCTGCCCTTATGTTTTCCATAGTTAAGACCATAGAGTGCTCCTCATTTGTTAGTTAGATAGTCTTTCTAAAAAATAAACTTTATATGTCATGAAAGAATAACAGAACAGAAAAAGATCTATTCAAGTTCACTGTGATACGTGTTAGTAAGTGTGTGTTGATGATGTGTATATGTGAAAAGTCTTTTAATTGATGCTGGTGCAGGGCAGGTGATTTGAGCTGTTTCAAATGGTTGAAATGCTCCATGGCCCTTTTAAAATAGAAAATTCTCATGTACAATTCAAACGGGTCACATGAGGTTTTTGAATGCGAATGAGGTTTTTTATGTCGAGGGAAGCCCAGTTTAATTGTGCATGTGATTATCCTGTAATATCCTGTCACCAGAGATTGCAGATCAAGTGAAGCCCAATTGACAGTAGTAGGATGGAGAGGAGCACATCATTTGTGCAAGAGATTCTCTGTGGATTGCGCAACACGCAAGTGATGCCAGTCTTCAATCACCCCACACACATCAGTGTACCACATGAGAAGCATATTTAGCGCTTGTTAATCTTGATTTCACTGCTTTGTAATAAAATGTGCTTTGGCGGCACCGAAAAATTTTCAATGCAGGAAAAACTAGAGGTGTGAATCTTCACTGGTTACCCAGCAGTATATTTAAACACATTTTAGTAGTGCATTTTAAATATATAATCAACAAAAATAAAGGTTTTCAAATGAATAATGCAATTCTTTACTGGATAAATCACTATATATTAGAAATACTAGATTAAAGGCTGCCTCTTATTCAAATAAGATCACCCATACCACAAGGTATAAACAGAAATACAGTGTGTTTTGTATGTGAAAAATCTAAATCCTACTAAAATGTAGCCTTTCCAGTAGGATGAATCAGATGGCAGTGCTTCACTGCTCAAGGTTGGGATTTCTAGGTTCTTACTCAAAAACACAAAGTGATCCACATGTTCAGGTTGTTGGGAGCTTATTTTTGCTGCAACTACATACCTGCTGTAGAGAACTCTCTCTGCAGAAACGCTGGTTCCTGGAATACTGAAATACTTCCGAGACAGCTTGGCTAGGAGAGGGAATAGGGCCTCATGGACATGCCACCAGTTTAGAGGCCTTGGTGAACAATTGGGATTGAGCAGTACAGTACCTTTTCATTTCCTCCTCTACCCTATCATATGCTGGCTTGGGCTGTACCTTCAGTGAAGGCATTCCCCAGTAGACTCACAAGCGAGTCCCTTTTTTGGGGGGGCATTGTTCATTGATTCTCCTCAGGCAGAGGCCTTTCTTCTCCTGTAATGGAGTCTCTTTAGTCTTCACCACCTTCTGTCCTCATACTCTGGTTGAACACAAGAGAGAATAAGGTAAACATCCAGTTCCTTTTTTGGATCGAGCACAAATAAATATAATAATTAATTATTTCAAGTGTTTAATTACATTTACATTTACATTTACATTTATGCATTTGGCAGACGCTTTTATCCAAAGCGACTTACAGAGCCCTTATTACAGGGACAATCCCCCTGGAGCAACCTGGAGTTAAGTGCCTTGCTCAAGGACACAATGGTGGTGGCTGTGGGGTTCGAACCAGTGTCCTTCTGATTACCAGATTACCAGTTATGTGCTTAGACCACTACACCACCACCACTCCATAATTACACAATATTTTAAGGATTCAGATTTAAATAAATCCAAAATGAAATGTGGCGCAATTACCTCAAGTAATGCAGCCTCAGAAGTGACTTGTCTGTATGTCTCTAGTCTCTCTTCCTCTGTGAGGAAAGGCAGTTACTTTAAACGAATATCTAGGGTAGAGGCTGCATAAAGGTGTTTGTTTCCTCTTCACTTGTGTAGCTCTTCTGGAGGGCTACTTTGATAGCATGCTTAATGTCACAAATCATTGGCAAGTCTCTAGTGTTGTCTGTGATGTTCTGGATGAGTTGTGCATTCGAAGGAGCAATGAGACACACTGTTGGGTTACTTTCCTCTGGCCTCAAAGTAGTGGCATCTTCTATTGGTGTTCAAGTGATTAACAGCATCCTCAGCATTGGTGACATCAGTTTTACTGAGAGTGCAGATGCCACTCTCTGCTCTTCTTACCTCAGTAGACAGCAAGGTGGCATAGACAGCCGGTTGTTGCTCCAAAAATAGTTTTCATCGTTCCATCGTTTCATAAGCACTGTTCCACCTGGTGCAAACATTAGTTTTCAGGCAAACCAAGAAGTTTCTGCTTTTTGCACAAATGGTGATTTACAATGGTGCTGCATTGGAAAAACGCGGAGGTCTGTTGGATTTTAGCCAGTAGCCTTGACAACGCAGGAATCAATAGGCGAATTACAATCAATAGTGATCGTTGCCCTGTGCCCTACTTACTACGAATGACAGAGCACTTGATGCGGACACTCTGACGGGAGAATGCAATTACAGTTTGAAAGTAGCCTTCACCAAATGTCTTGTGAAAGGGCCCTTTGTGGAAAAAATTTACTTAAAAAAAAATCTTTCAAGCCATTTCAGAGCAAAAAATATAAATTCGGCGCTAAATATATAGTTACTAGTGGTGCAGAAATTGCACACTTTAAATTCTTTTAAATATTAACATATTATTTTACAGCAATCAATTCAAGCATATGATAATTTTATTTCATATGGATGGGGAAAATAATGTGCCTAGAGCAGCTCTGCAGTGCAGCAAAAATTAGAGTGGTTCATCCGTCAACATTTCATCGGGATCTTTCAGTGTAGACAACTTTATTGAGTGTAAACAGAGCTATTTTTTTTTTTATTGGAGACCGATTTTATTTAAACTGAGAATGTGCCTGACACTTTCTTACTCCTCATTGACATTAGGTTCAAGAACAGCAGGTTTAGGGAGCAAGTTAAAAGCCATTACTTTTTCCGGTGGGAAACTGGGGCAGATTGGACATCCTGTCTGTGGAAAACGGGCAACACAGGGTTTGGAAGTCTAATGGAGGGCCTGCCA
This sequence comes from Xyrauchen texanus, assembly GCF_025860055.1. NCBI lineage: Eukaryota > Metazoa > Chordata > Actinopteri > Cypriniformes > Catostomidae > Xyrauchen > Xyrauchen texanus. The sequence continues at coordinate 39,195,403 of NC_068297.1, forward strand.
GCTAGATGCTCTCTTCAGTCAACTGGAAAGGAAGCAGTGCGCTGTACCAGCCATCACTTACCCTCGATAAGTGATCAGTGTTGAGCTGGTGCCCTGCTTTGAGTCCACTGTCCCAACTCTGATGAAGCTGCTATTTACCTGAGTGTATTGCTTCAAAGCAATCAAAGGACATCTACAGTGTGTCACCGAGTAGTTTTCAAATACTTGGCATTTTTTTAATCCACTGGATGCGCTTGTCTGTGGCACAGTGATCTCTGCGGCTTCTCATGCAATGAAGTCTCCATTGTCTTGGAAGACAGACAATGAGTTCTTTCAGTTTGTTCAATTGAAGGTTTGGACCTACAGGGAGAGAGATGGACTGGTTGGTCTTGATGAGTATCACTCAACACGGGTACAGTTACAGGTTTGGTACAGTGACCAAAAGGACAATGCAAAATACTACAGGCCTCGTTTGGCCTCCTTGAGTGGACGGACTGGTCCAACAGGGTGATGAAATTCCCTGCACTGCTTTGAGCCAGTGCATGAGTCACACAGGCTACTGTTACCTGTTCCCTTAAAGTTCCTTTTCCCCGACGAGGAGGTTCTTACACCCCAGAGCATTGCTTGAGGCTTGATTTGTCCCCTGTAACCAACGAGAACTGAAGCAAGGTTTTATAAATGGTTGGCCTATAACAATAATTTTTTTGCACTAATCTTGACTTTGATATAATGCTGACTTAAGCAGGATCTTTATCTCTTCTGACGTTCAAATACATTTTTTTGTCCAAAGAAAAATATGATATGGTAACATCTTGATCATGTGCACTCATACACTTGTACCATGCCTACAACTGGCTGAAGCAAACTCTTACAAGCAACATATTTTAGGTGTTCTAATAATGTGGATGATTCAAGAAAATGACAATTATCAATTTATAACATATTTAATTAAGCTAACCTGTTCAACATTAAATGAAATACAACATAACAGCTAATGTGTTCATTTATAGTTAACAAACAGCAAATTGATTAATCTCTTAACCCGATAATAAGATCATCTCTGATGTATGTGGGTATGGTGGGAAGGGACGATGTGTAGACACCAATCAGCCACTGTTTTAAAGCTTAGATTGACAGGTCTTGATTTACCATGCGCACAACTGAAACAGTGCTGGATCTTATTGCTTGTTACTTATTCTATGTAATTATGTTTCTGGTTTATTGTAGCATTTACAAATTTAAGTAGTTCTCAGTAAATCCCTCAGATCACTTGTTTTTTTTGGGGACTTTTGATAAAAACGGATACAGGTTCCAAATGCCATAAATTGATTTGAGATAACAGTATCACGTTACAAAATAACAATACAAAATTTTGCCTAGATACAGTTGACATGATTGTAGACATCATGTCAAGCATGAATAATTAACAAAATGAATAAAAAAACTGCATCACTTTCTCAGCAGTGTTGTAACATAAGAGCCTCCAAACATGAGATGTACATGTTTGCATTTTTGAGAAAATCAAGATTATGCGTGGTTAGTAATTGTATTTGATTTTAATTGATTCATTTAAAAGTAGAGAATTCAAACTTTCTATAGACCTATTTCTCAAGTCTGCTCCAGACAGAAGTTTACGGAGACCGAGATGGCAGAAAGCGCATCCTGTATGATTTCTTTATTTTACAAAACCACAACATTTTGCTGTTATTGTGAGTGTACACAAATAAAAGTAAACCCTTTAAAGTTTCGAATGATGTCTTACTCTTTATCTGTATGACCAAATATTTTTTTTGAATGTTTTGAATGAATTTTTCTGCTGTTATCAGGGAAAATGTCAGGTGATCGCGCCGGCTCCTCCGGTGACCACAGAGGATTGACTATGTTATGTTATCAATATAAAAAAACAGGAGCAATTCAAATATTGAATTTTGTGGGCATTTCCGACCCTACACAATGCTATTTTGAGCCAACGCCTGATAGCTTGCTTGCTGATAAGCATAATGGAGGGATATTGCCTAAGTTCTGCTGGCTTTAAGTTTAGGGCAAACATTATTCTTACCTGGCTGTCACAAATGAAGGCTGGTCAGGTAGGCTTCGATGTTGTGTGGAGGCTGTAACAAAGAATGTCAAAGATGGGGAGGGGAGGGGCTTGTGTGGTCTCACAGATTTACAACTTAAATGCAGATGTCGGGCACGCGTTTAATTGAGAATTGATGCTAAGGGCCAAATTTAAATAAAAACTAAAATCTAAATAAAAAAATAAGAAATTACTTGCAAAAGGGCACTTATCTAGTGAAAGAGGGCGGGTGCTTGAGCACCACTTGGGGCCTATCTGTGCATGTAACTGCCAAGTTTCGATCGACAGTCGGAGGCAGCACTTAATATATATATACATACACACACACACACACACACACACACACACACACACACACACACACACACACACACACACACAGAGTATCTCACAAAAATAAGTACACCCCTCACATTTCTGTAAATATTTGATTGTACATCTTTACATGAAAAGATATAATGTAAAGTAGTGAGTGTACAGCTTGTAGCCTGTCAGTGCTGAGACCATATGCCTCACACCTGCATGGCTGTCGTCCCAGAAGGAAGCCTCTTCTAAAGATGATGCACTAGAAAGCCCGCAAACAGTTTGCTGAAGACAAGCAGACTAAGGACATGGATTACTGGAACCATGTCCCGTGGTCTGATGAGACCAAGATAAACTTATTTGGTTCAGATGGTGTCAAGCGTGTGTGGCGGAAACCAGTTGAGGAGTACAAAGACAAGTGTGTCTTGCCTACATTTAAGCATGGTGGTGGGAGTGTCATGGTCTGGGGCTGCAATTCCTTTTTAATATTGTTTTATGGTGCCCTGGGAAGACCGTATTGAAGAGGCGTACAGGAGGAAGAAGGCCAGGTATGAGGGCTTGGTAGACGAATGCAGCATTTGTGGTTGGAGGACTAGATGTGAGCCTGTTGAAGTTTGTTGCAGAGGCTTTGCTGGCCAGTCTCTGTTCAGAGCACTTAAGCTCCTTGGCATCACAGGGCTGCACATGAAAAAGGCCATCAAAAACATAATGGATGCTGCTGCTTTTTAGTATTAAAATAAATAGCATTACAAAAGTAATGGTTTAGATATTCCCTGTAGCTTATATGTACAGCTGTGGCCAAAAGTATTGGCAGCGATACATTTTGTGTTTTGCAAATTTGCTGCTTCAGTATTTTTAGATAATTTTTTCACATGATTCTATGGTATACTGGAAAACAATGATAAATATTTCATGAGTTTTAAAGGCTTTTATTGGCAAAAACATTCAATATATGCAAAGAGTCAGTATTTACAGTGTTGACCCTTGTTCTTCATAACCTCTGCAATTCCCTCTGGCATGCTGGATATCAGCTTCTGGGCCAAATCCTGAATGATGGCGATCCATTCTTGCCTTATTAGTGCTTGGAATTGATCACAATTTGTGGGCTTCTGCTTGTCCACTCGCCTTTTAGGATTGACCACAGGTTCTCTATGGGATTAACATCTGTGGAGTTGCCTGGCCACGGATACAACATTTTTATGATCCCCTTTTCTCCCCAATTTGGAATGCCCAATTCCCACTACTTAGTAGGTCCTCATGGTGGCGTGGTTACTCTCCTCAATCCGGGTGGCAGAGGACAAGTCTCAGTTGCCTCCACTTCTGAGAGTTAATTTGCACATCTTATCATGTGGCTCATTGTGCATGACACCGCGGAGACTCCCAGCATGTGGAGACTCATGCTACTCTCTGTAATCCACTCACAATTTACCACGCACCCATTGGGTGCGAGAACCACTATTTGTATGTTCATAAATCCCTGCAGATAGAGACGTGTCCTTTAGTGGTTCACACTGAGCTGCGCAGCAGTGTGAAATAATTTATTCATTACAATTCAACTAGCAAAGTTTGTCAAAATGATAATTTGCCTATTTAGATTCTTGGAGCAAGAATATCCTGCGGCCTCATTCATAAAACTTTACATGCGTTGCTTAAACCAACATTTACACATTCCACCAGAACTATCTGCATATGCACGAAAGTTAGCAGTTAATTAATCGATTAATCGTTAATGTTAATACCACAAAACGTACATGGAGGACTCCAAAAACACATGTGCATGTAGCCTACTGTTTAAAAGGATAATTCACCCAAAAATGAAAATTCTCTTATAATATACTCACCTTCATGCCATCCCAGATGTGAATGACTTTTTTAATTCTTCAGAACACAAATGAAGATTTTTAAAAGAATATTTCATTTGTGTAGATCTATACAATGCGAGTGAATGGTAGCCAGAACTCTGAAGGTCCAAACATCACATAATAAGACTCCAGTGGTTTAATCAATGTCTTCTGAAATGATCCAATCGGTTTTGGATAAGATCAAACCAAAATATAACTCCTTTTTCACTATACATCCTGCCATTGCAGTTGCTAGGCACAATCATGATTTCAAGTTTTATTACACTATAGGAAGTGTAATAGAGCTTGAAAATACGATCGCCAAGGAGACTGCTATCAAGATTCACCCTATCACGGTGTGTGCAGAAAACTATTTTCATCTCCAAAAGTAACTGTATAGATAGTCTTTTTTTATGTATACAAAATGTTTTGTTCACAATTCTGATGGTATATTCAGGTTAAGATTGGAACAGGAACTGCAGATCCTTTGTTGCATCATGAGATGTCTGAATCAACATCCTATTATTTCACTTCCCAAGGAGGAGTCATGTCTCTGTGTTATGGTTGGTAATGTATGCAGGCCTGTCTTTAACAGATAACATTGAACCCAGGCAGGGCCATACACATGCTCACTGTCTTTGTGTGCCTTTCTAGTGTGGGCTCATAAATGGCTTATCTGTGGTTCCATATAGCCAGATCTGTGTCCACAATGGTCATAGAACTTATTCACATTAACGGCATCTTTGATTTTTAATGGGAATGACAGCGAGGCTGAGAGGGATAGACTTACCATCTCTTCAATGGCACGAACGGTATAAAGCTCCAAGATCACATCTGATTTTCCACAACTCATGTTGTCTGGAGTTCTTTGTGTACAGAATGTTCTTGGAGAGATATTTTATAAATTGTGCCGATAAATTTTCCCCTATGGCCGATTTGTTTCTTCAGGGCGTGGAAAATCACCTGCTTGCATGTGAAGTGACTGAGACATGTAACCAACCAGTCATGGTTTGTTTTGTTGTTTCGTGCCACTGTGTACAATAATAGACCGTTTTGCAACACGCAAACAGTCTACATATCAGAGCCACGGCAGACACATTTGAGCTCATAATGTTAAAGTGCTCGCCTGTTTCATTCTCACTCTTTGTACTGTAATGACATATTTAAATTCAAAATGGCAAATTTCGCAAAATGGTGAATAGTTTACACCCCTGGAAATTAATGTCTGTTGGTACAACATTTAAATCTTAAAACAGTGGCCAAATATTGCATGTTTAGTTGCATCTCACATGACACAATGAACTGCTAGCTGATACATGGCCCTGGATTAATCCACGATGCTCCTGCTTAGCTTTTTAAACTTGAGTCCCGCCTTCACTGAATTGATTGGCTATCTCAAATGACATTGACGTGTGTTGTTAGACTACTGAGTGCATTAAAAGTGTAAGGTTTTTTTAAACAACTATGCTATTCCTCCAACAACTTAATGACAATTGAACTGCAGCAGAACAACAAGGATATAAATTATTGGGGGGGGGGGGTGGGCAGCAATTTGGTTATATCAGATTATTGGGGGGGACTTGACAAATCGAGAGAAATGGAACATGAATCCGATCCCTACCCCGTGAAGTGAAGATATCTGTATATCGCTGTATCCAATTACATCAGAAACCCCTGGGCTGAGGGATTGGTGAATATATTGCTTTAGTGATTTTGCGTTGAAAATGTATTTATTTAAAAAACTAAAATCTTAAATCAAATACATCAGTAAAATTTAACTGACACTGAAAAGTCAAAGATTGTAAAATGCCTTTCAGATGGATGCAACAATCTAGCTAAACTATTGAGGCATGACCACCAAACAATCAAATGTTTTGTTGTGAATATTCAACTGGGGCACAAAAAAATGCATGGAGAATAAAAGGCGAAAATTAACTGTAAAAATACATAAGAATTCAACGTGAAGCTATCAAGAACCCATTATCCTCCAGTGCTACCATATTCAAATTAGGGCATCTGCTTCCTGCCAGCAACAAACCCAGGTACCTTTGTACAATTGTCAAAATTTCACTTATGTTTTTCCCCACTTTCTTTGGAGAACATTTTTTATATGTACATTTTCAGTTGGTACACATTCGACTGATTGTGTGGAGCAGTGCACGCTTATTATGTGAGACGCATGTCCCAAGCATAATAAACACGGCGTGGATTTACTGAATGGAGAATGGAGACTTCACCCACAAGCAGTGAACCGGCCGTGCAAGAGATATGGACAAGCTGCTGTATTTCTTTGCATTACCGAATACGCTCACTCGCTGAACCCTTTCAAATGCAAAACCGCGAGTGAGACTCAGAGTGTGCACTATAGAGACTGAAGGACCTGGACATTCTGCAAGCTGCAGCCAGGTATACTTGTAGAGACTGAATGGTAGCCAGAGAAAATTATAGTTATACGATTTTAAACTTAAGCAAATTAAACTTCAGTTTTGTATTTGTATAGGGACAAATAATGCATTAGTAATGTACACTTAAGATTCTCTTGCCAGTAAAGTTTGTTTTGAATTGAATCTGCTCATCTGATCCTGCTATTAAAAAAAAAAAAAACACTGGAAAATGCCAAAAGATTTTACCCAAATTGTAATTACAACATGTCCATGACATGTACATACAGTACTTGTATTAAAGATTAATACAGTTGATAAATTTACTCTACTAAAATAATTAATTGTACTCTTAATATCACATTTGTCGGATGTATGCAGTCATTAAGTCAGAGAACCCTCCACTCGAAATTCCCAACACAAATGGTGAAAAGACTTATTACGTTTTGTAAATGGCTGCATAATACGGTAATTCAGTAAAAGCTTTATATTCCCTTATATTTCAGTTGTGCGACTCTTCTCTCTGTGGGCCACTCTGCATTGCGTTTTGAATAGATTTGCTTTGCTTGGCTGTAATTGGTTGTTCCAATCAGGGTTTCACAAACTGGCTGTTGTTTGTCAGGGCTTACAAAGATATAGACCAACTCTTACACAACATCTACATCCAGAAGAGGGTTACCTCCTCCCATTAGGGCCCTTTTCACTTCCTGTTACCTAACAACACTGACTGGCTGTAATCTTAATGGAATAGGACACTGCTAAGAAACAAATATAATAATTTTTTTTAGTGTAAAATTGTCTCAACTCTTGGCAATCAGATCAAATAATGAGTCAAGACGGAGATGTTAAAACAATGAAATTACTTTTGGTTAACTCGTCACACTGGAAATGGAACATCAAGTTGAGGACAGTACATTGTTTGTGAGAAGTAATATCTGATGCATTTTGGCAAGTGGAGTAGTGTGCCCTTTTGAACATAGGATCCAGATATTTTTGGAGAGAGGAGACACAATTCAGTTTCCACCGGAATGGTAAGCACAGTTATTTAAGCAGATCAGCTAGCAATTCTGAATTTATTAATGAGAAATTTTTAATTTAACAACAATAGGACAGTGTACCTGCCTTGCAGCTGTCTCTGATCAATTTTGAACCCCTCAGTATTTTGCCATGTAAGTCTTGACTATATGTAATTAATTTTTCCATCTTTACGTAAGCTCCCTTTGACTCCCTTTAATTTGAGTTTTAATGGCTATAATGCATTTTTAAGATTTATAATTTGTAAGACAGTCAGACATGAGGCAGAGCTACTGTGTTTGTGTGAGAGAGCGAGAGAGAGAGAGAGAGAAAGTCCTGTTTCTTTGCATCTCTGTCTGTCTGAAAGGTCTTTTGTCTTTCTCTCTAGGTTCTCTTTGCAGGCATCAATAAGTGTTTTCCATTCCTGGAGACTTCTCACTGGCTCATTCCTCTTGTACCATTTCATAGTCTTTTCTCCCTCCTGCTTTCATGGCTCGTCTATGGTCCTCGTGACTGAGGCAGTGAGTGGCTTGTGTCTGGCCAGTGTTCAACTCTTAATGGCCTTCTAGTGCACTAATGGCCTCATTAACACACACACAGAAAGAGAGCGAGGCCCCTCTGACCTGAGTCCTGCAATCAAAACATTGGAACCAGTGTTCACTCGCTCATTCATTCTCTTTTTGTTCACTCATTCACATGCTCTACCTTCTGCGGCACAATATTCACTCGTGCACATACTCACGCAATTTAAGCTGTAACATTAAAATCAGAAACATACTTAACGAAAGTATGCATATGCATATGCAAATGCAAGCAGTTGGCCAATGCATGGTCCGGTTGAACATAAATGTAGTGCATTTTTGCGTTACTGTGGCAGGAACAATTCTTAGTACTCAAGGAGGTAATGAAGGTACTTCATAAGTCTGCCACTAAACTGGATGTTTTTACCCATCTGTTTTTTTGGCTGACTGTACATTATCACTTGCATAACAAATGCAATTCTTATTGTATTTACCGCTTTCAGCAGACTGTTACCAAATTAAGGGATTAATTCATGTTCTATCAGATTCTTACTTTTTTAATTAAGATTTCATTAATAATTTATATAATAATTGTTTTTTTTAAATGAATTCTAATTACATCAATCTTTAATTTGACTTAAAAGGTTGTATTGAACATGCTTACTAAGAATACTACTTAAAAATACCGTTAAATGACATTCACTGAATTACAAGAAAAAGAAATACTTGGATTTCTATTATTTAATTCATTAAAAAAAAATCACTACAAAAAACAAACAAACTGTACAGCAATTTTACAGAGATAAAATTCATTCTGAAACTTGGGAAATGAAGCCCAAATTCTTCTTTGTCTTCTTTCAAAAGATCCTACAACTGTGTTCATACTCCAAAGGGTCCAGTAAATACAACCATTTAAGTTCAGGTATGTCATTTTCATGGTTTGTGCTCAAAAAGGTGGCGCACATCAACAGGTTAAGAGAATGTATCTCTATGGGGCTTTTTCACTGCACGGTACAACTCTACTCAACTCGACTCTTTTTGAGGTTTTCCACTGTGGATAGTACCTGGTACCTGATAGTACTCGAGGTTCCAAGCGAGCAAAGTTGATACTAAATGTGACGTCAAAATCCTGCAGATCACTGATTGGTCAGGGATAAACGTCACTACCAGCGTCACTGGATTTCAGAGACGCGACATCAACCCGCTAGTTTTAAAGTTAGCAACAGTGATAACAGTATCATTTGTTCACGGGACTTTCGAATTGTGATAAAAGAAATGGCTGTGTGCAAAACCACGCCGTGGTCAATAAACGAGGTGCAGACGGTCCACTCGTTAGCAATAAACGAAAAAGTCTCTCAGGAAGTGTCTCAGCTGTTGGCTGCACACGGCTACCACCGGACCTACCAACAATATAGTGAAAAGTTAAAACTTAAGTGACTACAGAACCATCAAGGAAATGTGAAAGTGGTTCGACCAAATGGGCACTATCTAAACCAGCGAGTAATGGGAGGGAGAGTGCCCTGGACTGGAGGGTGGAGGATGGTACTGTTTGTTACGTTAACACTATACTCTGCTTTAAATCTTCACTTTATTTAATTGACCAGCTACTGGAAGCTTGCTTCTAAAACAACCAGGCCAATTTAACTGTTACACTTGTGTAAAATCGCCATGCAACAACTGCTTTATGCAGCACAATGAGCTAGTAGCTAACAGCTAGCAGTCGTGTTATTGTTTTGGTCAGTTTGTGTCGTGTTTAAGATGATGTTACTGCAGTTGAGGTGGCGCAACTAAGACTATCAGCCTATAATCCCACCCGTGCTGATGAGGCTCTAAACTGCAGTGGAAATGCAAGCTAAGAAAAGTGAAGCGAGTAGAGTTGAGGTGAGTCGAAACATAACGTGCAGCAGAAAAGTGCCATTTAAATATGTGTATTTGTATTTTTTTCATCTGACTATTCTGGTCACGCTGTATTTTGCACGCTGTAGATTAGGGTTGCGTGGTTAACTGGTACTAACGAAGTACCGCAATACCTAAAAAATGTAATCATCTTGTTGCTAATTTTGGTACCATATAACAGTATGTTGTCATTAGCAAAATTATATGAGATGTGAAAATAAAATAAAAAACCTCTGGTTATGGCCAAATGTGATCATTAAACAGCAGAAGGGTGTAATTTAATTAAATAATATGAAGTCACATGCGCTGCACACTACAGAATGAACAAGAGGTACCGCACTACTCTGTCATCTGATTCCCAAAAACACAAACGCAACACACTACTGGTGCTTAATTTTATTGCAGTGTGTTTAGAGTATAAACTGCTGTGAATACTTAAATGAACTCCTCCGGTGCAGCGCAGAGATTTCAGATTGAGAGTCGTGACAGGAGTACACCAGCATTAATGGGAAAGCTTGATATAACTAACCTGTCACAAACAGGAAGAACACTATTCAGCTGGATGTGTGAAATTGAAGACAACAAAATATAACTACTGTATTATTATTTTTATTATTATTATTAAAAAATATATTATAATTACATTTTTTTTTATTAAAACTGTATGTATCAAGTTGATTAAATATCATTTCATCATAACTTTTAATTAAAATATTTAACATGGAATCCAGAAAAAAATCAACCGTAATCTTTATACTGAACTTAAAAAGAAACTCGCCACTAAAATTCGATTTTTCACTTTGTATGAAGCACCAAAAAAATGTATGAAGCTGCCAAAGCAACTTCCTATTGGTCAATGTGGCGAATTCGTCTGTCAAAGTTCACCAAACTTGAACTGCCAAATTGGTTTTCCATTGAGTTGACTGTCTTTCGCCTGTGGAATTTCACCAGGTAATTGTGACTGTACTTTAAAAGCCGTTTTTTCAGGGATCAGACTGCACTGATCACGCTGTGTGTTTCACACTGCTGATACAATAGCGGTGTTGCCGCATCACTAGCTGAATGATAGCACAAGAAACACAGAGTAATTTAGCATCTGCATCGGCTAAAGAATGCACATTCGAGAACCGTTAATGAAACTGAAACTGGTTACTGTATTTTCACAAAAATGGAACCGTTTCTGAATAATATTGTAGGCCTGACTGTACTTGGGGTCCAGCTAGTTATTTCCAGCAAATTACAACAGAGAATTTTATGGTTTGTTTTGGCATTGTGGCAGTGTTTGATGGTGGTTATATTTATAAAACAGGGAAGGTCGTTGCATGTGTGAAAAACAGATGTAATGCTTTTACCGAAAAAAAATAAAAATAATAATCCAGCAATTTAACAGGTTTCATGTGTGAAAGTGGCTGTAATGTGCAGCTAAGCTTTCTCACATGACCCAGGCTGCAGTGTGTTTTCTGTTTCCCACCATATCTAACACACACACACATATGCTCGCTCGCTCCCTTTCATTCTCTTTTATTTTTCCCTGTTGCTAGCACTCACTCTCACATGCACTCAACAGAGAGACACAAACACAGACAGGAAGACAGGAATATAAAACTAGGTGTAAATGTAAGACTGAAACAGAAGTGAGGGAGCATGATGTCAGAGGAGAGGAGAAGTGTCTTTAGGTGATGAGTTGTGGCAGGAATGTGTAGAGTTGTGTTTTTCTTCTCTTGTGCTGCAGTTTCAGAGTGTTGCCTGCAGCTTTCAGTCAATGCACAATCCATATGACCTAAATACACACGAGCAAAGAAGAGCTGTTTTGTGTAGGTCTCTCTCTCTCCCCCTCCTGTGCCTTTTTCTTGTGTTTTTCTCACAGTTTTTCTCTTTCTCTGTCAGTAGATGAACTTATTGGCACCAGCTCATTCGTTTGATCTCACACACACACATGCACTAATCTCTTCTGCTTATTAAAATTCTTCCTCTTCATTTTGGTGCTGTCTGTTTGCTAGAACTGCTGACTTTATATACACTTATTACACGGCTCTCTGAAATACTTGATTCTGACTGGCCAATGGCGCCATCTAGAGGTCTGATATTTCTCTGTAACAACCACACATCCACGTATCAGACCGCTATCTGGGTATTTAAGAGCCATCTTTGCTGGTTCTCGGATCATTGTGCGATCTCTACAAGCATTAATTTGTGTATATGGTAGGTAGTCTTGTAATAGGCTGAATAATGAGGTGTCATATGGTCATTTTCACAAAATAAACACCAACAGTCAAACACAGCATTGTTTTATTGTTTTAACATTGCATAATTTCAACACAAATCAAGATTTTCTCTACATGTATTTATTTATTTGGTTAGTAGCCATGTAATAAGCGGAAAAATGTACAGTAAGCTGATTGTTATTGCAAAATATACCTTGACGCGAAGCCCTTATTTCCCGCTCTATTACTTGCACAGTGATATGTTATATCAAAACAACTCTAATGCATTATTTGAAAAAACAATACATTTTAATGCTTGTGCTACAGACTCGCCTACATTTCCAAACTTATTCCAATGTAATTAGCTTCCTCTGTAGATTGTTGGACTTTGGCCTCGGATGACTGCAGTTCGAGCTCAGCTGGGCACGCAAGCTGACACGTGAGACAAATATGTCATAGAAGCGACACAAATAGTGCAATCAGATCAATAATTAAGTAATTTTTTTTTTAATTCTAAATCATGCTTCCGTTCTGCAGCGGTATGCACACGTGACGTTATCACATTGGCATTTGAAACACACAAGAACTGATGCACGTGCATCACAGCCTGAAGCAGCGCTGTTTGCAAGTGAGGAGGAGGAACACTGTACACGAGCTAGGTTAGTTTTGGATTAGATCTGTTATTATCCTTTTCTTTTCTCACAATGGTGCATTTGTGTGCTGATCCTGGATGTCTCAACTGAGTGGAGAACATGAGATTACGTCTGAATCAGCAGTATAAATGCGTTAGACGAGAGACCTCTTGGACTCCACCCTCTCTTGAAGCTTACCCTCACCTTGGATTATAGTTAAAAAGTACTTGAATATTGATCTTTTTTTGCACCAAAAGTGATAATTTGTTTTAGGAGACATAACTTTAACTCCTGGAGTCATATTGATGACGTTTATGCTGACTGACTGTGTTGTTTTGGAGCTTCAAAAGAGAAATTTCCATCCACTTACATTTTAAGGACCTACTGAGTAAGATATTTTTCTTCAAATGTGTTCTGGTGAAAAAGAAAGTCATACATTCCTGGGATATCATGATAGTGAGTAAATAATGAGAGAATTTTTGGGTGAACTATCCCTTAAAGATTTTAGGTTAGGGAGGTACGTTTACCTCCATCTAATTCACCCTATAAATTTCACTCGCTTTTGTCGCCCCTGCTGGACATGTAATTTAATGAATAACGAAATGTGTAATAAGGCACGTGCAATTTCGTTTTGCAAAAACTTTGCCACGGTCAGATAATGTTCACAAAACCAGGCTGAAATGAATTCAGCAAACTGCAAAAAATGAGCCCATAACACTAAATGTTTGCTGGGATGCCAGGAACTCACAAACCAGCAACATTGTTCAGTATGAAATTGTTCATTTAGACAACTTTGTTAATCTAGTCGGGACAACATTTGGGTCAATATTGTTGGTCTAATGTGTTTTTATGTAGATGCAAACTATTTGACAGTTCATGACTCATCTGTTACTCATAAACTCCCATAAGCTGGATAAAATGCTATTCATTTTCTTTACAGTGGGCTTGGCACAGGCTTTTAAAGCAAATGTACTGTTGTGTTTTCCTCATTTCAAGAGAAGCTGTTTCTCACTGCCTGCATGTGTGTGTGACTCATTCAAATGAGCGTTATGTTATGAAATCCGAGCATGTGTGGAGTTAAAAGGGAAATAGAGGAAACTTCACTCTCTCTCACCTATATGCTCAGTTTCTTTCTTTGTAGAATTTTCTGCCAGGCTTTTGTGTGTGTGTGTGTGTGTGTGTGTGTGTGTGTGTGTGTGTGTGTGTGTGTGTGTGTGTGTGTGTGTGTCTGACTCTACAGGCGACTGCTACACAATTGCTCTGATGTGACTCAGCACTGCGTGACATTTTGTTTGGGTGTGTGTGAGGAGTAAACATTGCTCAGATCTTAATTGTTGTTTTTTTTTGTGTCAGTGAATGAGAAATCTTGTGGGGAGAACTCATTTAGAATGAATTACACCTGGTAAAAGTGCTCTGTATTTGCACGTGCTGGTTTTGCGCCTGATTCACTAAAGGAATTCTTCACTGTATAGTAGAGGCCTGCTTTCCTTGGGCGGTAACAGTGCAATGTGAATTGTGGCAGGCAATTAGCATAGACTTTTACAGATAAAGTGCAATCTGTAGTTTACATAGACAGGAGGCGTAAAATTACATAAAAATGCTTCGATGGATGGCGTAATTGATTTGACATTTATTTACATTTCTTTCTCATTTACAGTTTGAACTTAGTTTTGCTTTATTGGCATAATTAATGTCTCTCAAATCTCTCTTTCTGTGTATAGGAGGAGGTAAAGCTATGAATAAGCTACGGCAGAGTTTTCGGCGAAAGAAAGACGTGTATGTGCCAGAATCCAGCCGACCGCACCAGTGGCAGACAGATGAGGAGGCCGTACGCGGGGGCAAATGCAGCTTCACAGTCAAGGTAATAAACACACACACCTGTGCTGAACCACTTGTAGCTGTCAATCATGCCGGCTAACTGCAGAGATTATCAGAGCTTTGAGGGACTTGTTTTCCCATTAGGATTTTTGATCTTCTACTACATGACGTAGAACTTGTCTGTTTTGGGATCTCAAATGTGTGTGCTTGTATAAAGAGGAATCTGTTTCATTAACAGAACACAGGCACAAGCACACTGAACTGTGATCATGATGTCACTGTCTCTCTTCTGCTGACAGGGAGGAGAGATGGTCTGTGTTCACACTGCAAGACACACTGCAAGACTGCAAAATGATTGTTAACATTAATACCTCACCAATATGATCTTTTTGACCAAGAAGTGCATTTGACCGTTCACGTGTGCATCATATGATGTGTCCCATATGTTCTTTTATTTTTACCATGCATGTGCGCATCTGAGAGAAGCCATCTAGTCATCTTTGAATCAGACAACACAGTTACCACATTTAATTAATACTGAAGTACTACTGGTTCATTTGAATCAACAGTGTGAACCACACACTGCGATCAGTGTAGTCTGAATCCTACGTATATATATATATATATATATATATATATATATATATATATATATATATATATATATATATATATATGGCATGTAATGATACACAAATTTCACGCTACAATGCAAAGCCTCACAAGGGCTCGATAATAAGGACTGCTGATCAGGCCAGTGTTGTATTTAGTGCAGACAACAAGTGAGAGAGCACTGAAATTACACAGAGGGAACAGAGTCTTCTAACAATCACTCAAGGACATGCGAGCGGGAATATATTTAGCTCTCAAAGATGCGCCAAGTGCATAATATACTGGTCGTTGTGAGGCACAGTATTAAGGGTCCTTAATATAAAAAAGATCCTTTAATAATACATAATATTGTTAAATAATGCTCTAAACATGAAAAAGTTCCTAAATATTTTGGTTTGAAAAAATGCACGGTTCTTTTTAAGTTTACAAGAATTCAGCTAACAATTAGTATCTGCATAACATATACTGTCCTCACTTCACATATTCTTTGCCACAAATTAGATTTGTGCAAGCAAATGATCTGATCAGCCTGAAATACAATGTCACCTGAAATATACGACATGGCAAGAAGTGTAATATACATTGAATACAGAAACAAGTTAGATATTTGTTTAATTGTTATATAAATTTTACAGCCTACATCAGTGCAACACAACACTGGCTTATGGCCTTAGAAGTCTACGCCTATAATTCATCTTTATTCTAGTATTCTAGAGCAAATCCAGGAGCATGTACCACTTTTATTTGTACAAACAATAGTACACAAGTGTAAACGTCATGGGACCATGCAGCCATCATAACGCTCAGGAAGGAGACTCATTCTGTCTCCTAGAGATTAACGTCGTTTGGTGCGAAAACTGCAAATCAATCCCAGAACAGCATCAAAGGACCTTGTGAAGATGCTGGAGGCAACAGATAGACAAGTATCTATATCCACAGTAAAACGAGTCCTATATCAACATAACCTGAAAGGCTGCTCAGCAAGGAAGAACCCACTGCTCCAAATCACCATAAAAGCCAGACTACAGTTTGCAAGTGCACATGGGGACAAACATCTTACTTTTTGGAGATATTTCATCTGGTCTGATGAAACAAAAACTTGACCATCGTTATGTTTGGAGGATAAAGGGTGAGGCTTGCAAGCAGAAGAACACCATCCCAACCGTGAAGCTTGGGGGTGGCAGCATCATGTTGTGGGGGTGCTTTGCAGCAGGAGGGAATGGTGCACTCTTAGTTTCTCTCTCTCCCTCATGTACCCACCAACGCACGCGCACACGCACACACACGCACACACACACACACACACACACACACACACACACACACACACACACACACACACACACACACACACACACACACTACCCTGTTACTCCAATGCTGAGAAGCAGCGCATCCTCCGTTGCTAGTTTTAAAGTGATGTTTTCGAACTAGCAATGCAGGCTTGAGCTGTACCAAAGCTAGATACACTTGATCAATACAACAGTTTCTATATTATCTGAAATATCTCACGCTCCCCCTTTCACACATGTGGACACACATACATACATTATACACATTATGCACACACTCGTGAGAGAAAATCAGAGCCAGCATATCAGCGCACACCTGCATCTCAGTGGGGTTGAAAACAGTTGTTAAAATGTTACAACGGAAATATGGCGAGCTGCTGCTAAGAAGTGCTTAGATTTACATTGTGGCGATTTTGAAATGTTACTTTAGACGGGAACTAAAAATTTAAAATAAATTAATCCCAGAAGCGAGCGATCTCTCTCTCTCTCTCTCTCTCTCTCTCTCTCTTTTGGTCCTTCAATCACACACACACATGCACAAACGCACTACCTCCTTATTCAGTAAGCGCAAGCCTCACAATCCTCCGTTGCCATTTCTAACGTTTTCGAACTAGTACTGAAGGCTCGGACTGTATTCAAACAAGACGCTTAATCCGTGGTGAAAAAACTAGTTCCTCTCATAAGACCATTTTAGGGACGATAACCAGAAAATGTCTTGAGATAAAACCCTGAACATTGTCTAAAGGTGTGCTAACCTTGGTGTAAGCAGAATAATTGACTTCGGCCCATTGAATTGTTTAAAAATAATGCACGCCTGAGGTGTAACTGGAATATATCAGAAAATAGTTCATTATTGAATGTTTTGTCCCTTATCTCAAGAATCGGTGCCCTAGTAACAAATGTCCACATTTTTGATTTTGAACTCATTCCCAAAAACACAAATAAGTGACACTTAAGTATTTTGGTGGAAATCTAATAAATGCAAACCCCCTGAAAATAGTTAGTGGTAAACCCTTGTTTATGTGTCAATAATGCTTCTCAAGAGAGTGAGGTCATTGAAAAAGCTCAATTCTAAACTCATTATCCCCTTGTCTTTCTCGCTATGCTTTTGCTCACCTGTTTAGAAATGTATTAATCAACATTAAAAGAAATGAAATGGAATGAAAGTGGACTTTGATCACCAGTCCACATAAACATTCAGTTGCTGAGGACACGGTAGGCGGTGCAGAGCTGGAGTATGCATCTGACTGCTCTATGAATAACTCTCTGCCCATTTCCCTGCTAAATTACAGCTGTGTTCTTTTATAGTGAATGGAAAATGGACGCTCTTGTGGTTATAGACAGCTGGTTTTCTCATTCGGGCTCAATAACTGGTTGAGAGCCAGGTTATAAGCTATGTCAGATGGAGTCTCGACATTTAAAACCACATTTCTCATCATTCTCAAAGACTGTCCCATTGTCGCTTCTGTTGACAGTTTTAACAAAGACTGCAATAATCTGACCCGTGGACCCATCATATAATGTTCTGGATAAAACACCCTCCACACTTGCAATAATTAACAATTTTCTGAAATATTCCAGTTGTTTGATTTTAAAAGACTTAAACTCTCAATGGCTGGACATGGAATTCTAGAAGTAGCCAATATAGATTAAATTTAAGGTGAAGATGAAATCAAAATCGATGTTGATTTCACCATCAGTTTGGTTGATAACCTTTATTTTCTTAAACAATGAGACCAGGAAAGAATATTATTATTCATGAGTGCTCATTATTTAAAAAAATTAAAATGAAATGGTAATTTCATCAAAATGTGGTAACTTTCTCCTCCTTTTCGACTAACGTCATGCTGAAATACGCCATGTAATTAAATGAGTCGGGAAGTAGGGATGGGTAGCTATACAGATTCTCCCATTCGATGCACAGGCTCTGATTGTGATTGAAGTTGATTAGATTCCAAGTAATTTGGGTATATTTCAGTTGCGTTCATTTTGCTTGCATATTAAAGCTATCTAATGAGTCTCAATACAAATTTCGATACCACAACAAAGTACTAGTTTAAGATATTTAGTTCTCAAGTAATTATTGAAAACAATTAAACAGTCAGTAATAATAATAATAATTATTATTATTACTAACTGTTTACTTGTCTTCAATTTTATATATATATACACCCTACCGGTCAAAAGTTTTGATATACTTGACTGAAATGTTTCTCATGATCTTAAAAAATCTTTTGATCTGATGGCGTATGCTTCAATGTTTGAAATTAGTTTTGTAGACAAAAATATAATTGTGCCAAAATAACCATTTATTTAATTACAAAACTAAAATGTAATTAACGGATTGTGCTTTTTGACGGATTGTGATTATTGACATGGGGGCACTTTTTTTTTCTTAGTTCATTGATATGTAGCATATTAAGAAAAAGATTGCCACAAAATTATTTAATTTATTTGAAAGCTTTTGAATAATCAAACTTTGGTTTACACAAATAATTAAATGTATTTATTTAGTCACTTTTTTTCTTTTTTACCTCCTTTACCATTATGGTTGTTGTCTGCTCAGCTTAGTTGAGAGGTTTATCATAATGTTTTGACACAATGTTTGTTGTACTGTATATTACATTTTTTTTGCCACAAAAAACTAACAAACAAGCAAAATTCCCTATATAGTGCATTGTGTGGCCATATTTAAGACATTAAAGACCAGATAGGTTTGTGGTTGGATTGGGGTTGCGGTGTCTGACCTTTGTACCCCTTCAAAAAAAAAAAAATTGGTGCATGTCCCCTGTCACCAATTCTACAAATGTGCCTGGGCTTGTTCCTGACAGGCAGCAGATGCTATAACCCCGCCCCCACCCTAATCGGAGCCTGCAAGGCTAAGTAGCCTGCTCGGGACACCAACTCCGGATGTTTCAGGAAAAAAAGCTGATACTGCATTAATTGCAGTAATTATTTTTTAGGCATTAAACAAAAAATATAAATCACAGAAATGAACATACCAAACTCTTGCATAGATGTGGCATATACACAGCCTTATGCTGGATTTCCTGAATTAAAGTTAAATACACAAATTAAATGCCAATATTTAAAATCAAGTGTACATATGACACGCCACACTAGCTGCCTTTTGACTGGCTCATATGTGCCTCTGCTGATATCACGTTCTGACCATAGCCAAGCAGCTCAGGAGTTCTGGGTCTTGTTATGTTTCAGAAGGGGAAGGGGAAGGGGAAGGACTTCCTCTCACTACCTCAGTTCCTCTCCAAGCACAATAGCTCCCTGCCTCTCGGCCTGACCTCAACAGTCTCAAGAGGCTTGCGGGCGAGACGCAGTGATGTCTTCTGTGAGCGGGGTGTGTTTTGGCCAGGGCGCCACCGTTTCCGCGCATTGAGTGTCAGCAGCCACTGGTCTGGTAGTTCCAACAGGAATCGAAAAACTCTGATTTCTTCCTGTTGGAACAGGAAACAAGGAGTCACAACAGCCTGACACAATGTCATAACTAAACTCCTGTCTGTCTGTGTCTCTGTGCAGTATCTGGGACATGTGGAGGTGGAGGAGTCTCGTGGCATGCACATCTGTGAAGAAGCCGTCAAGAGACTGAAGACGGTTAGTGTCCACACACACACACACACACACACATCTTCTGTTTGTTACCCAAGACTTCCTTCGTCTTTCATTTGTCCAGTGCAGGATCAATGCGTTCTGTTGCTCACCTTAACAATCACATCATTCCATTCTTGCTCAGTCTCTTCCTCCAGTCACGTCACATCTCTATTTCCCACGCTGCCACAGAGTGCAGTGGACACCAAAGGATCTATTTAAAGTGTGTCTGTCTTCTCCTGCTGTTCTCTTCCTCTGCCTGTTGTTCTGCTTATGTTCTTGTGCGTCACTTTAAAAAAAATGTAAAAATCTTTTTTTAAAGCATCTTATGCGCTTCTTTTCCGTGCCACAACAGTTCATAGTGACTGTGTTTGTCAAGCTCTTATTACATAGCTCTCTGGAATACTCTATTTTGATTGGTTAGTGGCGCCATCTAGCTGTCTGATATCTCAGATTAACAAACGCACATCCACATATCAGAGCGCTCCTGGGGTATTGCGAATTTGCGAGTCATCTTACCTGCTTCTCACATCACTGTGTGATCTCTACAACTAAGCTTATACACTCACCTAAAGGATTATTAGGAACACCTGTACAATTTATCATTAATGCAATTATCTAATCAACCAATCACATGGCAGTTGCTTCAATGCATTTAGGGGTGTGGTCCTGGTCAAGACAATCTCCTGAACTCCAAACTGAATGTCAGAATGGGAAAGAAAGGTGATTTAAGCAATTTTGAGCGTGGCATGGTTGTTGGTGCCAGACGGGCCGGTCTGAGTATTTCACAATCTGCTCAGTTACTGGGATTTTCACGCTCAACCATTTCTAGGGTTTACAAAGAATGGTGTGAAAAGGGAAAAACATCCAGTATGCGGCAGTCCTGTGGGCGAAAATGCCTTGTTGATGCTAGAGGTCAGAGGAGAATGGGCCGACTGATTCAAGCTGATAGAAGAGCAACTTTGCCTGAAATAACCACTCGTTACAACAGAGGTATGCAGCAAAGCATTTGTGAAGCCACAACACGCACGACCTTGAGGCGGATGGGCTACAACAGCAGAAGACCCCACCAGGTACCACTCATCTCCACTACAAATAGGAAAAAGAGGCTACAATTTGCAAGAGCTCACCAAAATTGGACAGTTGAAGACTGGAAAAATGTTGTCTGGTCTGATGAGTCTCGATTTCTGTTGAGACATTCAGATGGTAGAGTCAGAATTTGGCGTAAACAGAATGAGAACATGGATCCATCATGCCTTGTTACCACTGTGCAGGCTGGTGGTGGTGGTGGTGTAATGGTGTGGGGGATGTTTTCTTGGCACACTTTAGGCCCCTTAGTGCCAATTGGGCATCGTTTAAATGAGCATTGTTTCTGACCATGTCCATCCCTTTATGGCCACCATGTACCCATCCTCTGATGGCTACTTCCAGCAGGATAATGCACCATGTCACAAAGTTCGAATCATTTCAAATTGGTTTCTTGAACATGACAATGAGTTCACTGAACTAAAATGGCCCCCACAGTCACCAGATCTCAACCCAATAGAGCATCTTTGGGATGTGGTGGAATGGGAGCTTCGTGCCCTGGATGTGCATCCCACAAATCTCCATCAACTGCAAGATGCTATCCTATCAATATGGGCCAACATTTCTAAAGAATGCTTTCAGCACCTTGTTGAATCAATGCCATGTAGAATTAAGGCAGTTCTGAAGGCGAAAAGGGGTCAAACACAGTATTAGTATGGTGTTCCTAATAATCCTTTAGGTGAGTGTAAAATCATTTAAACTCAAATCAATGTTTCATGTGCATTTATTTATTTATTTGGCAAAGAGTCTTTTAATGAGCTGGATAATGAGTCAGATGGTCATTTTCACAAAATAAACCCCATCAAAGCTCCGACGCGAACGGAGGTGGAATTTAGCTGTTTTGCAATTTCTCTTCTTCTCACATAGTTACATAGTTTCAATGCAAATCAATATTTTACATCCATGTATTTAATTATTTTGTTAGCAGCGGTGTAATAAACAGGATGATGGACAATCAGTTGGTTGTTATCGCAAAATAAACCCCTGAAGGGGGATACTGATCACCCTGTTGAGGTTTATTTCGTGATTACAACTGGCCAAATATACATTATCACTTACATAATCTTCGCTTAACTGACAGCTCTCAGATATCATACGTTTATTTAAATATTGTGCCTTTAGGCATGTCGTGACAGGTTTTACATTTGTGTCATTTGTTTTTTATTGAGATTCAAGTGAATAATATCCTCAATTTCACACAAAGAAATGGTATTACTTTTTGCAGACAAGATGTATGTGTGTTTGGGTGCAACAGGTGTAAGGCACAGATTAAGAATATTGTGCTTTTTATTCTAGTCACAAAGTGTATCAAGAGTAAAAAAAATATATATTTTTATTAAATATTGATGTAATAGTAATATATGAGTAATATATAATAATAATTACGGATGGTTGTTTTGATTAAAATTAAAAATTAAAAATGTAAAAATTAAAAAAGTTGGAGACGTGGTTTAACCTTTGGGGGGTTAACCTGTTGATATGCACCCCCTTTTTAAGCACAAACCATGAAAATGACATACCTGAACTTAAATGGTTGTATTTACTGGACCCTTTGGAGTATGAACACAGTTGTAGTATCTTTTCAAAGAAGATACTTTGGGCTTTATTTCCCAAGTTTCAGAATTAATATATGTTGTTATTTTTTAAAGTTAGAGAAGCTGAAGTGTATAGTAATGGAAATATTTTGTGCTGAACATGTTTTTATAATCTAAAAAACAATAATAAAAGTACCAAGACAACCCAGAAATACAATGTTCTCTAAGCCAAAAGTCTAAAGAAGTTATATTTCAAATTTGAAGATGATCTAACAAAAAATTTGCTTTTTTTTCTCTGTAAATTGCTGGAAGCGTACAGAGTCAAATTAAGGCTCCGCCTCTCAAATTCAACACAATCTCCGATGGCACTGCTCTGCTGTTATGAATGAAACTATGCCGCATTTTAAAAAATAGACTTTGGAGACTGGCTCGGTTTGTTTATGATACTCTAATATAGAAGATCATGTACAGTTTTACAACATGAATGCTGCTCAGATTGTAGTTTGTTGAAGAAAATGACGAAGGGTAATTCTTCCAGAATGGAACAAAAAGTGCTATTGGATGTTTTTCAATGAACGCTTGTCATGGACAATTGACCCAAGTGTGGCGAATTGGCTTCATCTGGCGATCATGTTTTCATAACAAAGGTATGAAGTCCCGTTTTGATATTGCATGTTTTCATTTGTACTCCTGGCACAAATAACTAAACTGCTGTTTCTGGAGCATTGCTATCATGAAACAGAGATCGGATATCAATGTTGAAGCCTTAAACCTTTGAAAAGATGTATCATTTGTTAACATGAATTACATTTATAGACTGTAAATTATATATTCAATGTAAGCAGAGTGACATCACTCTCGCGTGCGGGCGATTGCGTATCAACAGTTTAAAGTGATATACTGTAGCTTTAGCCCCTTCAGTAATTAGACACTTTTTTTATTTATTTTTTTTACCTCCCGATATACTATCTTTTACTTATTGGTCAGTTATTGAAAAACTTTTGATTTAATCTCCTTGAACAAAACAGAAAATGACAAAAAATGTATTTAATATTTCAGGCATTCCATTTAGCTGGGCCGTTTCTAGTTAAAAGCATTATCGTTTTCTTTCTAATATACTAAAAGCTGTGAGTAAGACTGTGGCATCTGTTATGGCTCAATTAGACAGCTATAGGATGCCCCCTTGTGGCCCGAGAGGGAAGAGAAAATGTAATGATCCTCCAAGTAGGATTTCACTTAGGGCCCCCATATGCTCAGAAACGGCCCTGCGCCTTAGCTACTTTAATTTGCAACATTTAAATATTCAATATTCAATCAAATGATTTCAAAATCAACCTTTATGTATTGGACATGAACACCTCAGCGATTTGGAAAATGTTTCAGTGCATGGTGACAAACAGGTGTTTAGGAAATGTTTTTGTTGCTATTTAGTGTTTTGGGAGACAATAAAACCAAAAGTGCCTTTCACCCTTAGCCCCATTGTACCTTACTTAGTTTTTTTTTTATGGTGCACTTTTAGCTTGACAGCCTAGAACAAAGAAAGTCATTGGATTTGCTACGAAATGAGGGTGGGTAAATGATGACAGATTCTGTTTTAATGAACTATTCATTAAAGTATATCTAAACTGTAGGGCCCTGTATTGCTCTCCCAAATCCTCATCCGCTGTGTCAGCTGTGTTGAGTGACGTGAGCTAGAGATCAGCTCCTTATCAATCACACACAGTCCCCCTGGAGATGGACAGATGTAAGTTTCCTGTCTCGCTAGTTTCTAGGGAAGACATCCCATTCTTCAGGGAAAAAGAAATCCACTCTGCGGTCTATTTTCCACATTGACAAGGTTCTCGTGCCCCCACCCAGGTTAAACAAGGGGAGATAGTACAGACGTGATGTTTGTCACTGGCACCTGACAGATTGAGGTTTGTAAAAACCTTGACTTATTGTTAGTAACCTTCTTCTTGCCCCTCTGTTCTGGAAGCCTCCATGAGGATGAGCTGCTTGGGGCACATCCTGTTGGCTAAGGCATTTTTTTAAATTATATTAGCGCTTCAGGCCAGTGGACGATTGCTGCTTTTAGACGGCCGTTCTTTCTCTGGTGCGGTTTAATTGAGGACGAAGCTGTAGGCCCTCTCTCTTTTACAAGCATTTTTTCTTTACTCTCTGATTTTCAAGTTTCAGTGTTTCACTAGTAAACTGTGAATCGACCACAAAGTTAAAGACAAGAACTCAGTCATTTCTCAAGTCCGTCGAAAGAAACAAAAGCTTGTAGTTCACAGATGTCTCAGTGCATAAACTCCCACTTGTCTAGGAATGCTGATATTTTATACTCTCACAAATGCCTGCTGACAAAGGAGCGTATTAATACTAAATTTTCTTGTGTTTCCCAAGACCTAACTTGTGTCTTTTAAAGATGTTATATCACGAGAGCAAAACATTTCCTTCATCTTTAAAAAAAAAAAAAAACTTATACTCAAAATTCTAGAACCCAAAACTTCATCCCCAGTGAAAAGCAACCTTTTCGGTGTTTAGAAACGTAGCATGTCCAGTCCCTATGAGGTAAAAATGAGAGAGCTGAGAAAAATGTGGTAAAGTTGTGTTGTTTCTGACTG
Organism: Xyrauchen texanus; assembly: GCF_025860055.1. NCBI lineage: Eukaryota > Metazoa > Chordata > Actinopteri > Cypriniformes > Catostomidae > Xyrauchen > Xyrauchen texanus. The sequence goes on from NC_068297.1 coordinate 39,220,803, forward strand.
TGTAGCACCTGCAACTCTGCGACTAGATGACCTCAAAGCAAAACACAAGGACTTAAAGCCACAAAAATCCCATTTTAATTTCATTGGGTCTTCCAACATACTGTATATGTTGTGTCTCATGGCTCTGTACCATTTGTTAAACCCTTGATCAGACATTCCAAACCTTGTTATGTTCAGAACTAATCAGCACTAATTAAGTTAGCATCACTGTAACCCAGAGCACGATATAAAGTAGCTTTATAGAAGTAGCAACTGGATGTGTGTGTGTGTGAATGGGGAGGTGCGAGAGCTGCTCTCTAACCTCCTGACCACTATAATGAGATTTTCTCCTGCTGGAATCTTGCCATCAGTGTCCAGGAAGTGTCTCTGCAGAGCATCGTTTTTATTCATTGGCGCACTGAACCATAATGATAACTAAAGCGACAAATGCATTTAAAGAACTGGCATTTGAAGATCTAATGCACTGGAGTTCCTCATGTATGTGTGTTTGTTGAGAAGAAGAATTTTAAGTAGAGGTCGATCTATTTTCCAGATACCGATATCAAAGGTGGTGGAAAAGACAGATAACCGATTAATCGGTTAATCAGCCGACTCCTTACTATGATTGGCACAGACATAGAGACTATAGGAGTCCAAAATAAATACAATTCCAGATGCAGTTTATTGTGAAACCAAAATCTCAATAATTACCAGACAAAAATGATTTAATGATGGAAAATAATGTACAGCATAACACGGGACAGAAATACAAGTCAGGAATATAATACATTTTTAAAAGATGGTGTCTTGGCTCCGTTATAATACTCTATATTTAAGGGTTAGGGTTAATCACATCTGGAGGTGGTTTCAAATGCGATTGATGATGTTTTTCATCATCTGAAAGGTCATGTGATGTAATTGATGTCAGCCCCAGTCAAACACATGCACACAAACACACATATCATAACATTATTTTTGAGATAATCAACATTATGCCACAAATGCTGTCAACTGAGCTTAACTTGTATTGAACCTGGAATATTCCTTTCAAATAGCATACATCTGCAGCCTCCAGTTTGAAACAGGCGCCCCTATGTGGCAGCTCTTCAGAGTTTGGAACAGAGCTCAAGTAGTGTTTAACTTATAGGTTTTTGAAAGATCAGAGCATGCACTGTTGCATTTGTTGAACATTCGCATTGGCAGGGTTGGGCAGATTACTTAAAGTATTCTGGGTTGAAAACTAAATACTCTAAAATGTATTCAGATTACATCAAATAAAAAGTAACGTATTCAGAATACTTTTAGAGTACACATTAATAAAGGCAAGGCACAATTGGAAGAATTACGTGTGATGTGTCATTATTATCTTAAGTGCTCCACTTGTTTCTTTAAATTAGATGTGGAATTGGACACTAATATATTTCTTTATGTAAGGCCGAAGGCAAACAGAAGGTAGTTTGTGGTCAACTACAATATTTTAATATTTTAACAACATTTGAATCTTCTTAATAACCCATTATTTCATTGGACTAACAAAGAATAATATGTTTTGACACAAAATAAGATAAGAATGTTATTTTCAAGATGATAATTGGATGCAGAAATTAAACAAACTATTGAGATCATTTGACAACAATGTAGTAAATTCATGATTTTAACTAGGCTTGCTTGCATATTTCCATATTAGGCCTATTTATTATATTATTTTCTATCTCTTATTATTGACACTATTATGTTTGGGTCCTTTTGATTCTTGTACCAATTTGTTTTATGCATCATATTGTATGAGATGTTTTTAAAAAGTGAGACAAATATTAATATGTATTACAATATGTGTCAAACCGAATTAGCCTCCCAAATTTTACAGCAGTTATTTACGCAAGGCTTTTCCGTCTTTTGTTTGGACTCTGATCCATTCCAAGTTCTTTTCCCTCTTTCATTCTTTGCAATACTTTCTCCCATATTTTACCTACTAATATTATTGCCATAAATAACTGCGATTTCTCAGTCGTTCTTCATTCTGCAAGTTTCTGATGTGGACGTGACTCACCAAATGCTATTGAGAGCTGTCCGTCTCTACACCGTCTTTAAATGTATTTACACAGCAACAATCACGGGAAACAATGTATAATGCACGCAAATGTTATATTTGTGAAAATAAAGAAATGAAGACTGTAGCTTGAATGCGCAAAAAAACTAAACAAAACTTAAAAACAAAAAAATCTGCAGCTCGATTATAACACTTATTAGTTGTCGTCATGTAGCTCTCAAGTAAATTAGACTATTTTAAATTGCAGATCCCCGGCCAAACATTACTCCAGTGCTACTATTCCAGTGGTAAAGGGGTTTCAGATGACAGGACATGACAATCAACATGGAGGGGAGATTTCCATAAGTACAAATGACATCTGTGTTCACTGGTTTAGCATCCATTTCACTAAAGGAATTATGCAGATCAGGCAGTGGCGAAGATGCGCCCACAAAATCTGCACTGAACGCAATTTGCACAGGGCAGTTCCGATCTTGCAGTCCGGTTCTGAGAACTGTATAGCGGAGCATGCATCAGACCACAGTAAACCGGCACTGTCTGCTGAGTCTAAACTGCATCACTCCACTCCCTGCCACCTGAATCATCTCTTTAACATATCGAAAGTGCACCTGAATACACCATGCATCTGGATATATGCCATGTTACAACGCACTTCTCCATCATTTGATCATTATTTGATAATACTGCTGCTATGATTGACAGAAAATGTGCAAACATCTCTTTTAAATAAAAATCAGGATACCATCTGTTTTCCTCGGGCGGTAAATATTAGTTGCGCCGGGCAAATTGCAGAACGTTTTGTGAACTAGGCGCTGAATCTATAATGAGCTGAATTTACATAGAAAGGAGGTGTGTTTGCTTGTAAAAATTTGACAATAACTTTTCATTTAAATACTCAAGACGTAGCACTATTTAAGCGTTTTAGATTGCGGGTAGTTAGTAAAATGCTGAAATACTTTGTGCAAAAGTGGTGCAAATGTTTAGGGATTTTGCCTCACTGTGTTTATGATATATTTCTTTCCTCGTTTCTTTAGTGTTTTTGTTTACTTGCTGATCCTTTTGTTTACAGTCTTCTATTTGTCTTAATGGCTTCTGCCTGCTCTTTCCATCTCGCTCTGTCTGTAGCGTCAGTGGAGGTTGTTATGAAATAACATTAGACCTCCACTGTCATATAAACTCCAGTCATCTTCTCCTTTGCATATGTAATGATGTGAATGCATTATGATGTTTTATGATTTTTTTCTAAGCAGGTTTGTTCTCATGCACCATTAAGAGCATCTCAATCCCATTCTGACCCCTTAATCCACTTTTTCTAACCCAATGAGCATTGCTTTCCTCCCATGGCCATGTGTGAACTTTAGCATGCATGTACTCGAATTACAGTAACATTATTAATGTTAACTCTGATCTTTCCAATTCACGTTACTTCTGTCTCATTCTATGAAACTCACCGTGCCCTTAACTGATGTGTGGTCAGTATATAATGGTTTTGGTGGGCATGATTAAATGAACTGAAACCAGAACCTCAGTTAAGGGACTTGAGACTCTGTGTAGATCAAGGGAAGTGAGTATTAGGCTTGGTGAATGGTGCACTTCTTTTTTCTGAAACCTCTGTACATTGGAAGTATGGCATTACCGTGGGACTAAACCAAACACCCAAGCCAGAATTAGTTCATTCCTTTTGGCGTTGCCAGCATGAGACTCTGATGCCTCAGCTTTTAAAATAATTTTCGGAGTTCAATCCTTCAAGCTCTGTTGACAGAATGGTTGATGTGCTGTCTATTGCTACAGGATTTTATTTGATTTTTTAGTTTTTTTTCTGTCATTCTGAAAAGAGTTGCAAAAACAAGCTAAAGCCATTTTTCATATATGGACTTAAAATGAGTCCATAGGACATTACATCGCAATACACCTTCAAACACACTTTATAGTATTTCGCATGATATGTGTAGCAATGCTAGAAAGGGACTTGACATAACTCTTACTTTGAGTGAATATATTTTAGAACATAACTTTTTTCTTGCTGATAACTTTACCACTGGAATTACATCAGTAATTATGCATAAATATGTTCTTCTGCTTAGAAAAGTAGTTACTAAAAGGACAGATTGGGCAACTTAACAGCTGCAATAAAATACATTTGTTCATATAATACATTTTTTTATGGAAGAATTCATATAATCTACGGCTGTCAATCGCTAAAACTTTTAATTAAATTAATTGTATGACATGCTGAATCACAATTAATCGCATATATCAATATTTGCTGGAAAGGCCCCCAAATAAAGACAAGTTAATATAAAAAATTATACATATTAATTCAAATAATTATATATTACATACAATAATTCAGTTTGAAATATATTGCAGTATTGTGGCAGACAAGTAAAGCATTTGATTATATAATACAAAAAGTGGCTCTAGAAGTAAATGTTTGTTTTATTCCCATATTGAACAAGTCTAAAGTTTACGGCAATATTTTTAATGATTGTTTTACATTATTAAATGGAATTGTCAATGGAACGTGTTCATTCAGTGCAATTAATAATGTAAACAAATGAATGCCCGGATGGTGATAAGGAATATTCCTACCATCGGAACAATTTAAGCTTTAAGTACCACCTGTTTTCTCCAGGGGGCAGTAAGCTGTTTAGGCAACACACATCTTATACAGAGAACAAATCACACTTACCCACATCAGACAGCACAAGCAGAGTCTCGTTCAAACACAGCTTGATGGAGTGCAGATCCGAATGCAGCGGTCTCAAGACATGTTTTTCAAAATTTCGAACTACTTTAAACTTGACACAGCAACCTAAACCGCTGTGTTTATGATGCAACGCAACCAAAATGAGACACTCCAAAAGCATCCGGCTAATGCAGGTCTAAATTAACGCATCCTTATTCAAGCCCTAATATAAGTGCTTTAATAAAAACCTTCTTTTGGCTAATCCCATTTGGGGTCGCCACAGCAGACCATCCGTGATCCGCATATTTGACTTGTCACATGTTTTATGCCGGATGCCTCAGAGGCTGGGGGACTCTCACTCACACCTACGGGGCAATCTAGAGTCTCCAGTTCACTTAACCTGCATGTTTTTGGACTTGTGGGTGGAAAATTACTTTCTGTGGTAATCAACAGCATGCATAGATGCTGTGCTTGAAGCTTAACTTGTATTGAATCCAGAACATTTGTTTAAGAAGCCACATGAGGTCATCAGAACAAATCCTGAAACAAAAAACTACTGTTCAAAGCTATCACCATCACTAACATAATGATATACATAAGAATACTGTATTAATAAAACTCACATAGTGTATTAATACTAGAAAAGTAACCGCACCATTAACATCAGCATACACAATGATAAGCACCACATGTGTGAGTCTGATGTCTGATCGGTGAGCTTGAAGTGTGATCTTTTCTACCTTCTCACTACACATCTCTCAATCACTCTTAACATTGAAACTCCTTAAACCAGAGTACAAACTGACACACTCAGTCATTGGACATCAGTTCTGTTCCAAAACCTAGTAAGCTTCCTACTTAGACAGTATTTAAATGCATTACAAGGCTGTTCCAGAAGGGTAGACCGCAACATTGTGCTGCTTCCTAAGAGGGCCAATAATATGAAACAAAAAAAATAATTATATATATGTATCACTGACAGACGATTCGAGAGAAATGTTGAATATAAATATGCTTGTATTTTGTTCAGTACTGAAAAAGATAGACGCAAATAGTTTATTAACTTGATACAATTTTTACTATTTTCAACACTTTTTGTGTGTACTATCACGTAAGGGATCATGTTCAGACAGTCATTATCACAAAATAATCCATGACAGGGTGATCAGGCTTATTATCCTGCTTAATACTTGGCTTTTTAACCAAATAACAAAAAAATGGGCATGAAATATTGATTTGAGTTTAAATTGTTTTATTAGCTAACTTGCAATCACAGATTGATACAATAGAACAGGAGTCTGAAAATGTCCCACAATACCCGCATGAACAGTCAAATGTTGGGCCCTATAATTTCCGTGATGCAGAAAAAAACAGACAAAATTGCGCAATTGAATAAAAAAATTAAAATACAATCTGAATTAAGAGTAAAATTCGGATTTCCCAGAATTTGACAAATTTACAATAAAACGAATGACAATTGTACTATTACTGCAAATTTAAATATGGTCCTGATATGTAAATGTTTGGTTATTGAATCGCAAAAGGATGCAATTTAATTAATTATATAAATAAATAAAATAAATATGCTCGTGAACATTTCAATATTTTTTAGAATGGGGCACTTATTACAAATGTAGCTAGAATACACACAGGAACTTGAAGGTCTTCACTTATTTCACTCCGTCAAAATAAAAGCTTGATTGAACTGAATTTGTGAAATTTAAATATTATCTTCATAATTATATTCTAAATATTTAAATTGTATTATTCAATGTAGTAGTAGTTGTAGTAATAATACTAAAAACAATAATTTAACATTAAATTGTTTTATATTAATTGTATTATTACTATTATTTTTAATAAATAAATGAGTATTCCAAAGAGCCATGTAAGAAGAAAATTATTACAATTGTAGATAGATAGTATATAATAAATATATATATGTATATATGTATTTATATGTATATGTGTATATGTATATATACACACATTCTCTGTCTCTCAGATAGATCTCTATAGATAGATAGATAGATAGATATGTGTGTGTGTGTGTGTGTGTGTGTTTAGCTAATAGCTAATCTTGCGCACTATTTGCTATGCGCTTTGAAGTGTGTTCCTAAAAATGAACTTCGAAGATAGCTGCCTATGTAGACAGTAGACATCACTAGGTTTTGGAACAGCGCTGTTGAGTGTCAGTTCATCTGTAACCCTCTCCTGCCTCTCTTCCCACCCCAACACCCCTTATCATCCCTCCATTCCAGGACAGAAAGTTCTTCAAGGGCTTCTTTGCAAAAGTAAGTTCTGCCATGTGGATATATGTGTATAAATTTGTGTGAGCGTGTGTATGTGTGTGTACTTTTTTCCTCATAGTCTTTAAACGCATCTGTAACGATAGAAGATTGTGTGCAAAAGGGCAAAACTCATTTAGTCTCCTTTCAAGTAAACAAAGTGTGGATGTAAGAACTAATTTAGACATGTATTTAAGTGTGAACACACAAGCTCCCTCAATCAGGATGTGTGTGTTTGTGAGTTTCACTTCTACTCTTGTTTACGGGTACATCTCCTCTTAACTCTCTGCTGTAACATTCTCAAAACTCAAAGACTTTCTCTATTTTCAGGTGTTGTTTGTAGATGAATGTACTTGTATATTAACATCCAGGAAGGTGAAGGGACTCAACAGGGGAACTTGTGGAACAAACAACTCTTTTCTCTTTGTGACTCATGTGTGACTGTTTGAATGTGGTCTCTTCACACAGGCGGGGAAGAAAGCTGTGCGGGCCATTCTCTGGGTGTCTGCGGATGGCCTGAGGGTCGTAGATGACAAGACAAAGGTACCGAAGGACTCCAAACTGACCTCTGATGTGTTTTTGTAACCACAGAACAAGTGCTTGTCTATTATTGTTCCCAAGCAATATTCATGGGCCTAAATAGAATAAAGTTCTCAACGAGGTTGTTCTCCCAAAAGTGAAATTTTGTCTTGGTGTACTAGAGGTCTGCACATGTATTAAGCTGAAGCCCAAACTGGCTCTTACCAAAGACGTCATCAAAATTTAAGCCTGAATGCAAAATTGATCTCATTTAGAATTTCTCTCTATAAAATTCTCTTTATAATTCAAATTAGCAAATTTTTTTAAGCATCATTGACAACATTCGTAACACTAAACATACACAGTTTTAACCAGGCACAGTGGCCCCTCAGCACACCAGAGCAACAAGGAAAAAACATTTGCATACCGTTTACCAAGCGCTCAAACTTTGCTGGTTGAAAAATATTCTGGATCCATGCTTAAAAGTGTGACATGTCTTGTTGATGAGAGAGGTCAACAGAGAATGGCCAGACTGGTTTGAACTGACAAAGTCTACAGTAACTCAGATAATCACTCTGTTCAATTGTGGTGAGAAGAATATCATCTCTGAATGCTATTCTAAGATGCGGGTTGGTGCTGTTTTGGTGGCACGAGGGGGACCTACACCATATTAGGCAGGTGGTTTTAATGTTGTGGCTGGTGTATATATACTGTATACAGTGTTTCACTTTTGGGAGTACTACAATATGCCTCATCAACACCATTGATGTTAAATGCCATTGATTCTCTTGTGTGTCTTGCCCAACCTTCATGATTACATAATACCTTCCATTTCTGTCTGTTCTTCACACATACTGTAAGTCTTTAGAAGACTTGGAATATAGAAGACATGAGCACCAATGCTAGATCCACAGCCATCACTTTAGATATGACATTGTATCATATGCCACAGTCCTTTCCCACTTTGCTGAAATTCACCCAAGCGGTACTTGTTTTACATCCTGACTGCATCTGTATTTTTAAATAAAACTGCAAAATGGTAAATTCATAAGAACTGCATTTTTACCCACAAACACTCCAAGACTGATCCAGTGTAAGTTGACACATGCAGAAATGGCCAACTGTTAGGAGCAGTTAAATGAAGTTTTCTGCAGCTTTTTTTGCCACCTGCTGGCGAGAGTCTGTTATTGCTCATCTGTGCATGAAGGCCTGCTGGATATGACAATATATGAAGTATATAACAATACAGAATGTTTTGTTTTGGTAAAAATCAAACTGAAAGCTGTAATTAAATGCATTTTTTTGGCTTTGTTGTCAGGATCTGATTCTGGACCAGACAATAGAGAAGGTGTCGTTCTGTGCTCCGGATCGGAACTTTGAGCATGCGTTCTCCTACATCTGCAGGGACGGAACTACCCGCCGCTGGATCTGCCACTGCTTTATGGCCATGAAAGACTCGGTGAGAACTCGCATGTGTCGTATCAACTCCAATCATGATCGGGTTATATGCAGGTATATCAGTGGGATTAACTGGGACTAACTGCCCTCTAATCTGACTTCACAGCATGATCATTTGTTTCTCATAAGACAGTGTCTATCCTTTGCGTGACCCTTGACTTGCTGCTGTTGTCGGAATCGGTGTTATCAGAGTTCTTGATGCTAATCTCTGATGCACGGCCCAGTTTAATCCAGTCTTATTCAGCCAGCCGTGTCTTAATGCAGACTCAGTATCTCAAATTGTCACATGTTTTTGGCACCTGATGTGTTGATTTTGTGTGCATTTACCTGGTTAACGGGAGATGATGTGTGTGTTTGTGTCAGGGGGAGCGTCTGAGCCATGCGGTGGGCTGTGCATTTGCTGCTTGTCTGGAGCGCAAACAGAAGCGGGAGAAAGAGTGTGGCGTCACGGCCACTTTTGACGCCAACCGTACCACCTTCACACGAGAGGGCTCCTTCCGCGTTACCACAGCAACAGAGCAGGCGGAGCGAGAGGAGGTCATGCGGCAACTGCAGGATGCCAAGAAAGGTGCGTGTGGGTGTGTGTTTCATGTTCATTGCATTAGATAACAAAATTTCAAAACATGCAAGCAAATGATGCTAGAGTTTTTCTCAAAACTAAAGATTCGCAGTGATTTTTTGTAGATGTATGAACTCAGTTCCTCTTAAGTTCACAAATGTGTCCTAGCAGAGTAACCACTTGTGGGGGGGGAAAAAAAAAGAAAAAAAAAAAACTGTCATTATGTTGTTCCAAACCTATTTTATAATTTTCTTCCATAGGAATGTAAAAGATGTTAGGCAGAATGAATGCTCAAATTTCAACTTGCTTTCATTTTATGAAAAAAAGAGCAGTGTCAACATTCTTCAAAATGTCTTTTTTATTATTGTGTTTTTAATTTATATTTATATTTTTTCCCCCTCTTGAGTTTCATGGTAGAAAGCAGTGTTTCTGCAAGAAAAATGTATCTCGAAAACACAACATAAAGTGCTGGGTAGTAACAAATTACATGTAATATGGATTATGGAATCAGATTACAAAATAAAATACAACATTTTTAAAACCTTGTAATATTAGTTACTTTCTATGGATTACATGATTACATATTAATTAGTATCCTGTTCATAATTTAATGATTCCCCTAATTATTCTTTTATTTTATTGTATTTTTTCAATCTTTAAAATTTTGCTTTGGAAATCAGCCTACTCGTTAGACCAAAGTTTCTCATGATGAATAATCATGTAATTAACTAACCACTGCTGATGTAGAGCTGTGAAATACTGTGTCTACATCGTATCCAGTGATTTTGATTAATTAAAAAAAAACTCAAACCTGAAAGACAATAGTTTAAAAACTATTTAAGAATAATTCACAGGATATTTTTCTGCCAAAAATACAATGTGAGCAAAACAAAAAAAATCAAATCAGTTCTCATATTTGGATTCATTAAATTTTCTTTTATGCATTTTAGTTATATTATGTCATAATTAGGGCTGTAGATCAGTTGAAAAAATGTAAACCAAGTAATCACATATTTAATCACGATTAAATTATTGTACATGATAAATTACAACAAACATTTAAAAAAATCATCATAAATACTTTATACTTTATCTCAAAGAACTTGCAAGAAATTGGTTAGTCATCATGTATTTTAATTATTTAAATATGTACACGTAAAAATGAGTTATTTACAGTAGACACATTTTTACAGGTATTAATCTGTGATACAAGTATATGTTTACATGCCATAAACTCAATGAACATGCTGTAATTAAAAACTGGTCAAACTATTCTGCCCTTTTCAAGTGGACTTTTTTTAAAAGGATGAAATGGGCGGATTTAATTCCTATCAAACTTTATTGGCAAGAGAATCTTAAGTTTACATTGCCAATGCATTATTAGACAGTTTACATACAGATATAAAACCTATTGAATGCTGAAGTATAATTTGCTGTATAATTTAAAATCTCAGAACTTTTATTTTCTCTGGCTGCTGTTCATTCTCTGCAAGTATACCAGTTTCGCTTTTGAAACGGGTTCAGATGAAAGTCAGTGAGTGTTTTTGAACAATGCGGATACAGCAGCTTACCCGTATCACTCGCCAGCTAAAATAAAGAATCTTCATTCTTCATACATTAAATCCGCTCCTGTATTTATTATGCCCGGGACATGCATTGAATAAGCGTGCACTGCATCAAACAATCCCTTTCTGGGCAAGGATGTGCAGTTGAGTAAAACGAGTGTCTCCTGAAAATGTATACAGTGTATGTCAATGTCAGCCACAGAATGTGGGAAAAACATTACTGAAGTTTCATCCATTGTTCAAAAGTGCCTGGGTTTGTTCCTGGCAGGCAGCAGATACCCTAACCGCACCCCTACCCTAATCGAAGCCTGTAAGGCTGAGTGTCCTGCCAAGAACAACTCGGGACACCTTTCTCCCATGTCCCAGAAAGTAAAAAACAAAAACAAACTGATATTGCGTAACTTGCGTAAAAATATTATTCGCAGAAATGTCAAAAATTGTATAGATTATCCTACTCTGATGCATGTGACATAAAATAAACAAGAGTTAATCCAAAAATATTCAGATTAGATGACCTTAAAAATATAATCCAAGAGATTATGTTACTGATTGCATTTTTTGTCATGTCATTTTTTATCAGTACCATATTGCAATTATAAATTAATCTACCCAGGACTGATCGCATGTAATCCGGACTAGATTACAAAAAGATTACAAAAAAAATCATGTGTTTGTAAGTAGACTACATTATATTCTAAAATGTACATGATCATATTTCAATTACTATTGGATAATATTCCTGTTCACAGTCCACATTTCCTAAATAACAGCAATTCTCTCAAATTAAAAAACTATCATCGTCTTTCATCCTGGGTAACTGTGTTAGTTTTTCATGACACTTTTAGCACTTTTTATGTTTTAAAGCAGGTTACTGTGTGATTTAATGTTTACTAATGTTTAATAAAAGCTTTGGTACTTAATACATTTCAAATGAATGATTGGATTAATCAAAACATGCAATTGATAATCTGAAAGTAATCCAAATGTAATCAGATTAGATTACCTAAAAGTGTAATCTAAAATATTACGTTACTGATTCGAATTTTAGTCAGGTATTTTGTAATCAGTACTAGAAGTAATCTTCCCCTATGTCACGTGACCCTTGTAACCCTTGTTCTCGCAGCAGACTCGGAGGGTGTGTTGGGTGTCTCTTCTGTCACGAGTGTGTCTAACCCAGTGGTCACCCTCGCCGGACCCAACGGCTCGTCCCTTCTCCTCCTTTGCCTATGGCCTCACTGGCCCTTCAGGAAGCCAATCCTCACGTCATCCCCCGACGCCACGCCCCTGTGGAGGCCCTCGCCCGCCAGGGTTCATTCCGAGTTTTCCCGGCGCTAAGTCAGAAAACGTCACCCTTCAAACGGCAGATGTCTCTGCGCATGAACGAGCTGCCCTCCACCATGCAGCGCAAGTCTGATTTCCCCATAAAAAACACAGGTGAGCTTCTCTAAGCTTAGCAGCTCCTGTTCAGGGTTTAGACTCTCTCTTTTTTTTCTTCTCCTACCGCAGTGACTAGACATTGATTGTTTTTGAAGGGAGTTTGCTGTGCTGTTACAGTGCTTGCAAGCCAGTACTGTATTTGATTCATCTTTATTAGCTGTGTTTGCTAAGCATCAATATTACTTATCCTCATATTTAGGGTTATAGATTTCAACAAACCTCTAACCCTAAGTTTTAAACCTGGACGCATGAGTCACCTTTATGCTACAGACATAAATGAAACCTCAAATCATGTGTCTTTTTGAGGAGAGGTGTGCTACTACATTTCTCAGGCTTATTATATTCACCTAGCGGACACACATGGGTAAAAATAATAAAGAAGGGGGCTCTTCTCACTTGGGCCTGTAGGCAACCACCAATAACACATTAACAGTACGCTTAAAAACTACTCAAAACAATTTACAAACTGCATGTCAACACCATAGGATCATGATGGTGGGTTTTGTATGGGTAAGCACCACTCACGTTTTCTTTATTAAAGTAAAAATGTAGCACACAGCTATGAAGTAGTTCCAGGTCTTGACCGCATAATGGTTCCATATTACTTCCCCAAATTATTTCAGTTATTTCAAAGAGCCCCACACAAAGACACTGGTTAAAGTAAATCGTTTAAGAATGTCAAACAATGTCTAAAATACCTTATTTTTATTTAAATTTTGGTTAAAAAGAGCCCTTGTGCTCCCTCGTCTCGCCCCTCTTCACTTGCACACGCTCGCACACATACATACGCATGCACGCGCACACAAACCTAGTTTCCATCCACTTTTCACACTGTTTTGTTATCACTAAAGTGAAAATGCGGATGTTTGCGAAATTTGATGTCGTCAGCCTGTTTCCATTTCAAATGGCCCTTTATCGACAAAGATGGTGTGCGTGATGTCGTCATGCTTAAAACAAAACACGGTCATGTAAGTTTTGATTTATCGCAAAAGAAATCTGCCCTTAAGCCGTTTCCATACAGAAATGTATGTATATCGCTAATTGTGCACCTTTCACCTCCCAGATGTCCCAGATGATGGATTGGGATGTCCCTTCTGATGGGACTGTAATATTGGTCCTGATGTTGCACCTATTGCAGGTTGCCACCGGTTCTGACCCGAAAGCAACAAGATTTTTTTTAGATAAAACCCTGACCGATGTATTAAGGTGTGGTAACCATGGTATAAGCGGAATAATTGACGACGGACTGTTGAATTATTGACAAATAATGCACACCTGAGGTGGTGAATATATAGTTAATTCTGAATATATAAATGTAAAATCTGAATATATAGTTGCAGTTATAAAACCTGAATATAGTTTTCAATCTGAATGTATAGTTGCATATCTGAATATACAGGTATGCTTATAAATATATAAATATTATAAATATAAAATGTATAAATGTAAATCCTAAATGAATTAGACTTACAATTATATATTCAGATTGAAAGCTAAATATTCAGATTTACAACTATATATTCCGAATTTCTATAATTCTTTCCTGTTTGCCCCAATTACAAATTATTACTTGTTTAAAACTGTGATCATTGATCAACCATTTTAATGTTTATTGTGTGAAAGTGTTTATCCATTTTTTTAAATTTCAACTGTCCCACTGTTTTGCCGTTATTTCTACCACACACAAAAAATGTGCCCCTAATAAAGTTTTGTCAAAAGTTAGTGTAATTTTAAACCAAGTGGACAGAAGTGTCCGTGAAGAGCATGTTTGGGATGAAATATGAGACAAAACCAAGACAAATAAAATGAAATCACATTTGAGCTGAAGATTGTGATTTTGGCACAATTTCCATGAAAAGTGTACATTTTATTGAATTGTGTGTTTAGGTTACATAAAATGTTTACTCCAAAATTAGCCTTGGAGTCAGACATTTTACTTCAAAAACTTGAAAAATATAATTTCCATCTGCGTCATTTCCTGCACAGAATTCTGTTAAACACAATACAGAGTTTGAGATGGTGAAGAAAATACTGTGGTGCGATTTTTTTTTTTCTTTTAGGAAAAGTGAGACAAAACAAAACATAAATCTCCAATAATCCATTTACATTAGACTTTGTTTTCAGATTTAATTCAAATTAAAATGGTGTTTCTTCCACTTCGGGCACTTTTTGCACTGTGGATTTGAAGAATGTCATGTTTTGTTCAAATATTTTATACATGAATCTTGTCCTGTTTGTCAGTGCCGGAAGTGGAGGGTGAGGGTGACAGCATCAGCTCTCTGTGCACTCAGATCACATCCACCTTCAGTGGACCCCCAGAAGACCCATTCTCATCCGCACCTATGCCCAAACCTGCCTCCACACCGCAGTCACCCTCAGCGCCAGGTGAGCACCACAATCACGCAGCAGAATGGCGTCTGCCTGTATGTGTTATCATCTTTGGCCCTAATCTGTACATTCTGTGTGCAGGTGTAGTTAATGGTTCGGCTCATGTCTTTCCGCCAGCCAGTGTCTCTGTAATGGCTATAGCTAACTCCCCCATCCTACCGTCCCCGCTGCCTGTCCGAGAAACTAATCCCTGGGTCAAGACCCCGAGCACAGTGTCAGCGATAGCACATACAGGTAGGAGCTCTCTCAGCTTCCTGCCACAGGAAGTGCTGAGCATGCACAAAAGTGTCATCTAGGTTGCACTGTGTGCAGCTGTTGCAATATTTGGTTTCCTATTAATGGCTTGTGTGCCATGGGTTACAGCGAGGCTCTAACTATGGAAGTGAATGGGGCCAGTCCATAAACATTCAAATACTCACTGTTTCAAAAGTGTAACCACAAGATGTAAAAAATATACATGATAACTTTATTTTAGTGTGATAAGATTGCTTACTAAGTTTTTTGTTAAAGTTATGTCCAATGTTACAACTGAGCAGATGCCGATATATCACCATTTAATAACGTAAATAACAAACATAAAATTGCTCAAAAAAATTAATAAACTCTTATTTAGCTCTACATTTACCTATTCTTTTTTTATTATTGGTTTGGAAAAGCCAAGTCAAATAACAGCATACAGTAAATAAGACTCTGTATGCTTTTCATCATTGCTTTTCCATTCATTTTTCCCACAAAAATAAATAAACCAAATGGACAAAACATACACCCATATCCACGTAGCAAAAGAGAAAATATACAAGCAAATCAAAAAGTAAATAAAAAGAAATTCACAATATATGATTTATTTTACAAAGAAAAAGAAGGTTGATCACTAATAGTAATATGTTCAATCCATCTTGACCGATATTGGTCACATTTTTCGTTGCAATGTTTAAAAGAAAACTTTTTCTGTTACCAAAATATCATTCATATCTTCTATAAATTCTTGCATGGTTGGTGTCTAATGGTGCGTTCACATACAAAGCGAAGCGAGCATTTTGCGTGGCGGGATTACATACAAAGTCAATGCAAAGATGCGAATTAAGCAAATGGCGTGACTCGAACACGTGAAATCGCTTCATTCGTGTAAAAATTTGCATGACGCGTTGTCGCAAAAGCCTATCAGCATTGAGATTGTCCGGATGTCACTGACGTAGTAGCAGAAGAAATCTGGAAAAATGGATGAAAAAATTGTTGTAGCGGTGTGTGGGCACCCTACATGTCCAGAGACCGGACGAAAAAATATGCACGTCTACTTGATTCCAGCTATTGGTTGTACTTTACTATGAACCAAGTAGAAGCCCCTCCTACTGTCCTTTCGGTTATATATAAATTTTTACTGACTCAACTCTTGAACTGAAACTTAAAAAATTAACTAAATTCCATCTATCTTCAATTTAGCATTGGCATCATAATTTAAAGACTTCTTTACATAGGTGAAGCCCAAGATATTTAATTGATTGGAGGATTATAATTATAAACCAATAGTTGGTTTTTTTTATACATGTGCATCTCAAAAATTTAGAATATCATGGAAAAGTTATTTTTTCCCGTAATTTAATTAAAAAAAAGTGGAACTTTTATATATTCTTGATTCATTACACAAAATGTTACACAAAAACAGTTTGCCTTTTTTGTTGTTTTAATCTTGATGATTACAGTTTACAGCTCATGGAAATCAAAAACACAGTATCTCAAAATATTAGAATAAAGAATTTATAATACATAAATGTTGACCTTCTGAAAAGTATGTTAATTTATGCACTCAATACTTGGTCGGGGCTCCTTTTGCACGAATTACTGCATCAAATTGGCGTGGCATGGTGGCAATCAGCCTGTGGAACAGCTGAGGTGTTATAGAAGCCCAGGTTGCTTTGATAACGGCCTTCAGTTCATCTTTATTGTTGGGTCTGGTGTCTCTCATTTTTCTCTTGACAATACAGGTCAGGCAAGTTGGCTGGCCAATCAAGCACAGTAATACCATGGTCAGCAAACCAGTTACTAGTATTTTTGGCACTGTGGGCAGGTGCCAAGTCCTGCTGGAAAAGGAAATCAGAATCTCCATAAAGCTTGTCAGCAGATGGAAGCATGAAGTGCTCTAAAATCTCCTGGTAGACGGCTGCATTGCCTCTCGACTTGAGAAAACACAGTGGACCGACACCAGCAGATGACATGACACCACAAATCATCACTGACTGTAGAAACTTCACACTGGACTTCAAGCAACTTGGATTCTGTGTCTCTCCACTCTTCCTCCAGACTCTGGGACCTTGATTTCCAAATTAACTGCAAAATTTACTTTCATCTGAAAAGAAAAACTTTGGACCACGAGCCATAATTATTTGCAGTAATTTTTGCAAATTGAGCCCCGACCAAGTATTGAGTGCATAAACTAACAAACTTTTCAGAATTATAAATTCTTTATTTGTGCTTTATTCTATTCTAATATTTTGAGATACTGGGTTTTTGATTTCCATGAGCTGTAATCATGAAGATTACAACAAAAAAAGGCAAGAAATATTTCACTTATGTGTAATGAATCAAGAATATATGAACGTTCCACTTTTTGAATGAAATGTTTCCACGATATACATTTTTTTTTAGATGCACCTGATGCTTACAACCTGAATAAGACCCAAAGGTATGTAGAAGTTTCATTAATACAGGAAGGGAGTTCTTCAGAGATCTCTTAAATAAATTAAAATATAATTGGCAAAGAGTGCAATTTTATGTTCTGTCTTGACTATATCAATTCCTTTTTATATCAGTATTTTGAATAATCAATTGACTAAGTGGTTCTGTATTCAATGGAAAGAGGACATCCTCACTCAAGAATAAAAGCATTTGAAACACACCCATTTATAAAGTC
Source organism: Xyrauchen texanus (assembly GCF_025860055.1). Lineage (NCBI taxonomy): Eukaryota > Metazoa > Chordata > Actinopteri > Cypriniformes > Catostomidae > Xyrauchen > Xyrauchen texanus. The sequence goes on from NC_068297.1 coordinate 39,238,643, forward strand.
ATTTGATTCCAGTTATAGCCGCCTCATGAAACCCAAATTTATCAAAACTCTTAAATAAATATGCACCATTTACTGCATCAAAAGCCTAAACTCAATATTACCTCCTTGATATTATATTTCTGGATGTGCCTCATGATATGTAATGTCCGTCGTACATTGTTGTCCGGAGTCTGTCTTTCTCTAATAAACCCAGTTTGATCATAAGAAATAAGTTCAGGCGATAAAACTTCTATTCTTCGAGCTATGATAGCTGCATATAATTTAAAATCAACATTGAGCACAGATATAGGTCTGTATGAGGCACATTCAGATTTATCTTTACCTTCTTTTGGAATGATTTAAATAATAGCCTCTTGCCATGTATGTGGAATATCCCCTTTTTTTCAGAACTCAGTTACATACTGGAGACTTATTCGTTTTAAGACTAGATATAGCTGTATGTAGCTCCTTCATAGTTATTTCAGACTTAAGCATATTGTTTTGATCTATGGTAACAGACGGCATATGTAAAGAATGCAGATAAGAGTCTATTAAATCATCTTCTTGATCATGTGGTTTAGAATATAGTTGTCTATAATAGGTTTCCAATGTTTTTTTTTTTTTAATATCATGTAGCTCACAATGAACAGCTTTAGTTTTAGGATCTCTTATTTTATAATATCGTACTCTCTCCCTTTTAGTTTTCTCGCTAAAACTTTTTCATATATTTACTTCCCACTTCATAATAATTATAATTTGCATGCTTTTTTTCTATCTCTTTTGAACGTAGATTATCTATTTAATTTTGAATTGTGTTTAATTTTTGAAAGGTGTCTTATATTACATCTGTGCTCTTCTTCCAACTGTTGGATCTGGAGTTCCTGTAATTGCGACTGCCTTTTTTTTTTTTCAAGAAAAATGTGATTGCGATAATCTTTCCTCGCATTACTGCTTTACCTGCATCCCATAATATTTCTCCATTATTTTGTTCGATATACTGATTAAATTCAATCTAAAAAAAAAAAACTCTGGGCCGGCACCCAATTCCTGGAGCCAAACTGGCCCTGAAACCTTGCTGGTCTTGAACAAGGGCACCTGACATCAGTAGGCGGAGCTTTAAATACAGACCGCAGTTTGAAAGGCGTAATTTTTTTAAAAGCTTTTTTGGAGTTGTGGTAAACATTAACAAACTAACAACATTACAAACAAACCATAACAACTAGAAATTAAACATGTCTGTTCAACAGTGGTTGGCAGAGGAGACCAACACTTTCCGTGCCATCTGGTCGATGAGAGAAATTCAAGACAAATGGGAAAGTAGCATTAGAAAAATGTGCGTACATGAGGAGATAGCAGGGGAAATGGCCACCTTAGGATTTAGATATTTTGCCAATCAAGTGGTCAACAAATAAAAAATGTTTTAAAAAGGAATACAGGGACGTTATCGGCCGGCAATAGTTCACCCGTAGCCTTGCAGGATATAATGATTTGAAGGGAATGTTGTTGTGCTTTAGAACTTTTGTGATATCGGAATATTTCCTATGTTTCCTATTGCAATTTCAGGAGGATAATCGTGGTAGATGTTTATCTACGTTCCATCCCAGATGAATCATTTATTGGTTCAAGTCGATCTTATTATCTTATCTTTCATTATGCAGCTTAAAAACTTCACCACAATGGATCTAGGTTTTGTTGCATCAGTCGGTCTTGAAGTTAGCACTCAATGGGCTCTCTCTCAAACTGTAGATCAGTTGAAAGATCTGTTAGTCTGCAACATTTCCTCTAAAAATCCAATCATATTTTTACCATCCTCAGAGCCTTCTGGTACACCATAATTTCTTATATTTTGGCATCTGAATCAACTTTCCTGGTTGATTATCCTTGAATTGAATGTCTCTTACACCATTAACAATTCCTCAATCACCTCCTCTGCATTTTGAATACGCTTTTCTGCTTCTTCAGTGCGAGTTTCAGCCACTTCTAATCTTTCTTTATTTCATTGATTTGGGAGTGGTTGTATTCTCTGAAATGTTTTAATTCACGGAGAATCATCTCAAGGCTTTCGTTAGTTTGTTCCATCTCACTTGCTTCATGGCTTTGAGGTTCAGGTGAGCTAGATGAGCAATCTTCATCTCCAATTTCGTTTTTTTTAGGTCGTCGGGTTTTCTTTCTGGCTTCCTCTTATTTTCAACATATCCCTATTCTTATAAAATATGTTCTTAACAAAAACAATGTATTTTTGTTTAATTATAGGGCTTTAACTAGATCGTTGTGGGGAGAGCGTTGTCTCTATCCTGCCATTTTCCTCTAAAAAAAAAAAGTCACACAGATTTTTATATTTAATCATTTTCACACAACTTTAACTGTAAAAAATAATTAAAAATAATAATATTGTATTTTAAATGGTAGATAGCAGTTTCTTCAGATTTCTGTTTAGTCGTCAATTTTTGTCATTTATTTGCACATTGAAGAAATTGTTAATATATTGGGAAGAAGGAAATAACAGCACACACAGTAGTCCAGCAACCATGGATGGTATGTCCACATTAGCAAATGCTTTTTCTCAAAACTACCAAATCAAACCAATTGTACTGTACATACAGTGATAGTGAATAAGAAATGTACTTACAGCACACTTACTTTGAAGTTGCACTCACGCGCTCTTGCAGATCCAGTCTGATCAGCGATCTCCTGACTGCTTAACGGCCTGTATGGCCTGCTTGGATTGTCACAGACAATTGTGCATCATGATTTGTGAATCAGAGGAACTTTTGATCCTGATCCTGAAGTTTAGATTCTGGTTGATAGAATACGTGCTTCAGAGGAAGATATTAGATGAGTGCTCATAGTGAAGGTTCGTGAATTACATAATAGAAGTTTTATTGATATTTGCCATTAATCATTAGAAAAGAAAGTTAAAAGTGACTGGGAACTGTTGAGGAGAGGCTGATAGAATATGTGCTTTTAGAGGTAAATATATCAGCGCTCCACAGGATGCTGGATCCGTTGAAGTTGTGTGAGGTTTATTACATCTGTTTTAATGAGATATATGCATATTTGCAGACGGTATGTGATATTAGTTTAATTGATATTTGCCAAGATCATTAGACAAGACCGTTAAAAGTAACAAGGAACTGTTGAGGAAAGAGAGGGAGAACGAAACAGGCGAGCACATTAACATTATATGCGGACCGTTTAAATGACACTGTGTCACACACCAGTCTATTATTGTAGTAAAACAATGGCACATAACAACAAAATGAACCGTGACTGGTCGTTTACATGTCTCAGTTGCTTCACGTGAAAGCAGGCGATTTTCGGCGGCCTTAAGAAACTAATCGGCCAAACGGGATAGTTTATTGTCCTCGTCGATATAACGGTTGACCTATGTAAGCATTGTTTTCACACTAAAATCATGTTTTCATGTATGATGTTTGCGTCTTGTGGCTATACTTTTGAAAAAGTGTGTGTTTTAATGTTAATAGACTGGCTCCATTCACTTCCATTGTATGTACCTCCACTTTCTTTTTAAATATACAAGGCCAAGTCTAAATCATTTTTGGTGGTAATCAACATTATGCCACATATGCTGTTGACTGAGCTTAAAGGAATATTCCAGGCTAATACAAATTAAGCTTAATCGAGTGCATTCGTGGCATTATGTTGATTACCACAAAAAATGATCTTTTCTTTAAACAATCAGGAGCCGTGGGTTGCTCAGCGAGTAAAGACACTGACTACCACCCCTGGAGTCACAAGTTCAAATCCAGGGCATGCTGAGTGACTCCAGCCAGGTCTCCTAAGCAACCAAATTGGCCCGGTTGCTAGAGAGGGTAGAGTCACATGGGGTAACCTCCTCGTGGTCATGATTAGGGGTTCTCTGGGGTCGATGGGGCGCGTGGGACGTTGTGTGTGGATTGCAGAGCGTAGCATGAGCCTCCCGTGCTGTGAGTCTCCGCGGTGTCATGTACAGTGAGATGCGCGGATTGGCGGTCTCAGAAGTGGAGGCAACTGAGTCTTGTCCTCCACCACCCGGATTGAGGTGTGTAACCGCGACACCATGAGGACCTACTAAGTAGTGTTAATTGGGCATTCCAAATTGTGAGAAAAGGGAATAAAAAAAATAAATGCAAAAATCGAGGTTTCAGTGAGGCACTTACAAAGGAGGTGAATGGGGCCAATTTTTGGAGGGTTTAAACAGGAATGTGAAGCTTATAGGTTTATAAAAGCACTGCATTATTTAAACTATAAATTTGTCTAAATTGTAATATTTACTGTCATTTAGTGTTTGTTGGCATTACATGTCAAATTCATCATGGCAACGAAGGTGTAAAATTGGCAATAACTTTACAAGTAAAAAGATAGTAAGCGATTTTATTACACTAACATCATGTTTACATACATATTGTTTATGTCTTGTGGCTTTACTTTTGAAAAAGTGAGTATTTTGATGTTTGCCGGTTGGCCCCATTTATGTGGTTGAACATGCTTAACATGCTTTCTTGCATTACCGTGGCGGGAAGAAACCTCCGTAACCAAGGGGGCGATAGAGTTTCCATCAAATGTCTGTTTATTAAACTGATATGTTATTATTCAGTTAAGTTGCTATAAATATATTGACTTTAACCTATTTTCTCAGCAATATTCTCTTCAAACTGTTGCTCCACCATGACTGTAGTTGACTTGAAAGAGAAAACTCAGAAGTAGAAGTGGTCATTTTACACTTATCTCACTATATATATATATATATACCTTGTGGCAATGTTGAGAATACTATACATGCTTGTGTTGTGTTATGAATTGCGCAATGGGAGAAGGATGCAATACGTTGTTGCTGGCAGGCTAGTCTGCCTTACAGGCTTCAAATGATTAGTATTAGGGTAGGGGCAGAGTTAGGGCATTTGCTGCCTGCCAGGAATAACCAAGGCCCCTTTGTACAATGGTTTATGGAAATAAGGTTTGACGCATTTTGGAATGCAACAAGGCACTAAATCGAGCTTGCACAGCTAGAAGCGTCTGCATTCACGTACTTGCGTATAGGTTATTTTTTGGCCTTAAAATAGCACTCAACCCTGGTAACCCGCTAAATATCGAGCACTCGAGATTTGGTAATAGCAAAGCAGAGATCAGGTTTATTGTACATGTTCTTTGTTGCAACAGGTTAAAATTTGCCTTTTGCATATTATAGTTTTTAATTGTCTTCAGTGTACACTACTGACTTAGAAGCACAAATGAAAAAATTGCAAACTGAAAAAACATCATCTTGTTGTGTCCTTTAGGAGGTGAGTGGACGAGTCCTGTAGTGGGAGCTGTACCTGCAGTCAGCACAGCTCTTTCTGCAACTGCTTCATCTCACAAACGCACACCATCAGAAGCAGACCGCTGGCTGGAGGAGGTGTCGAAGTGCGTGCGAGCCCCTCCACCAGCTGCCAGCATTTTGAGGACAGATATGCCTCCTGCTCAACAGCCTTTCCCTGTGCCCATGACCCCTGGCCCTACAGCACCCTTCAATCCCTCCATACCATCTGCGGTTCCTTCCGTACCCCCACGCCAGCCGGCATTCCACGCCCAGGCTCCGGCTTCCTTCCCGGTGTCCAATGGTCTCCCGTTTGTCCAACCGAGCTTTCCGGTGGTCGGGATCACACCTTCACAGATGGTAGCCAATGTTTTTGGTTCCGCCACACAAACTCAACCGATCCCAGTGCCCGTTCCAGTAGCTCAGACCCAGATTCAATCTTCTCCTTTCTCAACCCCACCACTAACACAGTTTGACACCCAGGGCGTGTGTAGCCCCTTTGGCAAACCATTCCTACCTCCTGTGTCCAATGTCCCAGCACTGCCCAAAGGGGGTGCTGCTTTTAATGGGACAAATAGCTGGGCCGCAGTGTCGTCACCCGCACAATCGATGGCAGTGCAGCAACAGACCGATGCATTTGAAGCCCAGTGGGCCGCACTGGAGAGCCGCTCGCAGCAACGTACCGCCCCCTCTCCCACAAATCCCTTCTCCAGTGAACTCCACAAGACGTTTGAGATCCAGCTCTGAGGAATCGCGGAGTGGCCAAGAGTCACCAACCGACACTGAAGGACAACGTGATTAATATTAGTGGAGTGAAAACAAAAGGACAAAGGCCCCATTCGACTCACAAACCACTTTAGCTCAGTTTCTCAATCTCTCTGTTTGTTCATTTTGTCTGATTTTTGCTTGTCTCGGCACATTTATGTCCGAGATGAATTGGAGAGACAAGATGATGGTGCCACATCTAAAAAAGAAATCTGTAGATGCTCTGACATGAGCCCATATTGTTCAGTACCCCTACTAACTCGTCTCACAGCGCCCCCTAGCAGCAGGCTGGATGACTGCTCCCTACCTGAAGGACGAGACTCTTAGGAAACCTTCCAGATTCACAAGGTTCTTGTAGAACTTCACAATCAGAAGAGGAAGAAGAAAGAGAATGCCAAAATCTTTATTTTTATGCATTAAGTATATTTTAAATAGCTTTGAGAATTTAACAGAAGAGCTGTAAATAATCTTTCCAAAGGTGTGCAGGCTTATATTATGTGCATACAGGAAAAGAGCATATATATATATATACACACACACACACACATACATAAATATATATATATATAAAGCGTTATGGGACAGTTTTAATTTCTCATCTTTTTTTTTTGTTTTTTGTCTACAGCATCTTACTTGATTTGGATGTTTTGTAAATAGATAATCAGTGTGGATCCTGCATGGGTTTTTGGGAACTTTTAAATCACATCATTTCTACACAATGCTATCTGTCTTTCATGCTGTCATTTTAACCTTATTTTTTTGTACTTTAGGACTCATCAGTACTTTGACTTCTATTGCCTACATACTGTATCATTGTTTTAGCCATTTTTTTAAGAAATTTTAACACTATTGACAGTGTCATCTGTCAAGCCACTTATGTTTTTTATTTTATTTCATTTCGATAAAAATATATAAATTCTTGTTAGCACAAGCACTGTACTAAATGATAATTTGGCCACTTGCGGTTGAGAAGACATCTGTCTGGTGAACATTGTTGAGCTCTGATGACCGCAGTGGTGAAATTATCGCTGGATCCAAACTGATTGCTTTAAAAGGAAATCAGTTGCTTTTTTTATTTAAATAGATTTTTTTCTGCTTATAATGCAATGCTATCAACCCATTACATTTTATCAGAAGTGAAGATGATTTGTCCTGTTTTTAGGTTTTGATTCCATTTTGTAAAGATTGCATTGTATTTTTCAGATTCTTTACGGGGAAATTGAATCTAAAGATTGAATAAAAATTTGGTGGTAGAGGAAAATTGTTTCTCACTTCATTCTTGAGAGGTGTTTACATCCACATACAAGTTTAATGATCTCCATCCATTTGAATGTTGATTTTATATCTCAAGTGAATGATCACAGGACTTTTTGCAACTGAGCATTCAAAAAATATCACCATATTAGTAGTTTGGTCGATACTACGAAGCCTCATAGAGGATTTGGATTTAATTAAAAAAAAAATATTTTGCATTCCCACACAATTATTTTGGGTACCAAAATAATATCTTTATCCATTACTTATGAAAATTAACCATGGTTTTACTACAGAAACCATATGGTATTCATATTAAAACCATAGTAATAATAAAGAAAAATACAAACTATGGTTAATATAAATATATATATTGCCTTACAAAAATTAACCCTGGTACACTTGCAGAAACATATAACCATTAAACCATTTCGTGGTAAGAACCATGATTTTAAAATCATGGTAAAAACGTTCCACAAATTAACCATAGTGTTACTATAGTAAAGCTAAGGTTTTTTGGGGGCAAAATTATTCATTTTTAGAACCATAGTTTTGTTTTTCCTGTATTATTGGTAAGGCTTTACCATGAATTTCATGGTTAAAATATTGTTAGTGTTGTAAAAATGGTGCATTTTGTAGTTGTGGTTTTACTACAAATAGAATCTTCGTTGAACTATAGTTACTGTAAAACCATAGAAAATGTTGTGGTTACTCTGGTTTTACTACAAATACCACAGTTCAACTATGGTTATTGTAGTTTGTAAAATCATGGGATGGATAGATAAAGGTTTTGGGAAGGAACCCAAAATAATTGCGAGGGAATGCAAAACTTTCATAAAATAAATGCCCTTGTCTTCTAAGGCAGGGGTTTTCAAACTGGGGTCTAGGGACCCCCAGGAGGCCTCCAAGGGGGTGCTAGGGGGTCAGCACAAATTTTAAGCTGACAAAAAAAAAAGAAAAAACATTGTTAAAAAACGTCTTTAACATCTTGTTGCTTTTGTAAAATGGCTATATAAAAGCCAATTATTTATTTGCTCTTAATTAGATCATGCTTACTGTTTTTTCTCACACCATATTTCTGGGTCTTTTTACATGAAAATGTATACTCAAAGGGGGTCTATCAAATTTGGGGGTCCTTGGTTGGTACCAAAAAAGTTTGAAATCCTCTTCTTTAAGGGGCTCTCGACTATGACCGCACCAGCTCCTGCACATGGGCCTTGGCAGCCAGGAAATTGTCACTAATTGTAAGGTATGATGTGTCTAAATAACAATTCTCATTTATGTCATGTTTCTTTGACTATTAAAGTTTCTAAATGTTGTTATTGAAGTTTAAATATGTCTAGACTACTCTTGCTGATGATGTTATCACGTGCTATCTGTTACTTTACTCAGCGCTGGTCAGGATGGACTGATCACAGTTGTGTCAGGCACCAATCCTTGGAATTGATAGAAAAGATTATGCTTTTTAATGCGCACACATCTCCACTAAGTCAAGAATCGCCCTGAGATTTTAATGTGTCTTAATGGAGGATTCAGATGGAGGAGTTTGTCACAGGTAAACCGTTCTGAGCTGACAACATTTGACTCCTAGTCTTTACTGGCGTCCTGAAGGATTTATCAATGGTGACTGCTGACTGGTGTCATTGCATCAATCAGTTTACTGTTTTGATAGAGAATATTATTTGAATTGACAAACAGAGCATAGACCTATATTGAAACTTCTAGTACTTGGTTTGATCTAATTGTTAGTATTTGTATTATTATTATTTGACAAGTTTCTTCTATCCCAGGATTATTGATGGTTAATAAGTGAGGTTTGCAAACAGCTGAGTTTAATTAGATGGTAGATTACTGCGAAGAGAATCATGTCCAGACACATTTATTTATTTTTTACAATTAAAATGTGCACAAATTAAAGGCAGTACAACAAATACAACCGAGACAGAAATACTTCAAGGAATATTTTGGGTTCAATACAAGTTAAAGGGAGAGTTCACAGAAAAATGTAAATTCTCTCATAATTTACTCACACATGCCATCTCAGATGTGTATGACTTTTTTTTTCTTCTTCTGCTGAACACAAATTAAGATTTTTAGAAGAAAATTTCAGATCAGTAGGTTCATAGAATGCAAGTGAATGGTGGACAGAACTTTGAAGATCTAAAAAGGACATACAGGAAGTATAAAAGTAATCCATATAACTCCAGTGGTTACATCCATGTCTTCAGAAGTGACATGATAGGTGTAGCTGAGAAACGTCAATATCTTTGTCTCTTGTCCTTATTTTAACATAAATCTTCTTTTGTTTGTGGCTGTTCTCATTCTTCATGCATATCGCCGCTTACTGGGCATTGAGGATAATATTAAAATGAAAAAATATTAAAAAAGGACTAAAATGATGTTCCTTCTCACCCACACCTTTCACATTGCTTCTGAAGAAACGGATTTAACCTTTATATCTATGCCTTTATGGAGCTTCAAAGTTTTGGTCACTATTCACTTGCATTGTGAGGACCAACAGAGGTGAGATATTGTTCTAAAAATCTTAATTTGTGGTCAGCAGAAAAAAAGAAAGTCATACACATCTGGGATGGCAATAGGGTGAGTAAATTATGAGAATTTTTGTTTTGGGGTGAACTATTCCTTTAAGCTCAATCAACAGCGTTTGTGGCATATTTGACTACCAACAAAAAGTTACACTGAGGCACTTCAAATGAAGGGGTCTGTAAAATTGGATAAAACTTTACACAGAAAGAGTAGTAAGCGATTTTATCACACTAAAATCTAGTATTTTAATGTTTACATATTGCCCCACACACACACACAAACAAACACACTAATTCTGAATTTAGTATTTTTAAATACAAATACAAGCAAAAGCGAAACTAAAGAATCCTGGTACAGGTCTGTAGCCAGCCTATTGAAAGGGGGGGTTCTTTTTTTCAAAAAGTGGACCTTTTTGCAGTTTTTCTCCTCCATTTGTATTTAATTATGAGGTTCAAATACTTCATTTTGGTGACCTTTTATGCACTAATTTGTGCTGGATTAGCTTGCCTGCTGGTTAACGAGCACGCTTTTTGATGCACCTAAAATATTTACTGCATTGTTGTCAAATGCTTCCTCATGTAACACCTTTGTCAGTCCATACACAGTTCATACGTTTAAAGACCACACTAACAACAGAATAGATTTAATGAACTTTACTGAAATATTAATAATAATTCTTCTCATCATCATTTCTTGACTCTCTGTCAATGCCTCTTTGCTTGTTGCTGTATTTGTCTTGACACTTACGGATTTAGTACACTGGTATGGCGTTTAATTTTGGACAAAACAGCGCAAGTGCAAAAACACAGCGCGCAAGTGAATTTCAACAGTGTGAGCACCATGACACAGCTCGCACGTAAAATTTAAACCGGCAGAACTTGCAAATCACAAACTCGAGCACCAAAAATATGATTGTGCACACAAATTAACAAGTCCCACACACGCGCAAGTTTTTTTCTGCACGCGCGCAGAACTGTACACACGCGCGAGTTCTTTTCTGCACACAAATCGGTTTTGACACTCAGGGGCGGGGCCGCATAAAAAACACTCAGACTAACTCACATTAAGACATAACACTCTCACATACTAGGCATCGTAAATCACTTAAATCATTCCAGATAATTTACCTCAAGCGGTCTGCTTTGAAGTTCTCAGAGGAATAAGATGTGCACCGAAGGAGAAGCATTTCCATTGGCTCCAGTCTGCCGGTATTGGCCAATCACAAAAGTCGATATTGCACAGCCAATATCACTGAATATCCAACTATGTTTTATTATTAATTAATAGCCAGTTTATATGGCTATTATATTGTAGACTATTGAGTGTATAAAATATAGAAATTTTAATTAAAAAAAAAATATATATATATATATAACCCCCCAATCATTCAGAGGCGATGCTTCTTCACCGTTGCTTTGAAAAGTGTATTGCGAGAACTCTTTCTGAACTGCACGCGCGGCACACACACACACACACACACACATGTCCAGCTACAATATTAAATCATATTAATCTGAAACAGCAATCTAGAATATTTGTCACAAGCATTGATTAAAACAATGATGACAATAATCACATAAAAAAAAAAAAAAAAAGACTTAAATTCTGGACCTTTGGCAGTGAGGGGGGGTTCGTTCGAACCACCTGAACCCCCCCGCCTACGGGCTTGGTATATTTCTTGTTACAATGAAAAACGTCTAATGTCCCAAAAACAAGCTTAGTGAAATATTTCTACGTGTGATTTCCGCAGTTCCTGTCCTCCGACAGAGGTGTCGCTGTGGCATGTGTGTTCTCTGAGCGCTGATGTGATAAAACAGCAGAAGCAGAAGCTCTGCAGCTGTTCATCATCATAAATGTGTGTGCGTGTGCGCAGGTGTCCGCTCTCTATTTACTTGTTCAAGTGTGAGATCAACCGAGTCTGCAGGTACGTGTATCATCCACAGCATTTACTAAATAATGACGTGATAGACGGCAGTGCATTTCTTTTATATGTATGAGAGCTACAGCAGTGAACCAGCAGCACATCACTGACATGTACACAAACATACAGTGATTTATTCATGTGATTTCATACTGTTTTATGTGTGAACTTACTGTAAACATGAGCTTTTCATCAAACTGATAGTGATGTTTCAGTTTAGACGCAAATCTGAAATATTAAAATACTGATCATTTTACAAACGCAATACATTTGGAAACCCTTGAACGACTAAAGGATAATCAATTGATTATTAACCTTAATTATTAATACTATTAATAAACAGCTCATCAGGTAACATGTTCAGCAAGACAAGTTTTGCTGGTCTGTTCTGTGTAAGGATTACACACATACATAAGTGATATCCATAGTTTCTACTAAAATAATACAATATTTACTACAGTGAAAATTTAGCCACCAGTCATAAAACAATAATCCTGAATATCTTAAAGCTGCTTGTATTGTTTTAATGATCCATATTATCATTTTACAGTAGTGACGCGCTATAGTAACTAATAGAGAGATCCATTGATCAGCTGATATTTGGCCATTTTGAGATTTGTATCAGTCGATAACAGAAGATTTCAGAAGTATTACATCTCCCATAAATCTGTTCCAAAATGTAAAAAATGTAGCAGTGGTGTAGCCAAGGCAGAATATTAGATATTATTCTTTGACTCCGAATAAATATTTATAAAATAGTTCTGCATAAATTCTTATTTCTGAAAGTGTGAAAGAATTTTTTGAATGCACCAATATTTTGTTAAAATTTGGTAAAGAAAAGAAATTGGGGCAAAATCTTGGCCCACCCATTTTTATTGAGGTCTACCCAAAAGTAATTTCCTGGCTACGTACTTGCTTGTCAGTGGATGATAAAAAAATCTTATAGTGAAAATTGTGTAAATTTAGTGTTTTTTCAACTTCAGCAGTTTCTGTACATATCTTTTGCCATCTTGAAGTAGATATTCAAAATATTTCTGATGGAAATTATATATATATATATTTTCTCCCAATTTGGAATGCCCAATTCCCACTATTTAGTAGGTCCTCATGGTGGTGCGGTTACTCACCTCAATCCGGGTGGCAGAGGACAAGTCTCAGTTGCCTCCGCTTCTGAGATTGTAAATCCACACATCTTATCATGTGACTCATTGTACATGACACTGCGGAGACTCCACCGGTGGAGACTCATACTACTCTACTATCCACGCACAACTTGCCACATGCCCCATTGTGTGTGAGAACCACTAATCGCGACCACAAGGCGGTTACCCCCCCAACCTGGCCAATTTGGTTACTTGGGAAACCTGGCTGGAGTCACTCAGCACACTCTGGATTCGAACTCGCGACTCCAGGGGTGGTGGACGGCGTCAATACTCTCTGAGCTACCCAGGCCCCTGGAAATGACATTTTTAACATTTTCTTTTTTTAAATGGCTGACTCTCGAAATATACCTTTGTCTTGCCTAGGCTAATTTGATGTATCGTGTATACACTAGGGCTGCAACTAACAATTATTTTTATTATCGATTTAATCTAATGATTATTAGACAGATAATTAGACTATTCAGTGATTATTGCAACGATTAATTATTAGCTCTTAACTGATTATTCAGTTTGTGCCTCGACTTAAAGGTTGTATTAAAGGTTGTGCTTACTAACAATAATGAGGACAAAATCATCTTTTAAAAATACCTCTAAATGACATTCAATGAATTAAAGGGGGAAAATAATTTTAAAGTTTAATTCAGTAGAAAAATTCACTCTAAAAAGTCATCAAGTTTTCAAGTGTTTTTCTCTTGTTTTCCATTTTAAAAATGTCTAAAAAATAATTTACTTGAGAAGCAACATATAAGATATTTTTCTTTAAGAGGATGTATCTTAAATATAAGTGTATTTTGTATATAAGTGTCTTTTTTTTTCACTTGGTTATACTTCTGCGAGTGCAGTAAAGACAAAATATACTTATATTCAAGATCTATTCTCTAAAAGCAAGTCTAAATATAGAAGTCTAAAAGTGCTCTGCTCTAGCGAAGTCTAGAGAACACAACAGTGTATACTTGGGTTCCCACCAAACATTAGTTCCGAAGACAAAATGGAGGAGAAACTGATTATTGCCGTGGCTTCTCTAAAAGCAAGTCTTAAATATCTGATATGCTGCTTCTCAGGTGAATGCATCTTTTTTTTTTTTTTTTTTTTTTTTATATATAAAGGATTTTAGGTATTTTTAAATATTTATATTTTCAATATTATATTCAACATTCTCAAAGAGGTGCTGACCACACAGAGAAATGCCAGTTTCAGAGTTTGTAGTTATTTACATGATCTGCTTCCGTATTATATGAACTTTATTGAAGCTATAACACATTAAATATAACTGCACTAAAGATTGAAGAGCTCCGCCGCCACTTATTCCACAACAAGAGTGCTTCTGTATTTACTTATGTTGTATTTTTGCATAATAATTCCCTCATACTTTGTGATCGACATCACCTGATGCTGTTTGGGTAGTTTAGAGTGCATCTGGACTGTGATCTGTGTAATTCTTCCTCTCTTCAGTCAGGTGAGAGCTGCAGTGGTGCTCTCGTGCATCATCATTAGAGTTTAATGTGATCTATTATGTTAAATAAAATCAAACGATTATTTGACGATGGAAAAATTGTAGACAAAATTGCCAACGTTGTCGATGACGTCGACTAATCATTTCAGCCCTAGTATACAAACAATTAAATAATCTTTTTGAACCCTTTTTGCATCATTTTGCAAAATTACAGCTGGATTGGAAATGATGGCCAGTTTTACCTTTAGTTATAGTCAAACATTACCCATCTCGTTTGTTTGTGTTTTCGTAGAAACAACCATACAGTTTTTCAATTTTTGTGTATCTTTCATATGAAATTGTTTTGGATCTTCAAACAAGATATAACATAAAACAAAGACATGTATATAATTTTTTTTTTTAATTGAAGCAAAGATGTTATTCTACACCTACATCACACTTGTGAAAAACTACTGCTCCCTTAAACTTCATAGTTGGTTGTGCCACCTTTAGCAGCAACAACCATGTATTATTCTGATAACTGAGATCAGTCTTTCACAACGCTGTGGTGGAGTTTTTTCCAATTCTTTGCATGAACTGCCTTTTTAATGTCCTGTCACAGCATCTCAGTTGGGTTCAAGTCAGGACTTTGTCTAGGCCACTTCAAAACAGAATTGGAATTACTCCTATACATTGGATCACTGTCTCGCTGCATATTCCAGTTGCGCTTGAGCTTCAACTCAAGGACTGATGACCGGACGTTCTACTTTAGAAGTTTATGGTAGAGATCAGATTTCATGTTTACCTCAATTATTGCAAGTCACCCTGAAGCAGCAAAGCATTCCCACACATCACACTACCACTAACATGCTTGACTGTAGGTATGTTGTTCTTCTGGAATTGTGTTTGATTTACGCCAGATGTAACGGGACCCCTGTCTTCCAAACAGTTCCACTTTCGACTCATCAGTCCACAGAACATTCTCCCAAATGTTTGAGAATCATCAAGGTGCATTTTGGCATAATTTAGAAGAGCCTTTATGTTCTTCTAGTTTAGGAGTTGTTTTAGTTTTGCCACTCTTCCATGGATGACACATTTCCCAGTGTCTTTCTGATAGTGGAGTCATGAACAGTGACCTTTATTGATGCGAGAGAGGCCTGCAGTTCCTTTTTTGTGACTTCCTGGATGAGTCGTCGCTGTGCTCTTGGAGGTATTTTGGAAGGTCAGCCACTTCTGGGAAGGTTCTTTACTGTGCCAAGTTTTCTGCATTTGGAAATAATGTCTCTCACTGTGAGTCTTTGGAGTCCCAGAGCCTTTGAAATAGCTGTTTAACCCTTCCCAGACTGATGTATTTGAATCACCACCTCATAATTTCTGGAATTTCTTTCGACCTAGTGTGTTACTGGGCGAGACCTTTTTTTCTTGCAGCTGAAAAAGTTCTATTTTGGTGTTGATTTGTTTGAAAAGGACTGGAAGTAATCAGATCTGGGTGTGTCTAGTCCAGCTGAACCCCACCATGAATGCAGTTTCATAGATTTGGGAATTTAGTAACCAAGAGCAAATGCTTTTCAACACAGGCCCAGTTGGTATTGGATAACATTTTTGCTTCAATAAATAACTGCCTTTTTTATGTCAGATGTTGTTTCAATGTTTGAAACAATTTAGTATGAGATATACACCAAAACAGAAGAAATCTGGATGGGGGCAAATACTTTTTCAAAGCTGTGTGTGTGTGTGTATATATATATATATATATATATATATATAATGCTGCAGCATCTAATCAATATTAACAATAATAAATCATTGACAACTAATTTAATTAGTTTAATATATTTGGTGAGCACGGAGAAGCTCCACTTTACTGTAGTGAAAAATACTTTTGCATGATAACTCGTTTGAAAAATGTTACAAGTTGAAGCTTACTTCAAAAGTTGTACAAGCGTACAGTATGTATCTAACATAATTGTGTTTTTCAGCTGAGCAGTATACATTATACGGATGCTAAATGCAGCACTTCAACAAGGTAACTAAAGGATATTCAACAAATAAATGGGCTAAATACCTATAACAACTTATGGCACAAAACAGTTTAAGTATATTTACAGTGTACTTGCCCATGAAAGTACTGAGTGATCTTAGGTAACTACATGTTCTTAATATGGGTTAAGGTTAGGTATAGGGTTAGTAACCTAGTAATTACTATAGTTGACATTATTTTACAGTACTGTTCTACTTTTATGTACTGTATAAAGTGCTACCCACAAAACTATCAAAGAAAAATAAGAAAGGCTCCAATAAATAGACGCAATGCACCGCTGAATGCAGAATAACACGCTTCAAAATAACTGGAGCGCTTCAGGACGATCCTCGATGCACATTCAAAAGTGCAGAACAATGCGGGTACACATCTAGTTCACAATTTCAACCAGTTTAACTTTATTAACCGCAACTATTTATTTAAGCAGTGTTGGACAGAATCAGTGTAAGACTTGGATCACTCCACAGCTCCTCACAAATATGGGAACATTACTTAGAGCAGGAGATTTAACGTTTTGTCATCATGAAATGTATTGTTGATGCTCCACTTTGACAGCTGAAACTGTAGATAAATGCATAGTGCATAAATGGACAAAACCTAAAGTATTAAAGACAAAACTTTTAGCTGAGGGATTTACTGAAGTTGCATCTCAATTAATTTGAGAATTTTGTCTCCTGTTTAATACCACCTCCACTAAAATTTCCAATGTTAGTAGTCAACCCTACTAATCGACTCATCAGTTGTTGGACGACTTGGCAATTAGTTGACCACCGTTGCATAGCCTTTATAAACCGATCAGCCACAACATTAAAACAAACTGTCTAATATTGTGTAGGTCCCCCTCGTGCCACCAAAACAGCATTCAGAGATTATATTCTTCTCACCACAATTGAACAGAGTGGTTATCAGAGTTACTGTAGATTTTGTCAGTTTGAACCAGTCTGGCCATTCTCTGTTGACCTCTCTCATCAACAAGGCATTTCCATCCACCGAACTGCCGCTCACTGGATGCTTTTTGGTTTTGGCACCATTCTGAGTAAATTCTAGAGACTGTTTTGTGTGAAAATCCCAGGAGATCAGCAGTTACAGAAATACTCAAACCAGCTTGTCTGGCACCAACAATCATCCATGTGATTATCTAATCAGCCAATTGTGTGGCTGCAGTGCATACATTGATGCAGATAAAGGTCAGGAGCTTCAGTTAATGTTCACATCAACCATCAGAATGGGGGAAAACATTTTATCTCAGTGATTTGGACCATGTCATGATTGTTGCTGACAGATTGGCTTGATTGAATATTTCTGTAACTGCTGATCTCCTGGCATCCAGTGAGCGGCAGTTCTGTGGATGGAAATGCCTTGTTGATGAGAGAGGTCAACAGAGAATGGCCAGACTGATTTGAACAGACAAAGCCTACAATAACTCCGATAACCACTCTGTACAATTGTGGTGAGAAGAATATAATCTCAGAATGCTTTAACCTTATTCAGGTTTGTAGACATGAGGGTATTTCCACAATATTAGGCAGGTGGTTTTAATGTTGTGGCTGATCAGTGTATATATAATGTGTGTGTTTATAATCTCTGCATTATTTCAGCCATCAGTGGAACACTAATAATAACTATGGTATTTTGACAGAAATTATGGTAATTGTGATAATTTTTTAAGGGCATTCCTGGATTAAGAAATTATTTTTTAATGTTTGATTTTAGTGGGTGGTTGGTGGAGCTGCAAAGATGTCCAGGCAGAGCATGTTCACTGCAGCTGTGGCCGCCATGTTAGGAGCCACACTCAGTGGTCTGTTTCTGTGGCGCAGCATCCGCACTCAAAAGAAAAAGGCTCTAAAGGGTCCCACTGTGGCTGAGCCCGTACAAGCCCAGCTGGAAGTGGACATCACCCAATCGCAGCCTGCAAGACCAGAGCTGTCAGCGCCAGCACCAACCCCAAAGCCAGTACCTGTGCCACCCATTAGTATACTGTTAGAGATGTCACCGGTGGTCGTGAGCTCTTCAGAGCAGTGGGAGATGTTCTGGCCCGCGTTCCAAAAGGACCTGTCTGTGTATCCGGTTCTGGGCCTGGACTGTGAATGGGTAAAAAGCATGCGTGTAAGAATGGTTCTGTACGTGATTAAATGAAATGGCTTGTTCCTTGCAGTAGGTTCCTTCACTATGTGTTCTCTCTCTTGCAGGTGTCCACCAAAGGCAAAGCATCTGCAGTATCTTTACTCCAGTTGGCGACGTTCTCTGGCCGCTGTGTGCTGGTGCGACTGCTGTCATTTCGAGAAGCACAGCTTCCTCTACCGAAGGGCCTTATGGGGGTCCTGTCTGACCCTCATGTACTGAAGGTTGGGGTGGGTTGTTATGAGGATGGAAAGCATCTGGCTCATGATCATGGTCTGACTCTGCAGTGCACTGTGGACCTGCGCTATCTGGCCCTCAGACAGAGGTAATGCTACAGCTGTAAGCCGTGAGAAACCTGTAAAAATAATTAGAAATTGCAACGGACTAAAATGGTTTAAGGAACGAAACTGAAACCAAAAACTATTGGGGCGGGGGGACGCTGCCCAACCGACCGTTCTGTCAGCAGGTGTCCCACCCCACCTCCTGTGAACCTGGGGGAGAGATGAGGGGAGGTGTGGGGAGAGGGAAATGGTGAGCGGAGACAAACCGAGAGAGAGAGAAAAGAATTTGCTGGTCCGCTCCCGGACAAGATGTCGCCCGGTCCTCAACCACACCTCCGCCCTCTTGCGGACACTAGCTCGCTCCTCCACCGGCAGACAGCAGTGAGTCCTCCGGCCCCTTGTGGATGGACCTTCCCAACAGATGGCCGCGTTTCATCCAGCTCTCGCCGGCCGTCAGCGACCCCCTCCGTCCCCAAGCAGACGGCCGCGGCTGCTCACCTGGCGAATGGCAGCAGCGAGGACTCCACTACAGCGCATCCCTCCTCCCTCCCAGGTTTTGGCACCACTATAACAGTCTAAGGACAGTCGAGGAGGCGGGAACCAGCTGAACAGTAAACAAACTTTAATGATTTAAATGAACTTAAAACAACAAAACATAAGGACATAGACACACATGCAACGCAGACGCGTCAGTCTCTCTCTCCCAAACCGGCACCTCCAGCCGCCCCTTTATCTCGCCCTCTCGCTGATCAGCTGATTCAGTGCCGGCCATACTCCATCACAGCACGACCACGCCCCCCTCCTCGTCACAAACATTAATTATTTTATATCAGTTGAATGTGACTGATTGAAAAATGCAACCGATCTGATAATACAAATGTCACTAACTTTAAAACTAAACAGATCCCATCTATTGCAAACCGTTTTGACATTTAATTGTGCAGGATATAGATTATGGATATCTATAATTCAGTTTACACTAGATAAAATGCAAATTCTTGAGATCAGTAATGGAAGTACTACTTGTGAAACTAGCTTTATCATTTATTTGGTTTACACTAGTAAAAATGGTAATTCTTGATTTAGAAAATGTCATTACTCATGGGAATACAGACTCTTGACATCAAAAATGGAATTTCAACTAGTAAAGGCTGTAATCTTTTTAATACTAGAAACCAGTGTTTCCTGCACCGCTTCAAGTTGTGAGCTTGCAGTCTGAATTGAATTTGAGCTAAAAAGAGTGCATACCTCGAAATAACACACAAAGAACACGTCTTTCTAGAGTAAAATAACCATAAAACAAATAAAACCCATGTGTGCACACAAACTCCCTACCTTTTTACTCCAATGCTGAAAAGCAGTGCATCCTTCATTGCTAGTTCTAAAGTGACATTTTCGACATTAGCAACGAAGGCTCGGACTGTATCAAAACAACACGCTGAATCCGTGGCGGAAGAAAGTTGTTCCTCTCATTAGCGTTTTAGGGATGAAAACCAGAAAGTATCTTGAGATAAAACCCTGAGCGTTGTCTTAAGGTGTGGTCAGAGGTGCAAAAACCTTTACGCAAGGTATGCAACGCATTGAGGTGCCATTTATAGGGGGGTGTCCATGGCTCACTAAAGGGGGCGCAATCAGCCTCCTCCATTAGTAAACATGAAATAAAACTGCAACTTGCCATTTGTCGGTCGCTTTGTAAAAAATTATGCATAGAGGGTCATTAAAAACTGACACCATGGGTGGCGGAATGACCCGCCCCACCCTCTCATCATTGTCACCCCACCTCTTAAGGCCGTCCATCAGCCAGGCTCACAAAGGGAGTGGGCAGGAGAGAGGAAAGGTGCAATTTAAAGAGCTTTGTTTGGGCAGCAGGTGATGAGGCACATCTGATGTGAATAGAGCCTCATCAAGGCTGCCATTAAAACGCAGAGGCACCTCTCCTTGGGGAGCCGGCTTTATCTCCTTGCTTGCACACTGGCGCCCAGTTAGGTGCGTGATGGGTGAGAGGTGCCATACATTGTTCCTGGAAGGCTACCCAGCCTTACAGGCTCCATATGGATAGGATTAGGGCATCTGTTGACTGCCAGGAACAAACTGCGTCTCCTTTGTACAATGGGCTCACAGGTCCAGGAGCAGAGCTGCGGGGGTACCGGCTGAGTTCATGTGCTGAACTACACCTATGGTTACTCTGCTAGGAAACCTCTGTGAACATTAGGGGAACTGGCTTCATACATTTACTAAAAATGAGTAAAGCTACAGCATCATTTGTTTTTCAGATGTCACTTGTTTTGTTAATTGTTATCTAATGCATTGGCATTCATACATTTAAGTGTGACTTAAGTGCCCAAATTGGGTCCTTTCTATGTTTTCCTAATTGCATGTTTGATTGTGTTTTTCAGACAAGCAGTGCTGAATAACGGCTTGAGTTTGAAATCCCTGGCTGCAGACCTGCTGAATGTTGCACTGGATAAGTCGCTAGAACTGCGCTGCGGTGATTGGGAGGCAGACGTGCTAACAAAGGAACAGGTGAATCATAGATCATCAGCACAACTTGTAGACACTGTGTAGTTGAGTTGAGAACTGCAGGAACACCGTGCCATTACCCTAAACTCACTTCTATACTGTATTCACCAGATTACGTATGCAGCACGGGACGCCATGATCTCTATCGCCCTTTTCTTTCACCTGCTGGGGCTGAACGCACAGCCCTTCCTTCCCACTGAGAGTGAAACTGTGTTGGGGCAGCTGACATCTCACTGCCAGGGATTGGTGGATGTACCCTTCAGAGGTGGTGGTGGTGGAGGAGGTGGTGGTGGAGGGGGAGAAGAAGGGGAGAGGAGACGACGAAGCAGGAAGTCCACCGCGGAGAGTCCTGAGTCTGGAGACCAGCAAGTTCCAGACCCGCGGCAGAACAAACGCAAACCACTAGGAGTTGGATATTCTGCCAGGTAATGCAGTGAATTGAAGATAATTTATAAAACTTTAAAGATTACCGTGAGTTCTGAGTATGTTAATCTATGCTATGCTTCTATTGAAGCTAGCAGTCCACGTTATTTCAACTTCAGTTTTTTAGAAATTGTTTAATGGCAGAATTCCTGGTGAAGAACTATACAACCCATGATACTGTAGAGAAAGACCCACAAATCAGGGAATCGAGGCAAACAAAGTGCGCCAAAAGAGCTCCACACTCCCATAATGCACTGTGAATTATGCAATCAAGTCCCTCTCCCTACACTCTCAAACTACTTGTATGTTTATAAATATATGAATGTTATGCAATAAAATTTTAAATATTGTTTCTATACTTATCAACAACTTTAAATCAATAGTTTTATTTTCTCCATAGTTTTTATTTCTATTATGTAATTATGTAGTTCATTCCTTCATAAAAGAGTGTCTGATTTTCCAATACATTTTTGCTGCTGGTTGTTTTTATTCATTCTCTTTTATGAAGGATATTTTTAAATTCCTATGTAAAAAAAAATTAATGGAAAAAATACTTCCGGAACCAAAACTGTATAATGTTGACATGATGAATCACTATTTCTATTACTCATATGTAGGGTTAATGATTTGAACAGACCCCTATCCTCAAGTATTAAACCTCTACGCGCAACCCGTTCTTTGTGTGTTATTTTTCAGCACTTGCTTGGTGCTCAGAGTTATGAGTTTTGTCCGGTGGCCCATAAAATGGGTGAAAAATGCCATAGGCTTACATTGACTTAAACCATATCAAGAGATCAGGGCCTGAGTCCTAAAATTAGAGTGGTGGTGACCCATAATTTTTGTTGCGCCTAAAATTCAGAGTTGGTAGCTAATTTGAACCATATGATTTTGTGAATACAGGCCAAAAATATCAGAGGCTTAGTGGTGGTCTCTTTTGCCAATAAGAAACTACACATTACATCCTGTATCCCGGTGACCACCTACAGTAACAATGGCCTAGCAACCACCCAGAACAACTGCATAGAAATGCAGTAAAAAAGGAACACATTAGCAATTTTATTTTACATTTTTGTCATTGGTTACATTTTGGCTTTTAAATAATCAAATCCAGGTATCCAATTAATAAGATTATTATATTTCATATATAATTTTTTTTTACATGTTTAATGTAATAATTGTTACTATGTACATGTATTTACATTGATTTGTTGAACACACGCTAAAACCTGTACTGTCTCTTTAAGAAAATTTCTGTAGAGCACATCTTTAGATGACGGGTTTCTCATCTGTACGATGCATGATTAGAATTAAATATATAAAAAAAATGTATCAACAACTGACCGTAAAGAACAGAAAGGGTATTAAAAGAGGCATTATTCAATGACAAATGTGTCGAGTGGATCTCGTCTTTGAACAACTTTTACACTGCTGAATACTCCTCCACTATACTACACAATCACTAGTGAGTGAAATATGAACATTTACCAGCCAGTTGCCAAATATAAACATTTTAGTCACAAAGTGTGAAATATGTTTGCAAGTGATTTCCTCTCATTGTAGAAGCGGGTTGCGCATTGAGTCAAAGATCGATATTGGGATTTAAGACCCAAAATCGTGATTAAACACAATAATATTGAAAAACAATATTTTTACTATTTTACTATAAAAATATTAACAATTTAATATTTTTTGGGGGGACAAGGCTGTTTTTAATGTAACTTATGTGGTGGTGTTTGTTGTTATTCCTTTAGGAAATCTCCTCTTTATGATAACTGTTTCCTTCATGCTCCTGATGACCAGCCACTCTGCACATGTGACAAGAAGAAAGCAAAATGGTACCTGGAAAAGGGAATAGGAGGTACATTTGTGTTGGTGATGTCCACATTGTACAGTAGCAAACACACTCCAGAGGTGACAGCCGTGCGTACTCTTCAGTCCGACATGTTTTTCTTCATTTCTAGCTAGAACAGATTTTTATTCATTCACATTTAATCATTAGACATTCACTTTTATGACTGTATATTTCGGTTAAAATGGTTAAAAATGGTGACCTGTTACAACAGACTCTTTTCCTTTTATATAGACCCAAGATCATATAAAAGTTTATTTAGAAGTTAATACCTAATGTATCTTGTAGTATTTGTCAGCTATCTAAATTAAGAACTTAAAAATAACATTTAAATTGCCTTGTAAAAATACCCTTTTTTTCCATAAAAAGTACCACATCTTTTTTTTCACGCAAGTCATTATTTCTGTGTTTTAATGCGTATTGCATTCACACGCTGAAACACTGTCATTTGCAAATACAATGAGCTGCAACTAGTTTGACATAATGACAGGATACACTGAAAACCCAAAGTTAACTCGTTCCCTCAACTGAATTGAGTAATGCCGTCTCCAAAACTTGTGTAATTAAGTTAATTTGGTGTTCTTATAGAATTAACTTTTAACAATTTAAGTTGCAAGTAGGCTAAACTCAGATTTGATGTTTGAATGTTGTTGTTGTTTCAACTTTATTTAAATGGACTCGAATTTAGGGCAAACAATAATGCATAAAAACGATTATAACTGATTCAAGGTCAGTCATTAAACTTCTCCACTGAAATGCATGTATGCTAGTTGTCATGCACAAAAAAAACCTGAAATGGTGTTAACAGGGTCCAACTTGACCAAAGGGGACACAATCACCCTAAGGTGATCACACCAAACAACTATTTTCAACAAAGCAACAAAAATAATATTACAAAAGAGAAAACCTCTTCAAATTCTTAATCACAAGTATGTAAATGCACCACATGTTCCCTTTTGACCAAGAAAACATAATTCAAGCAACTGAGATATTTGAGTTATGAGCCCAAAACTTGACATTTTCAAGTACTTTTTTTTTTATAAGTAATGATAACAGCAGGGTTTACAGTGTACCATTTATTCAGGGCTGAATTTGATCATTTTAGTCACAATGTCAGCTTGATAGCTAGATACATTGCTGTTAAAAATTATTTGCCCATATTGAGACCTGAGGTCTTCTGTTTTGGTGTATATCTCATACTAAATTGTTTCAAAGATTAAAACAAAATGTAACGTAAATCAAAGGCAATCTGAGTAAACACACAATGCAGTTTTTAAATTATAATGTTATTAATTGATGCAAAAAAGTTATCCAATACCAACTGGGCATGTATGAAAAGTATTTGCCCCCTTAGTTACTAAACCCCCAAATCTATGAAACTGCAGTCATAATGGGGTTCAGCTGGACTAGACAAACCCAGATCTGATTACTGCCAGTCCTGTTCAATCAAATCAACACCTAAATAGAACCTTTTCAGCAGCATGAAGTTGGCTAAAAGGTCTCACTCAGTAGCACACTATGCCAAGGTCGAAAGAAATTCCAGAAATGATGAGGAAAAGGGGATTGAAATACATCAGCCTGTGAAGGGTTAAACAGTTATTTCAAAGGCTCTGGGACTCCAAAGAATCACAGTGAGAGACATTATTTCCAAATGCAGAAAACTTGGCACAGTAGAGAACCTTCCCAGAAGTGGCTGACCTTCCAAAATACCTCCAAGAGCACAGTGATGACTCATCCAGGAAGTCACAAAAAAGCCAAGGACAACTTCCAAGGAACTGCAGGCCTCTCTTGCATCAATAAAGGTCACTGTTCATGACTCCACTATCAGAAAGACACTGGGAAATGTGTCATCCTTGGAAGAGTGGTGAGGCGAAAACCACTGCTAACCCAGAAGAACATTAAGGCTTGTGTGATTTTTGCCAAAACACACCTTAATGATCCTCAAAGAATGTTCTGTGGACTGATGAGTTGAAAGTGGAACTGTTTGGAAGACAGGGGGTGAGATGCTGTGGCAGGACCTTAAAACAGGCTGTTCATGCTCAAACCTTCCAGTGTGGTTGAACGGCAGTTCTGCAAAGAAGAGCAGACCAAAATTCCACCACAGCATTTTGAAAGACTGATCTCCAGTTATCGGAAGCGTTTGGTTGCAGTTGTTGCTGCTAAAGGTGGCACAACCTGCTATAAAGTTTAAGGGGGCAGTTCGTTTTTCACATGGGTGATATAGGTGTAGAATAACTTTTTTGCTTCAATAAAATATATATATATATTTGAAAACTGTATTTTGTTTATTCAGGCTGCCTTTGTTTTATGTTATACAATACAAAAGGTTTTGAAACACTTTGAAACACTGAAATATTTCTCATGATCTTAAAAAAATCTTTTGATCTGAAGGCATACGCTTAATTTTTTTTTTAATTAATTTTATAGACAAAAATATAATTGTGCCACCATATTAATTTATTTCATTACAAAACTAATGTTAAAAAAAAAAAATAAAAAAAAAAAAACGTTTTTGAAATCGATGACTTGGACCGAATAATAAAGAAAAGCAGCCAATAACTGTCCAACATAGATGGGAACTCAAATGCTGTTTAAAAAGCATCTCAGGGTGATTCCTCAAGATAAGTTGCTTGAGAAAATGTAAAATGTCTGCAAATTCTAGGCAAAGTGTGACTTCTTGAAGATGCTAAAATATAACACAGTTTTGATTTATTTTGGATTTTTAGTCACAACATAATTCCCATATTTCTATTATTCCATAGTTTTGATGACTTTACTATTATTCTAAAATGTGTGGGGAAAAAAAAGTGTGTGTGTGTGTGTGTACACACACACAGGAGTAAGTGACCCCAAATTTTGAACGTCAGTGTGTCTCATTTGAAGATCTAAAATGGTTTAGTATGGAAAATGCACAAAATTAGAAGAAATCAGGATGGGGGCCAAATATTTTTTCACAGCACTGTAGCTAAATAAACAAATATTTTTGACACTTTTACACTTGCACAAGAGACCATTATTAAACTAAACAAGAATTTAAACTCATTTACACACAAAAACATGAAACGTGGCTGCTTGGAAGCTCGAGAGGAAAAAAATATAATACAAATATAATTGAAAAATATTAGAAATATCAATGCATAAGTACATTTAATATAAGTCCACAACAAGAACATAAGCTACAGCCTCATTCAGTTAAAGCTTAAAGTATGTATTTTAAAATGTAAAAGCTTTAATGGTAATTTAATGAAAAGTTTAACATGCATACTTAAAATATTAAGCTTTTAATTGATTAATAATAATAATAATAAAATAATAATTTAAAAGAATTGTATTAATCCATCTTACTAGCTATTTTCTAGATTTATATTTTTAGGCTTGAGTGGGTACATGACCAGGGAAAACCATCCAAATGTATTTAACCCTCCAAGACCCAGATTAGCAAACTTTGCTTAAAGCAATTATATATGTAATATTCATTAAATATTGGTAAAAGCTAAACAAAAGAATAGATGACAGTCTGAACTGTATCACAACAACAGTTTTGGTTGGGAAAAAAAAGCTTCCATATAAACTGCAACAGCTTGTGAAAATATCACCATCAATGATGATGTGTGTGGGGGGGGGTCACGGGTGTTGAGGTCACAAATATAATGGTCCTCTTTGGTCCTTTTTAATATACTGAAGGTGTTGAATGCAGTCATTTTCTGAATCAAGGCTTGAATGCGATGGGCCCAAATTTTTGTAATTTTTGGTTTTAAAAGATACATGTATTTTTTAAGTTCACACAGTACAAGACAAACACTGTGTCTGCATTGCCAGCAATTTGCCTGTTTCAGTCATCTTTTCTTTCTTTTTTGTGCTGTATCAAAGAAAAGAATTGAAGAATTGAATTTAGAAAACCTTAAATTGATTTAAAAATATTAACTAATAATATTTGGCGGCACGGTGGTGCAGCGGTTAGCACTGTCACCTCACAGCAAGAAGGTTGTGGGTTCAAACCCTGGTTGCCCCGGCCTTTCTGTGTGGAGTTTGCATGTTCTCCCCGTGTCTGCGTGGGTTCTCTCCGGGTACTCCGGCTTCCTCCCACCATCCAAAAGACATGCAATAGTTCGTTAATTGGTGTCTCCAAAAAAAAAATTGCCCTAGGTGTGGATGTGAGTGTATGTCTGTCTATGTGTGGCCCTGCGATGGACTGGCGACCTGTCCAGGGTGTCCCCCGCCTTTCGCCCAATGTTAGCTGGGATAGGCTCCAGCCCCCCGCGACCCTGTACACAGGATAAGCGGTTGACGATGGATGGATGGATGGATGGAACTAATAATATTTGCATTAAGAATGGATGACACTGTCGTTGTGGTCAAATATTGCATGTTACATCTCACATGAAACAAATACTCTTAACCTGAACTGATACGTGGTGCTGGAATAATCCATGAGGTTCCTGCTAACGTTTTAAACTTGAGTCCCGCCTTCATCGATTTCCTATCTCAAATGACATTGTCGAGTGTTGTTGGACTACTGAGTGCAGTAAAAATGTACCTTTTTTTTAAACCATTGTTATTTCTGCAACAGCTTAATGACAGTTATACAGCAGCACATAATGAACTGCAGCAGAACAGCAACAAGGATATCAATTGGGGGGGCAATCTTGCCATATGTGATTATTTGGGGGACTTGTATATTGTGGTTATGGCCTTATATACTGCCACTCCATGTCCATTCTTGAGGCTGCTTGTGCTGTTTGGTGCTACAAACCTTCTCAGTGATGAACTTTTTAATAAAATATAAACCGATCTCCTCATCATTGACATGCAGAGGGGTAATCGTTGGCACACGAGCAAAGGCAAGCAAGAGACAAATTTGTATTTTTTTTTATTTGTGCAATTTAGAAATGAAGTCCCTCGCTCCTGTATTTTAACTGAACTCTTGCAGTACTTATTTGTCATAGTCATGCAGCCTGTTTTATTGAGTTGTGCTAAATGGACACCAAACCATTGATGATGCGGGTCTCATGACACTTTTAGCACGTAAAGGGGTAATGTTTTGAGGATGTTTTTTGTGTTCTCAATTGCACTTCAGAAAAATGAGTACACAACTATTTCTGGGCTTAAAATATACAAGAACTAAATCAATGCGGAACATTGTATCTCAAAAGGAATACAATGTGGCCCCCCATGCAGCCCAAAGTGGCCCCTGTACCAAAATAGTTGCCCATCCCTGATTTAAACCGCTTGGAATGTTTGCAACATTTTCCCAAAATTCACCCCAATATAAAATATGCATAAAAACCAAACATTTTATAATCATTAGCTTCTTTAAAAAATTAAAAACGTTCAAGAAACACTTTTCATCAATATCAATGCTGGGAGTTAAAGAAAAACAACAAACTTGTAATAACACCTTATTGAGTGAGTTTCTCAACATCGCTCCCTGCATAACACTTGCAATAATTTATATTATACCACAGGTCTGTTGAATGCTTGATTCTGATTGGTTGACTGATGTTCTAAGGTGTGAAATTATTTTTCAAGTAAGCACGTGGCTATAAAGTAGTTCCAGGTCTTGAAGGCGTAACAGTTCCATATTATTTCAGTTATTTCAAAAAGCCACACAGGCTACCAAAACAAAATAACCATATAAACAAAGCCATTGGTTAAAATAAATCTGTTAAGAGCATCAAACAATGTCTATAATATCCTAGATTTATTCAATTTCTGTTGAATAGCGCCCTTGATTCCCCCACACTTAAACATGCTCACACATACGCACGTGCATGCGCACATGCGTCACCCTACCTTGTTACTTCAATGCCGAAAAGCAGTGCATCCTCCGTTGCTAGTTCTAAACTGACGTTTTCGCTGCATCAAAGCTAGATATACTTGATCAATAAAACAGTCTTTATCTCAAATATTTGTGGGAAACACCCTCATGCCCCCCCTTACACACACACACACTCCCACACATGTGGGGACACATACGCATAACGCACACACTCGTGAGAGAATAACAGAGCCGTCATATCAGCGCACACCTGCATCTCTGGGGTTGAAAACCAGTTAAGTTTTACAATGGAAATATGGCAACACACGCTACTGCTGAGAAGTGCTTAAACTTGCATATTGGCGATTTTGAAGCGATGTAACTTCTGACGAGAGCTTCAACAAAAAAGGTCATCCCAGAAGCAATCTCTCTCTCTCTCTCTCTCTCACTTTCTGAGTTTTTCTCTTTCGATCCCTTAAACAAAACACACACATGCTCAAACACCCATCGTCCTCGTGTAAAAGTTCTAAAGTGACCTTTTTGACGAAGCAACAAAGGCTTGAGCTGTAGCAGAGCAAGACACTGAATCCGTGGTAGATGGTAGTTCCTCTCATAAGAACGTTTTGGGAGCAAAAACCAGAATGTCTTGAGAAATAAAACCCTGAATGATGTATTATGGTCTGGTAACTCTGCTGCACGTAGTGACCGCATTACCACCTCAAGTGTGCATCATTTTTCAATAATTCAACGGTCCGTCCCCACTCATTCCTTACATACCTTGTTTAAAGGAATATTCTGGATTCAATACAAGTTGAGCTCAATTGATATTATTTGTGGCATAATGTTGATTACCACTTAAACTAATTTTGACTCATCCCTCATATAAAAATAAAAAATGTAGGTTACATTGATGGGTTCCCATGCGTCCTGGCCGACATGTTCACAAGTCCATGAAGTCCAAATCCAAGGCAAGTCTAATTTGTTTTTGTCAGTAGACTAGTTCTTTATCTGCAGCTGGTTGGTTTAATAAACCCTGTATATGGATAATTTAGGCACTGCTCTGTTTACACACACACGCTCGTGGCTATTTTTAGCCTTCACGCCGTGTGCGATATTTGAGCTCTACTCACGAACAACATCTCTGACGTAGATTCTCAATAGTTTGGTTCACTTATATGCATTTAGAACAGCACTGGAGGTGCATTTTACCAGAATTTGAATAAGAAGCGAATTAAGCTACTGTGAACATGTCTACAAACAGACACATACAGGACTTCCTGGAGAGTTCAGAATGTCAAAATAAAAGCGTGAGGGTTTAAAAGTTAAAGGTGCACGATTGAGATATAATACAATATATTACTATTATAATATATTATTATTTGTTTACAAATTATAATATTTAAGTTTACGGAGTTCCGATATAAATAACTGTGTGAATGAAAAGTGAGCTGATATCTTGCAACTAAATTGAACAAAAAAAGAGATCCGAATCCTTTAAAGTCCAGATACAAGTTGAAAAATGTAGCTTCTTTTCTACTGAAGACTGGAATTACTGTTAATTCCAGGGTGCGCAATCTGGCTAAATCTGATTATTCAGGGGGTGGTATCTAATACATAATAATAATAATAATAATAATGTATAATAAAACAGCTGGATTATGTCACTGACAAGGTTTTGCTACATGTAAGTATTGATATAGTGCAACTTCTTTTTTTTTTTTTTTTTTGTTCCAACACTGCTGTAGTGTTAACAGCAAAAGCATTTCATTTGTAAACTTAAGACAACGATGAAGGTCAGACTGCATTTATTTTTTTAACTGTATTCACACCCTGAGGTGGTCGTATGGTGATGCGTCCTTTACACCTCGGTCTGTAAATCAATATTCAATAATTTAATAGTGTGCTTGTACTGCCATTTCCACATTTAGGGCCATGATGCAGAAACACTGATGGAATCACTGAATCCATTCTTAAAAGTTCTATACTATAAAATGCAGAATGTCTTGAAATCTGGCATATTTGAAACTAAAATGTAAATCTCTTAATCTATAAAAAAGAAATATATATTATTAAACCGCAAAAGATTTGATTAAATTAATATAGTGTGTGTGTGTGTGTGTGTGTGTGTGTGTGTGTGGTAAATGACATTGAGCAGAGCACTCTGGAGCGTGCAGCAGTCGCAGACAATACCTGTAAATGTAATTTAATCACAGGTTTTTTTGGATTATCACACTGGGCAATGTAGCAAACTGCAATATTATGTTGAAAAATGTAATTAAATAATTATTTTTTCATTTGGTTAAAGTTTTAACAAATTAATTTGATTTAGACATAATTTTGATGATGACTTTTGAATACGGAAGTTAAAAAAAAATAAAACCCTCATTAACCACAATTTGAATGACCTTCTGTGTGTTTTATACTTTCCGTAAATATTATAACTGTGTGGCACAAATTGTCCAGGAAATGTCCTAAAAGTTGTGCCTCAGAAGGAGTGGGATCCCTGAGTGATTCACTTACAATGGAATTGAATGTGGCCAATTTAAGAGGGTTTAAAGTCTGAAAAATACAAAGCTTATAGTTTTATAAAAGCATTGACATGAATTCTTCTGTTAAAGCTTGTGTATTTTTTTTAATTGTAAAGTTACATACATTACATTTTTACAGTAATTTTAGGGTTTGTTAACATTGTCATAGCAACAAAGTTGTAAAATTGGCTATAACTTTACACTGAAAAGATTAGTAAGTGATTTTGTCACACTAAAATCTTGTTTACACGCATAATGTTGAGTATTTTAACGTTAAACATTTTTTTAATTCCATTGTAAGTGTCACTAACCCCTTTTGGTAATCAATATTATGCCACAAATTGCTGTTGCTGGAGCTTAACCTTTATTGAACTCTGAATATTCCTTTTTAAAATGCTGACCAATATGAAGCTCAATCTGCTGAAATTCTATATTTCGTTAATAAATATAAACATTTG
Organism: Xyrauchen texanus; assembly: GCF_025860055.1. Taxonomy (NCBI): domain Eukaryota; kingdom Metazoa; phylum Chordata; class Actinopteri; order Cypriniformes; family Catostomidae; genus Xyrauchen; species Xyrauchen texanus. Next base: position 39,270,979 of record NC_068297.1, read on the forward strand.
TAAATCTCTCTGTGAATTGCGCTTTAAATTGGAGTGTGAGATGCAAAGGTCACTTTAATTGGGTGTCACAAACAAAACCTGTTCCAGAGCAGGGTAGCCGCAGAGCGGATGTTAATATGGCAGTATACCCTGGTAATAAGCGACCCACTTTTCTGCTATCCGAAATCTACTGTTGGCTCAAACTAAACTTAAATTGGCTTTGTGATATAGCTTTTACTATATTTTTGATTTCAGTACCACTTCAATGCTTCATTGACCAATCTGCATGTACCACAAGTGTCCATTTTAGAATGGATTCAAAAGACATGGAAATCTGAGTGTGACCTGTTCATGATTTTGTCTCAGAGTTGGTCAGTGAAGACCCCTTCATTGTTCGCTTGCTGTTTGAGCCCTCGGGCCGTCCAGAAACCCAGAAAGACTACTACCTCACAGCCAAAAAGAACCTGTGTGTGGTGTGCGGGAAAGCCGAGTCTTACCTCAGGTGTGTTCCCTGTTTCCTGTACCAGCGATTACTGATCTTTTGATTTCTTGATGTCATTTGTGATGTGGACTTTGTTCACTTGGTCTCAACCATTGTGTTTTCCCATGGTAATCCAGGAAGAATATTGTCCCACATGAGTACAGGCGCTACTTCCCTGCTGAAATGAAGGACCACAATTCCCACGACATCCTGCTGCTCTGCACTGCCTGTCACGCAGCATCTAACGTGCATGACGGCGTCCTGAAGCAGCAGCTGGTTGAGGAACACTCTGCTCCACAGGGCGAGGTAGGCGTTAGGCTACTCGAGGATGAAGATCGCCGGCGAGTACGCTCAGCTGCTCGCGCTCTCCTCAGCGCCAGTGACGGGATGCCAGAATCCAGACGGGAGGAGCTCCTCTCGATCATCCAGAGCTACTTCTGTAATGACCATCAGGAGGTCAAGCAAGAGATGCTTCAGAGAGCTGCAGTGCTGGAGACCAGGTGAGAGCTTTTAACTGTCGACATAAAGTCTGAGGCTTATTGTATTAAGATGTCGGACAGACATTTAAAGTGACTTACATTTAAAAAAATGTTTTTTTTTTGGCAGTATCCGGTAGGAATTAAGGTCACAATTCCTGTAACAGTGCTTTTTATTTGGCCACCACGTTTCTTAGAGCGCGATTTTAAAAAATCGTCAAATGGTCATATGCATGAAATCATTAAACCGCGGAAGGCTGCTAGTGCACACGTGGGGCTCATGATATTCTGTTTCAGCAATCTCAGAGTGGTTTGCATGCATTTGCACAATTCCAAACATTTATTCAACGGCTACAAGTTATTTTAGAGATATAAAATATATAATATATTTTAATATATAAATAAAGTTTCATTGAAATGGAGAAGACAACATTTCACCACATTTATTATAAGGGACACTGTCAAACTGTCCAAAATTTCAGTTCAATTCAGTGTGCAATTTCAGTTTTCCGGCAAAATAAAAGCTCATAAATGTGAAGTAAATTCGACAGAAATATATTACTATTGTACAAAACAAATCTATTGCTTGACTGGGCTCTACAATAATAAAAACTCAGTAAGCTAATAATATTTAAATGATTTCCACAGAATAAGTGAGTGAAATTGTAGTTTTTGGACACATTGATTAAAAATTGTAATCGATTGACAGCCCTAATATATATATATTTTTATGAACAAATTAATTACATGGTGTCCCGATTAATTAATCGCATATACAAATATTTGCTGAGAAAGCCCCTCATATAACAATAATTCTATATATGTTGAAATGATACATGGTTATCTTTAAATATTTACAAAGGAGATATATAAAAAATATTCAGATAATTAAAATGCATTACATTCTTGTGGCAGAAGAGTTCATCATTGATAAGACCATATAAAAAGCGGCTTTAGAACACAATGTAATGTTTACTACCATATTATTGATCATAAATCAATCATTGGCACACAGTTCACAGCAATCCATTTCACAAGTGAATTTGTCATTTAGTTGGAGATTTATTATGAGGGCGTGTTTAAGGATCCGTCAATGAACACCTGCGTCAGACATGCTTGTGTAGTGTCTTGGATGCGTTGCGTCATAAACATAAAATTTTTTGGTCACTGTGTCAAGTTAAATACAGTTTAATACTTAGAAAACACCTTGAGATCCCTTAGTTCGGATTTGCGCTCCAAGTGTTTTGAACGTAAAACATGTTTGTGTTCTGCTGCTCAAGGGTGTTTTTCTTCACAATATATACTGCGCATTGCCACACAGCTGAAGTTTCACTTACTGCCCTCTGGAGTAAACAGGTGGTACTACAAGCTTGCATTTCTCAGGAATCTTACATATGTTCCGGGGGCATGGCGATTAATGGTGTTAATTTTTTTTTTTAACGCGTTATTTTTAGTCAAATTAATTGCATTGAATTAATGCGTTAAATTTGACAGCCCTAATAAAAAAAAATAATATATATATATATATATATATATATATATATATATATATTTGAAAAATTTATATATATATATATATATATAAATTTTTCAAAAAAGAAACTTTCAACTGCTTTTAAGTAAACTTAACATGTAAACATTTGTATGAACATAAAGATTCAACAACTGTCTAAGACATAAACTGAAAAAGTTTCACAGACATATGACTAACAGAAATGGAATAATGTGTCCCTGAACAAAGATTTTCAAAAGTAACAGTCAGTATCTGGTGTGGCCACCAGCTGCTTTAAGTACTGCAGTGCATCTCCTCCTCATGGGCTGCACCAGATTTGCCAGTACTTGCTGTGAGATGTTACCCCACTCTTCCACCAAGACACTTGCAAGTTCCCAGACATTTCTGGGGGGAATGGCCCTACCACTCACCCTCCGATCCAACAGGTCCCAGACATGCTCAATGGGATTGAGATCCGGGCTCTTCGCTGGCCATGGCAGAACACTGACATTCCTGTCTTGCAGGAAATCATGGACAGAACGAGCAGTATGGATGGTGGCATTGTCATGCTGGAGGGTCATTTCAGGATGAGCAACATATAGAGGAGGATGTCTTCCCTGTCATTGCAGGCAATCTTTACAACAAGCTCAGTCCGATGATGCTGTGACACACGCCAGACCATGAACCAGGAGATCATCAGTTAGAGAAATACTCAAACCAGCCCGTCTGGCATCAACAATCATCCATGTGATTATCTAATCAGCCAATCATGGGGCCACAGTGCATAAAACCATCAGAATGGGGAATGTGATCCCAGTGATTTGGACCGTGGCATGATTGCTAGTACCAGATTGGCTGGTTTCCTTCTGTAACTGCTGATGTACTGGGATTTTCTTGCACAAATGTCTCTAGAATATACTCAGAATTGTGGTAAAAACAAAAAGCATCCAGTGAGCGGCAGTTCTGTGGAAGAAAATGCCTTTTTGATGAGAGGTCAACAGAGAATGGCCAGAATGGTTCAAAACTGACAAAGTCTTCGGTGAAAATGTGTGTGTGTGTATAATAAATATATATATATTATATGTGTGTGTGTATATGTGTGTATGTAAATAATTTTATTTTGATGAATGGTTGTATCATTAACGGTAGTGCATTATAAATTTAAATAATTCAATATTCCAATTTATTTTTATTTAGTGATCTTCAGGAAATATTCCTACATTATTTTGAACTACATTTTTAATTTTTAGTTGGCTACAATAGCTGTTTGGGTGCAACAATGGTTCCTCTGATTCAAAAGATCATTTTAGAGCAAATGCATAATTATTGAGATATTTTGAATATTATTAGTAGGCTCGAAAATATCGAGAATTGCCCTAATGTGTGTCATTGATATAGGCATTATTACGTTAATGTGGTTATGGATATGGTGTCACAACCTTAAAGATTTTGACTTAAAATTGATTTCTGAATGTTAGTGCATGTTTACATAGAACATCAAACTCTTATTTCAAAAGATCAATGAAAATAAACATGTTCATGATATGAATCCTTTAAAGGCTTCAGTAGCTAAAGCAAGTATTTGTAACCATTTGTGAAAACATCAGTGTATTTTCTTATCGCTGTCTTTTTTTGACCCTTGCAGGATCTTGAACGAGAGTTTTGTGTCACACGGACTGAAGGTAGTGCGGGCATATGCCAAGTCTGGTCTACCTGGCCTGATGGAGCTGGAGCGCCGCTGGCGACAGCACTTCTTGACCAGCATGCAGCCCCGCTATTTGCCCCCACTCTGGTCTGTCAGCCACAACCATGACAAATATCTGCGCAAGTACGGCGAGAACCAGCCAATCTAGCTCAACTGAGCCCAACAACTTTAGTAATGCTACAACTCCCAATAGGATGGTGTCCACTGTGTGGGTAACACCTTGATGTCCTTGTCCTTAAACCCTGTGATGTCATTGAGTGTGTCCCAGGGACCGTCTTAGCCTGGCCTTGTACAAGCCCTGGTGTTGACTTCCAAATGAGAAAAAAAAAGCCGAAGACTAGACTGTGGGCCCATTTTGACTGGGCCCTAAGGGACTAGATGGAGATTGGGTAAGAGACTCTTTGGGGATCTGAAGCCACTGCGGTGAATGAATGGCAGAACATTAAACTCTAAGAAGGTGCAAGAACAGAAATGGTGATCGGTAAAGGAATGAAATGGCATAATGCGCACACTTTTTAAAAAAAAAAACTACAAAAAAAAAAACATTTAAATGTGAAAAGGAATTCTCATTTCTCTGTGAAAAGTAGAATCTACTGTATTTTAACCAGCCCAAACCTGCTCTTACTACTTAATCATGAATTGAATAAAGGATTCATAGCTTACAATTCTTGCAGGTTTGTGGCCATATTAAATATTTTGTTAAGCGTTAAATCTGTCTGCCTTTTGGGGCTATATTACTTAAATACCCATAATGGAGCTTTGTTATTTGTCTAAAATTTCTGGCTGTTTTTTTTGTTCAGTTGGTTTTGAGAAAAACTATCTTTAAACAACTAAAATTTGACCAAATTGAGCACAGCTAAGCTTAAGAAGGGTGCAACACGTTAATCATCTTGCTAAGTTAGGACACCTCAAAACATACCAAAATATATTTGGTGTGTACATAACCCTGACTAGACAGTATGAATTTATTCCAGTGTAATTGAAGCACCCCTCTTCATTCTCACCCTGATAATTAGTACCAATTTGTGTTGTATGTGTAGTCACAGTCAGAGATTCAGCTCCATGGATGCTAACAAATGTAGATGGCCATATCAAGGACCTTGAGAAGTCTGAGCCTAACACTTGTACTTTAACTAAAGAACACTACAGCTTTTCTTTTTATTTACATTTTTCCAGATGTAATTATTAAAGGCTGTTGTGTTTCCTTATTGTCAATAAAGATATAGAATGTCATATTTGAAGACTGATTGAGTAGTTGGCCGGTTTTCTTTACTTTATAAATGGTGTAATGTCCGTTTCATATCCGGCAAGATCTGATTGCATAAAACACACAATACACATACAGTTTCACTGTTTATTACTTGCAAAGTCATGATTCAATAAATAGTCTATAAATATGTTAAAAAAAAAAAAAAAAAACTTTTCTCACCTCAATGAGATTGGCTCTAAAGTTGGCTTAATCATCAGTAGTGACTTTTCTTGAAGTGATTCTTACAATCTGGTACCGCAGGTTTAAGGCCTCTTTAGTGTGGCATCAGAACAATCTGCTTGTCAGATGTACTTTTGGATCAGCTAACACGCTACATGTTTCAGTCTCGGAGTATAGTACAAAAATCATATCAAGCTAAACGTCAACACTATTAGGGCCAGTCACAGTATTTAACTTGTGATATTGGCAGCTTCAGGGGCGTGTTCTGAAAGGCTAGTGCATAGCATCTGTCATGGTAACGATAAAAAAAGCAAAGACTTTTCAGTCATGTTGGTCGCATAAAACGTGGACACTCAACGTGAGCACAGTATTTGTAATGCACATCACATTTCACAACTAAATACTAACCAGGGCACGCAAACACTTGTTTGGGAACAGTACTGTTCCATTACTTTATGAAGTAATCACCGCTGGTATAATGTGAGCATGACATCATAGTAGATTGTCAAGTAAAAAAAAAAAGAATGCAACTACTCCAATATCACATTTGTCAGTGTCTGGATGTTTGCAGATGATACTGCTTTAGGTTTTGGTGAACTATATAGTCTGTATTCTCACAGTAAGTGCAGATTGTTGGCCATGTTCAGAGTGAATGTTGCATTTATATAGCGCTTTCTCTGACACTACACTCAAAGCACTTTACACAGTGAACAGGGGACTCTCCTCAACCTCCTCCAGTGTGCAGCATCCACCTGGATGATGCGACTGCAGCCATAGTGCACCAATACACTCACCACACACTAATTATTGGTGGTAAGGAGAGAGTAGAGTTATACAGCCAATTGATGAATGGAGATTATTAGGAGACCATGATTGATAAGGGGGAATTTGACCAGGACACCAGGGTTACACCCCTACACTTTTACAAAAAGTGCCCTGGGATTTTTAATGACCACAGAGATTCAGGACTTCGGTTTAATGTCACATCCGAAGGACGGTGCCTTTTTACAGTATAGTGTCTCTATTACTATACTGGGGCATTAGGACCCATACAGACTAAAGAGTGAGCACCATCTGCTGGCCTCCCTAACACCTCTTCCAGCAGCAACCATTGTTTTTCCTCAGGAGGTCTCCCATCCAGGCACTGGACAGGCTCAACCCTGCTTAGCTTCAGTGGGCAACCAGACTTAAACTACATGGTGATATGACTGCTCAGTGATCAGAACACATCAACAAACTTTGAACAAAGGAAGTCCATAGAATTGAGGCACAACCATATATTTACAACCATCTGCTACTTATTGCTTATGCGTTTACATCTCTCGAGAGATCTTTGTCTTAAATCTCAGTGGGAATAATGCAGCTAATAGCAGTGACGGGATAAGGCATACAATACATCTGCCAGTTGCTTAATGAACATCCTGTTGCACGCTTCACCTTTTCTATCTGTATTTGAGAATTAATTTCTTAAGATCTAGCTGGTTTTGCTGGTGATATCAGAATGAAAGAGGGCATATGTTCTTTGGGGATAAACAAACTGGAACAGACATCATTTCATGTGTATTGTCTGAGCATGAAATGTAGAGCTTTTGGTGTGGACTCAAGTCATCAGAGTTTGGTTTGTTTGATTGGTATTTTTCCTACTGTGGTCAAGCAAGAGAATTTGCTGTGGGGGTAATCTCTTATTTGCTGATTAAGGCAATTTTCACACATCAAGGCGGTTATCCCAGTTTGCTCCCACATGAACTGTACGCCAGACAATTGTTTTCAAGTGTACTTGGGTTTGGTCCTTTGGTGAGCACCGAGTTTGGGGAAATAAGCTTTAAACCAAACAAACCTTGAAGTCAAACAGACTGGGACCCACACCAAAAGTTTGAGTGTGTAAGACAAACCACTGTATCACACACAAATAAAAGAAGGCATACATATACAACCAATTTACACTTGTTTTTTTGGCTCTCTTCAAACTGATAGAGGCAATAAATTAATGTCTTGAATTAATTTAAACCTGTATACATCAAATAAATTAAACAAATTTGCTGAATATTTACACAATAATAATGACCATATAAATGATTTAAAAACATTTTCAGGTCCAATTAAATCAGAAAATGTAATGAAATATGTCTGCTGGATGAGGATTGCAGGATGTGTGGGCCATATATCCAGATAAAAGAAAGACAACAGACTTGTGAGGCTCTACCTTTTATATAGTACAAATATTTATCTCCGTCTCATAGCTGTCCTTCAAGCATGCTGCTGAAAGCCCGATCCAATGCGTTAGGCTGTTGAGTCGTCTGTTTTTCATCTACAGGAGAACCTTGCAGCCTTTGCAGCTCCAGGATGCTATCTAGAGCACTTTGCAGGTGTCCACACAGTTCCCCGTCATCCACCAGTGCGGGCAAACTTGGAGGGTCCACCTCTAAAGCAGCCAGCTTGTTCCTTTTCAACACTGGACTGCACTGTTCTGGAAGTAAGTCATCCACACTTGGAGTTACATAGTTTGGCTTGGCCACAGAATCTGAAATGTTCTGCAAATCACTACCTGTCCTGCTTGTTTCCATGTCAGGATTCAATCTCACCTTGGGTAGCTGATCAGGCCACAGATCATTTTTGATATCTTGAGCATTTGATAAAGGAAGCTTAAGGGATTCCCCTTTCCCCTTCATGTCTCCTCCATTTGTTACCTGCCCACTGAAGTTTCGTTTGTAGCCATAGATGCTGGAGCGGTATGTCTTGAGTCCAGGAGGTCTGTCAGATTGCAAGGCCCATGATGGCGGCGATGAAGGACCGCTAAAATGTCCAGCCTGGACTGTCGACACTGTGCTATGTTGAGATGAGTTCTTATTCCAGGTAGCCAGGAAGGACTCTGCTGAACCACCAAAATAATAAAAACTGCTCACCATTTTAGGTTATGGTACACATAATATGTGCAGGTAATGTGTCTAAGGCAGGGCTATTCAGCTACGCTCCTGGAGGACCATCATTCTGCAGAGTTTAGTTCCAACCCAGATATTACACACCTGCCTGTAATTTTCAAGTAATCCTGAAGACCTTGATTAGCGTTGAAGGTAAAATCTGCAGGACAGTGGCCTTCCTGGAGTGGATCTGAACAGCACTGATTTAAGAATTTACTTGTACAAAAGAAACGTGTGAAATGGAGACACTTGCAGAATCTTGTGCTTTGTTACCTGGATCTCTTCTAGCTCTGCGTCTGTCCTCCCCCAGCAAGTGTCTCTCTGACTGAAGAAACAAACGCTCTAGCATCACCATCTCTGCTGAAGGACTCTCCTGCTAAAGAAAGCAATAAAAACTCAGACCTGCCTCTTATATTACATGAACTTCAAAAGAAAAGCTCTTAGATTAGTGGAGGACACCAGAATTTGTCAATGAGGCGTAGTACAGTCTGTTACCTGAGATCCAGCCAGAAGAAGCTGCCTGTACTTGTTCAGCATGTCTGTGATTTGTTCCAACAGCAGCACTGAAATACACTCAAACTGCTTGTCCACTGCACAAAGAGTGACAGATCCTTTCATCATGATTGTTTACTCTGGAGTTTATTACAGGGACAACAATTGTGGAAAATCTCTAAGAAAATGCTAAATTAGGATAACTTCCTTGCTAGAATAATTATAACCTGAGATAAAGTCAGCCTGGCTGGGCAGTGATCTAGCACAAGTATGATAGGGCAACAAATGCCTCACAGCATCTTCTACTGAAACAAATGGAACTGAAGTGTTTGGGTTGTGGACAGCACAGTGGTCCAAAAACAGCTGCTGTTTCACCCTGAGAATAAAACACAAATGCACATGCAAATTAAGTATTGTGTACATTGACATATTTACTTTGTAGACTGTCCATGCCTGTCCACTAAGTGGTCATACACCACAAGGATCTGAGTTAGTCTACTTGGTGCTTGTTCAGAGGCCTAGTGCAGTGTTTTCAAACCTTCCTTGAGGCAACCAACAGTACACTTTTTTTTATGTCTCTTTTAATGGATTTTTTTCATTTGGAATTTATTTAAATTTATTGAAACCTGATTTATTTCATCAGCTTGTTAGTAGATGTTAGTAGAGTACTCCAAGACCTGAAATGGTAAATTGTCTGCACTTATGTAGCTTTTTTTTAAACTAGCGTTTTTCAAAGCGTTTTACACTGCGACTCATTCACACACACAATGATGGCAGAGCTGATCCTGATTCCTTCCTCAACTGTACTGCCTTGGAACTTCTTTCATACATCCCCAAGCAGAGATGGTCTGGCTCTCCAGAGTTTTCATAACTTGCAGTCCCCAGTGGGCATGAAAGCTTATTTCACCATAGGCAAGGCCACTATGTTGGCTTTATTCAAGGGTTTTTCTGTTTAGAACATTTGCACTGTGGCTACTGTAGCTGGGCTCCTCTACACACATTTACCAAATTCTTTCTGAAAGATGCTGTGTCATTGGTGCTTCTACGGTCTGTTACACCTGAGGAGTTTTCCATAGTTAGAACTGTAGATACCAAAGTAACCTTACATGTTGCTGAAGCCATAATGACGTAAATATCTCTGTAGAGGCAATATAACAGGATGCTACTGAACAAGTGTATTTTTACTTACCCGTGTTGCCTTTTTGCAAGTGTAAGTTTTTCCTCTTTCTCACCCACAAATGCAGAGGGTTTCTGAGATGAGAAAATAATGTAATCACACATAACTCATAAATATAATAATATCACAGTGCTTAATGGATTCTATTATATTCTTTTTTTTTTATACCTGAATAACATCAATATCAAATCTCATGAGATCTAGCATGATCCCCCTAAAATTTTCAATGGTATATTTAAGATATTTTACCTCTATATTCTTCTGGAGTGCTGTGTAGGTGTCTGTGCCCTGAGAGTGCAGCCTGGACACCATTTCCTGTAAATCATGTTGGTCCGAAAAAATGTTTCCACTGTTTGTTGTCACACATGTGAATGTGAGCTCTGTGAGGATATGAGAGGATAATTTGTACATTGTGGAGACTACTGGCCCTAATTTAAGAGCGTTATGTCTTAAGTGCGGCACTATGCAATATGTCATATGTTCAAAGTCAGTGGGCATGGCCATGAAGTCTAAGCAACAAGTGGGTTGGCGAAGTTGCACACGTGAAACGCTAATGGATTGGGTCAAGTGCAATTGAATTCTTCTCCAGGTTTTGCACCATCGGCAACCTATAATCCTGTATATCTCATTTCCTGTGAAGCAACATAGATATAAGTGAAGACAGCCTATCCATAAGAAATTGGTACTGTAAATGGGGTGTACGCAATGTATTAGAAAAATAGAAATATGGACCATTTGTGTCTCAACGTTCTTTTGCGCAATAAGTACATCCTTGCTGTGAACTCTGTTCCATTTTGTCTGCCATCATTCCAGTGCTATGGTGGTCAGCGCTACCGAGGATGTTTGTGTTTCCTCCTGCCTCGAGGAGTCCCCTTCTCTGTCACTGTATTATCAGCAGCACTGATCCAGACCATGTTGTATGTGTTCTCTATTGCCCTCTCTGCTTACCCGTGACTCACTTGAGGTGAAGGGATGGTTATGTGACACTCTCATTGTTTTGTAATTTATATTTGTTATGTATTTACTGTTTTCCATTTCATTTCTACACAGCATCCTTGAGATTTTTAAAGGTGCTATACAAAATTAACATATTAGTATTACTATTAATAATATTGATCTACTGACACACAAATCTTTACTAGTATTAAAAGTAATCAATAGCTTTTTGAAATAATCTGCTGGTGGAACCCCCGAACTGCAAGTGCAGGAACTGAGTTTAGACTTTGTGGCGATAATAGATGTGGTTTTCATTCTTAGTACAATGACCTATTTTTAAGAAAAATAGCAAATTGCGCTTTGTGACACCTCATTAACATACAGTAAACCCACAGTTTGCATCCATACACCCACAGATAGTGCAAGTATTCCCACCCATTCTACTTGTGCTGGCTTAGAACTCATGAAAACTGGATTAGATGCAGCTCATGGTTGGTGTGCATAGCACTGCGCCTAATGTGGTCATGAAATTTGAGCCCTCTGTTTGTTTATTACAAGCACAAAATGAAAAATGTAAAAAAGTAACCACTTTTTTCTGCTATATATAATTTTCTGTATGCCATTTGTGATGAATTTAATGCACTTTCTACGAAAGACTATGTTTAGTTCTTCTATCATAGCTAATCATATTAATTCTGATGGCAAATAAAAAATTACCCCTGTCTGATTCACTTCTCTGCTGATGATACTCCTGGGCTGTCGACTCTGGGATTCCACTGAGCTCAGTTAATCCATGAGTTTGCTGCAGTGTCACAAACAACTCTTCTGAGGAAGAGGAAGGTCTGTTGGTCTTTTCTGACCCTTCCTCACTCTGGGGGTCAACAACAACAGCCATTGACATAGATGGATCCAAACACTGCTTTTGTGACACTGGGGTTGTAGAACACGTGATGAAGGCTGCGCCTGTGGCCTTTACAGAGCACTGGCCAATAGGAGGTGACATCAGTACTTCACTGTGCTCTGAACCAGGGTACACTGGCATAGGCAAATCTTCACACTCAGACAATGAATGTGAGAAAGTCTCAGATGAAGCCAAACATGTGAGTGTATGGTCAGCAAGGGCTGGAGATATGTGGTTGTCCATTTGCACAAGCAGAGTTCCTTCCAAGGACTCGTGGGTAACTGATGGTTTAAGTGCATGCTGAAAGGAAAAACATTTGTTACTGTAATGGATAATTATTGATATGTTGTACGTTACTGTCTCATTTATAATACTTAAATGGCTTGAGAGCTGTTGACTGAACACATTTTGATTTACAGTACCTGTTGGGGATTGCATGTTAAATTCTGATGAGGCAATAGGTTATGCTTTCCTTCTGAAAATTGATGTTCTTCCCTTTGGGTGATCAGTTGTAGGGATAATGACATAACTGGCTGAGGAGTACAAGTTAGATTTGGTGTTGACTGTAGAAGAGTTGATACTGGAGAAGGCTGAGAGTGATTTTCCACAATGGGGGCTTCCACTGAAGCTGGGGGATGCAATCTGCTCATCTAATGTATAGAGCCACATAATAACAGTAAACAAATGTAATGAACCCCCAAAAAACTTTCCTTTAAAAATGGAATTATAACAAATGAGATAATGTTTAATAATGTTTATGCCATGCAAGGCAGAAAGTGAAAAAGATTTACTCACTTGTAGTGGTTCATTGGCTTTCCCCCCATCTGCTGTTGTTCTCTCATGCAAGAGAAGCATTGAACTTTGGGTAAGATTCAGTTTCCCTTCAGATCCCCTTGCTATAGCTCTCTGTGTTGGAGGCACAAAGGGCTGTCCATTCAAGATTGGTGTGGTGATCATTTCAGGGATAAGTATACTAGTATTATTAATTTCATTATTAAGCAATTTACTCTGGTTCCCTACAGTTGGGCTTTGAACTACAGAACCATGCTTTCCATGCACTTGAGATGGATAGGTGCCTGCTAGCTCCTCTGGCATCTTGAAGGCTGTAGGCTGGGTTGACTGAATTGGCACGGATCCTGACAGGACAGACCCTTGTTTAAGGGTGAGTTGTCGAGTTGGGGAGGTGAAAATTGGGCTGAAATTCATTTGCCTTGGGTATACAGTCAAAATATGAGAGCTGTCAACAAGATGCCCTTCATTGGGTTTGTTAGATACCTGATTGCTTGGTGTACTAAGAAGACATATTGGATTGCTGGTAGACTGGATCGTTGTTTCAGGAGTTTGGCTTGGGAGAAAGAACTGGCTTTGGCTCTGAAAAGGACCTTGGGGCTGAATGACAATGGAGCCTCCCTGGCTGACCACATGCAGGCTAACAGGTTTCCCTGCTTGTGGTGGGAAGGACTGCTTTGAACGTACAGAAGGGGACAAGACATTCGGTGATGAACTTGTTGGGATGAAGGTAAGTCCTGGCAGTTGTTTCTGTCCTGCTGGCTTAGGACTGATCTGTACAAGCCTAGGCTGGATATTGACTTGTAACTTAGGCTGAATAGGCAGAGGTGTTTTCTGTAGCATGACCCCTGGAGGAGAAATTGTTCTAACTGTGGAGGCCAACATCTGGCAGCGTACAAAGCTTGGCAGGGTCTTCTGGATGATCATGCTGGAGCCTTGGGCTGTATTAAGAGAAAAGGATGTCTCAGTTGAAGGTGTAGGGAAGACATTCCCAGGAAGCTGATTCATTAACTGGGTCCCTGGGGGTTTTAGTGAGGGGCAACCTGGGCCAACGGCTAACAAAGATGGCTGAGGAGGCTCTACTGCTATTTGAGTGTCCTTTGTTAAAGAGACCAAGCCAGGGATGGTCAGTGGTTTGGAGAAATATGGTGCAATCAAAGGGAGTGATGCATCAAATAGACCAAGTTTGAAAGTTTCTGCTGTCTGGGCAAGTCCTGTTTCTAATGTTAGCGTGTGCTCAGTGATGTCTGCCTCTTGAAGACTCTGCTGGAGGATGTCACAGAACTCCTTCTGCTGTGATTCCACTGATTGGACATTGGGAGCTTCTTGTGCCTCTTCGGGACCGACACTTCCTTCTGGTGATTCCAGCAGTGCCTCCTCCAGAAAGGTGAGATCCACAGAGCCAGAGACAGATATGTCCTGAGAATTAGCATCATCTGCTAATGAGGCAGGGCTCTGGAAAGCAAAAATAAAAATTACAATAAACTAAGTATTATAAAGGTATGTTATACTGTTAAAGGAAAAATCATACAATTAACTAATGCTTAAATTAATCTATGGAAACCTTTCAAATCCTTTTTTGACAATACAAAGTGACTTGCTAGACAGGCATGCAAAAGGTTTGAGAATCTCCTTTTAAAACAACCGTGTTCTCTCCTCCATGGAGAGTGAGGTCTAAACTCACTGGAGTGTCTGTGAAGAGTGATGGCTCTCCAGAGGATGAATTAATGAGTAATTCTCCACTTGGCAGCTGTTTGAACAGAAGGGAGGAGGGACAGTTAATCCCATGGGGTAATTTTAAGGATATTTTATCAGTGCCCAAAAATGAACACCCAAATGTGTTTCTTCATTTAAGTTTCTCCAAGTAAGATCCCTCTACATGGCCTAACATTGTATGGTTCTTGGGCATAACTTAAAAGTGGCATGAAAACATTGAGATGTTTAAATTTTCCAAATTATTACCACAGCTGATACAAGTTTTGATACAAGAGAAATTGTCATTTTTTTATTTGAAGAGTTTGAAGATCAGTTAATAATAATATAATGATCTGTTTATACCTCAGTTGTCCCATGAAGAAACTCATTCAGGGCTTTAGGGTCACTATATGAAAGAGAGAGAGAAAGAGAGAGAGAGAGAGAGAGACTGTCAATAATATTCCTGGTTAAACGATTTGGGCTAAAAATCTTGAATGCAAATGATTTTCATTCTATTTATATAAAACATAAAAACATTCCTTAAAGAAAATTCTATTTACTGGTTTTATAAAAACTTACCACAAAACATCAAGTAAACAAGTGCCATCTTCATCCTCCATGTCAACCAAAAAAGGGGGAAGTTGGACTGGAATTACAAAATCAAAAGAAAATGTCTAACAATTAAATTCAAGTATGCTTGGATTTGTATATTTTTACTCATTGTGGTTAAGTTTGCAAACAAGTACATGCATCATATGGTATAAACTCCTAATAATATGGCAGTATTGTGTTCATCGCAATACTTCAGCAAGGAGACAAAAATTGAAATGCAGTGTTCAAACATTTCTACAATCTCTCTCTATAGAATATATTAAATGAGATATATTGGGGGCCTGGGTAGCTCAGCGAGTATTGACGCTGGAGTTGCATGTTTGAATTCAGGGTGTGCTGAATGACTCCAGCCAGGTCTCCTAAGCAACCAAATTGTCCCGGTTGCTAGAGAGGGTAGAGTCACATGGGGTAACCTCTTGGTCACGATTAGGGGTTCTCGCTCTCAATGGGGCATGTGGTAAGTTGTGTGTGGATCGTGGAGAGTAGCATGAGTCTCCACATGCTGTGAGTCTCCACGGTGTCATGCACAGCGAGCCACGTGATAAAATGTGCAGATTGACTGTCTTAGAAATGGAGGTAATGGAGACTTGTCCTCCGCCACCCGGATTGAGGGGAGTATCTGTACCACCACGAGGACCTACTAAGTAGTGGGAATTGGGCATTCTAAATTGGGAGAAAAGGGTATATATATACAGGTCCTTCTCAAAAAATTAGCATATTGTGATAAAGGTCATTATTTTCCATAATGTCATGATAAAAATTAAACTTTCATATATTTTAGATTCATTGCACACCAACTGAAATATTTCAGGTCTTTTATTGTTTTAATACTGATGATTTTGGCATACAGCTCATGAAAACCCAAAATTCCTATCTCAAAAAATTAGCATATTTCATCCGACCAATAAAAGAAGTGTTTTTAATACCAAAAAAAGTCAACCTTCAAATAATTATGTTCAGTTATGCACTCAATACTTGGTCGGGAATCCTTTTGCAGAAATGACTGCTTCAATGCGGCGTGGCATGGAGGCAATCAGCCTGTGGCACTGCTGAGGTGTTATGGAGGCCCAGGATGCTTCGATAGCGGCCTTAAGCTCATCCAGAGTGTTGGGTCTTACGTCTCTCAACTTTCTCTTCACAATATCCCACAGATTCTCTATGGGGTTCAGGTCAGGAGAGTTGGCAGGCCAATTGAGCACAGTACTACCATGGTCAGTAAACCATTTACCAGTGGTTTTGGCACTGTGAGCAGGTGCCAGGTCGTGCTGAAAAATGAAATCTTCATCTCCATAAAGCTTTTCAGCAGATGGAAGCATGAAGTGCTCCAAAATCTCCTGATAGCTAGCTGCATTGACCCTGCCCTTGATAAAACACAGTGGACCAACACCAGCAGCTGACATGGCACCCCAGACCATCACTGACTGTGGGTACTTGACACTGGACTTCAGGCATTTTGGCATTTCCTTCTCCCCAGTCTTCCTCCAGACTCTGGCACCTTGATTTCGAATGACATGCAAAATTTGCTTTCATCCGAAAAAAGTACTTTGGACCACTGAGCAACAGTCCAGTGCTGCTTCTCTGTAGCCCAGGTCAGGCGCTTCTGCCGCTGTTTCTGGTTCAAAAGTGGCTTGACCTGGGGAATGCGGGGATGTTTCTACTCCAGACTCAGTCCACTGCTTCCGCGAGGTCCCCAAGGTCTGGAATCGGTCCTTCTCCACAATCTTCCTCAGGGTCCGGTCACCTCTTCTCGTTGTGCAGCGTTTTTTGCCACACTTTTTCCTTCCCACAGACTTCCCACTGAGGTGCCTTGATACAGCACTCTGGGAACAGCCTATTTGTTCAGAAATGTCTTTCTGTGTCTTACCCTCTTGCTTGAGGGTGTCAATGATGGCCTTCTGGACAGCAGTCAGGTCGGCAGTCTTACCCATGATTGCGGTTTTGAGTAATGAAACAGGCTGGGAGTTTTTAAAAGCCTCAGGAATCTTTTGCAGGTGTTTAGAGTTAATTAGTTGATTCAGATGATTAGGTTAATAGCTCGTTTAGAGACCCTTTTCATGATATGCTAATTTTTTGAGATAGGACTTTTGGGTTTTCATGAGCTGTATGCCAAAATCGTCAGTATTAAAACAATAAAAGACCTGAAATATTTCAGTTGGTGTGCAATGAATCTAAAATATATGACAGTTTAATTTTTATCATTACATTATGGAAAATAATGAACTTTATCACAATATGCTAATTTTTTGAGAAGGACCTGTATATATATATATATATATATATATATAAACTATTCTGATTCATATTAAATAATCTATGTTTTGTAATGTAGCTTAACTCCTTATTCTGGTGGCTCCATTCAGAGAAGGGAAAATGAGTGTGTGGGCACTTCATTGACTGGACTTTAGAGACTGGCTGTGAGAAAACAAGGCATCTGGACACATGTTTCCAAGCAGGAACATCATCAGTCCTGTAGGTTTAGGGCCTAAAGGAAACATGAAATGTACATGAGATTATTAAAAGGTCTTTGTGTTACTAATGGCTTGACTTTATAAATATACAGATTAGCATCATGTAATGCAATGTTATAAAACACTGTAATGTGAATGTAAATATAGGCAGTTGCTACCTTAAGGAGCTTTTTCTGTCTGACTCAAGCTTTTCACATTAATTTTTAAATGAGCTAGAAATATCATGCCTGTGCAGATGGGGAGGGAACACTACTTTCCAATGTACTTCTACTGGATCCACTAAAATAACACAAAATCGCACATATTGCATATATTATCACAAGATATTCTTATTAAATCTTTTTGTCAAATTCTTTTATTAGTAATTATGACAGGTTTTGTACTTTTTTAACATATTTAAATATATCTACAATGCACTTTATAATGCGCATAGTTGATTACAAATGATTAAGTTTTGTTTTAATAATTAGCAAATTTGTTATCACAAAAATTCTATTCAGAGTTGGTAAAAACAAAAAATATGTGCTATATATCGTTGGAAAGTTCTCAATTAGTAGAAAATAATGAACAAATTTGTGTCACTCAGAGGCCAAACTGCAGTAAATATTAGAGTATGAAATTCCCACAGACACACATTAATTAAATAATCAGTGGCACTTTGTCACATTTTCCTTATTATTTCCCGAAACATACATATGACTTAGACAATGACACAATAACATAAAAACTTACAGCAGTCCATCCCGATTCAAACGAGCCCAAACGCAATATAATATGGTAAGGAAATATTTCTCAGAGTGTACATGGAAAGATGATGCACAAGAGGGCGTTCAACTGTCTGTGTGTGTGTGTGTGTGTGTGTGTGTGTGTGTGTGTGTGTGTGTGTGTGCGTGCGTGCGTGCGTGCGCGCGCGCGCGCGCGCGCATGTCTTTTTAATTAGCAAAAAGTTACAGACATTACAGGAATTTTTTTTTCCAAGACTCCCTGATCTACACTAGTCAGGATGATACCATAAAATTTGATTTGAATAAAACAAGTTAATTCGGATGTTACCACATGAAGTAGGGAAGACCGGGTTTGGACTTGGTACAGAGTACTTTTCCAGTCATTTTATAATTAATTTCACAAAAGTATAACATAAATGTTCACCTTCTTGGCCTTCACTGATTCTGTCAGGGAATTTGAACATTAAAATATGTTACAGTAAATACAACTATTTACAAAAGTTATACCTTCATACACGCACATACAATCACCAGAAATACTCAAACCAGCCTGTCTGACACCAACAATCATCCGTGTGATTATCTAATCAGCCAATCGTGTGGCAGCAGTGCAGTGCATGAAATCATTCAGATACGGGTCAGGAACTTCAGTTAATGTTCACATCAACCATCAGAATGGGGAAAAAAATTGATCTTAGTGATTTAGACCGTGGCATGATTGTTGGTGTCAGATGGGCTGGTTTGAGTATTTCTGGGATTTTCACGCACAACAGTCTCTAGAAATTACTCAGAATGCCAAAAACAAAAAAACATCCAGTGAGTGGCAGTTCTGTGGATGGAAATGCCTTTTTGATGTGAGAGGTCAACAGAGAATGGCCAGACTGGTTCACAAAGTCTACAGTAACTCAGATAACCGCTCTGTACAATTGTGGTGAGAAGATTATAATCTCAGAATGCTGTTCTGAGATGAGGGTTGACACAGATTTGGCAGCACAAGGGGGACCTACACAATATAAGACAGGTGGTTTTAATGTTATGGTTGATTGGTGTATATATTATAATGTATTATAACAAAAAATATTTGGTATTATTACACATACTCAAGTTTAAAAAATAATAGGTTCAAAAATTATACAATGACTTCCTATCATTTATATGACTACAAATATTTTACTTCCATACTTATATCAGTTTATAAGATTTAAGATTTATAAATTTGTAAAGTAAAATTGTTCATATTAACTCCAAACCATAAATGAATTATGTATAAATCACAATTGAATTAATAAAAATTATATTAACTATTAAAACTAAGTTATTGTTTGTTTGTTTTTGTGCGTAGCTTCCCTCTTAAAGGAACGTTCCGGGTTCAATACAAGCTAAGCTCAATCGACAGCATTTGTGGCATAATATTGATTACCACAAAAAATCATTTTGACTCGTCCCTCCTTTTTTTTCAAAATAAATTGAATTGAAATGAATGTGGCCAATACACAAACATGAAAATACTCACTATTTCAAAAGTTTAAAAACCCTAAACTGACTGTAAAAATGACCATTTATACAATTTTACAGCTCAATTAATACATGAGTTTTTACAGAATTAATGTAAGTATTTTTATAAAATTATAAGCTTCACATTTCTGTTTAAACCCTCGAAAAAAATGGCCACATTCACTACCATTGTAAGTTCCTCACTTCAGTGGCGCCTGAAGCTGTACGGCCGTATGCACTGTGTGTACCATGACTGACCTTACTCTCAGAATATTTCACCAATCATGAAATGTGTCTCTTATATCTGTTGACTGTTTAAAAGAACTAACAATGCCCAATTTGTGAATGAATAATTATTTTGAGTCTGTTCTAGAAACGGGCTTGCAAAATGGTCTGAAACGATTCGTGAGTCAGTACAATGCGTTCAGAGCGCATTGTAACAGTATCGGAATATTTGGATACAGTGTAAATTTACCTACAGTCAACTGAAACAAAAGGCTGTCTTTTTGAGAAACTTCAGCTAGTGCTGTGTCATGTGAACAAGGGGCTGTTCAAACAATGTGTTTTTGCATCCTCTCGTGCTGTTTTTCAGTCATTTTCCATGTAAACATTCACAAGATGGATTTTGACAACTGCATCAAGTTTCAGTGTGTTTTTAGCATCTCTCACCGGAGCGCTGCATTTTGAGATGCTGTATCAAGTTAAAAAAGAAATTTAACTGATAAAAATGCATCTCGAAACACCTGCGTTCTGCTCTTGTGTTGTAGTGCATTTACATTTTTTAGCACTAAAACATGTCTGTCTGAACGGTTACTGGAAGAAAATCTTTAGCCAATAGTTACATGAATGCTACTAATACTCAAGAAAATAAATAAAGGTTTATGTATGGGGCGGCTGTGACTCAGGTGGTAGAGCGGGTTGACTGCTAATTGCAGGGTTGGCGGTTTGATTCCCACATGACTCCACATGCCGAAGTGTCCTTGGGCAAGACACTGAACCCCAAGTTGCTCCCAATGGCAGGCTAGTGCCTTGCATGGCAGCTTTGCCGCCATTAGTGTGTGAGTGTGAGTGTGTGAATTGGACACAGTGTAAAACACTTTGTAAACCTCTAAGGCTATATAAGTGCAGACCATTTATCTCAAAGTCACCAGAATTGAACACTATTGTGTAAAGGGGGGCCTAATAACCCCCAGATATAAGGTTATTAGGCAGATTTTTTTTAAAGAAAAGGAGGGAGTCGTCAAAATACATTTTTGTAGTAATCAATATTAGGCTATGCCACGCTGAATAAGCTTATTGAACCCGGAACATTCCTTTAAAACTAGTGGTTTTTAACACTGCCAATCAACCCCTGCACAAATTCACAGAATACATTTTATAATTAATTAACAAAAGTCAATACATTTTTGCTGAACCTGTTTTGTTTGTTTGTTTGTTTACATGAGAACTTTTTCTCCTAGTTGAGGTATCTTAATATTTGTTCCACCAGAGAAATTCCACAAAGGATGAAAAGTGTGCCAACCAACCTTTCCATTTTATGTTAGGGTATTTGACAAAACATTTATAGTGCCTCTATATTGTTACATATGATTACAGGCTGAAATAATAAAAATGTCATGAGATTTTAGCCTATGTAATGGCTCAGTAACAAAGCTAGCACATTTTAAATTAATGTATTCATTGCACAGGGTGGCATATTCAAACCTTTGCCTGCCCTTGGTCAAATACCAAATACCAATCAGCCATTACAACGGTCATTTTCGCATATGTCTGTCTCATTTGACTTCCAGAGGAGGTTCTTTCAAACACCAAGTCGAAGCCTATTTTTCTCTACGCACCACAGCCGCATTTTCTCACCGCATCGCATGTTGCGTGTTTACCATAAAACATGTTTATCACAGAATGTTTGAAATCATACCTGCATGTTTCAACAATAACTCCTACATTTAAGCGTGCATGCCCAAAACAACGCGTATATCGGAGTGAACGCACGTGTGACCGCATTTCTGGCTCAAAGATGGAAACAATTCAGGTTTAATGGGATGCTGCTGAAGACGCGCAGGCGAGGAGGTGAAACACAAAAGCGCTCATACATAAATGTTCAGCTATACGTGCGTCCCTTTACGTCTATCCGCGCGCAATATAATGTGACAATTAAAATGATGCTTTTCGCAGAAGCAGAACTCACCCGCGTCTTTGTGCGTTATTGTCTGTTCAGACGGCCTGTGCGTCATCCATCCCCACTCTCACAGCCCTTCACATGCTCCGAGAGGAGGGGGAGACGGGCTCACAAGGGTGGGTGCGAAACACACAGAGGTAGAAGACACAGAGGGACCGTGGATATGTTGTGCAGTTCAGTCAACAGTGACACTGGAACCAAAGAAATGAACTGCTGCATTTACTGACACCACAACTGCTGTACTAAAACCATGCACATATTTACTATTTGAGATCATGCGTTACGTATTATGGTGAAACTTTTAGAAAGTGTTACTTTTCTTGGCACTTTTAATTGTGATCCAAATGCCATATGCCATAAATGTATGGTAAACTTAGGATGTCTCCTACTTATGTCGACCCTCTTTTGACCAAATCACAGTTTTATGGGCAGTGGGTTACTGGTAAAGTGGGACACTTGTATTATCAACATGATTAACTTTGTTCGCCCCTGTCTTAAACTACAGATAGACAGACATGGATAGCATATTGTATTTTGTTATTGTATTTTTTTAATGTTATGTTTGTAAATGTTAGAGTAAAACCTTTTGTAAATAGGAAAAATTGCAGTTCAGCAGAAAAATCAACTGTTGATAATTTTTTTTTTTAATATATATATATATATCTTCGCAAAACGACCCCTAGTTTGAGCTTCTATTCCATTCAGAGGCAGAGATATATGATGAAACAGTGGGGAACATGCACGCAATAGCCTATAACATTGACTGGATGTCTATGGTGCGAGTGCTCAGCTGCGTTAGACCGCCACCTACTGTTCAGATCTGCATATTGTGATGGAAGGAGATATTTAAAAAATAAAATCCTAGTACATGTTGCAATCTAGTGGAAATAAATGTAATTAGACTTTTTGCAATGGAACCAGAATTACATGCTTAGAAAGTTAGGACAACAAAAAAATTAGAATTAAATATATAGTGCATTCAGAAAATATTCAGACACTTTTATTATTTCACGTTTTGTTATGTTGCAGCCTTATGTTAAAATGCTTTAAATTATTATTATTTTTTCACATCAATCTACTCCCCATACACCATAATAACAAACCAAACCCCATATTTTTGATAACTTTGCAAATGTATTAAAAAGAAAAAACTTAAATATCACAGTGACATAAGTATTCAGACCCTTTGCTATGACGATTTAAATTTAGCTCAGCTACATCCCATTTCTCTGGATCATCTTTGAGATGTTTCTACACTTTGATTGGAGTCCACCTGTGACAAATTCAATTGATTGGACATGATGTGGAAAGGTACACACCTGTCTATATAAAGTATCACAGCTAAAAATGCATATCAGAGCAAAAATCAAGCCATGAGGTTAAAGAAACTGCCTGCAGAATTCAGAGACAGGACTGTGTTGAGGCACAGATCTGGGGAAGACTACACATTTTTTTAGTTGCAATGAAGGTTCCTAAGAGCACAGTGGCCTCCTTGAACAGAAGAAGATTGGAACAACCAGGACTCTTCCTAGAGCTGGCCGCCCGGCAAAACTGAGCAAACGGGGGAGAAGGGCCTTAGTAAGAGAGGTGACCACAAACCCAATTGTTGTAAAGGATTGTATGAAACGGTCCAGCAGAGGGTGCTAATGGACTGCCTTATCATATGACTGCCCGAAATACTATCCCGTTCTTACGCGGAGGACAGTTTAGTTTGTGAAGCGACAGGCAGAAGGAACACCAGTAATTTAAGTGTTGTTGATGCAGTTAATATTGTTTTTGGTGGATTTGTGCGTGCAGGAAATTGTGAGTAGTGACATGTTTATGCACTATATGTAGATATTGTGTGGAGATGAGCAACTTTATTTAGCATTTAGGTCGTTTATTGTTTGCCGTCGAATGACTGAATGACTCAGCACTTTCTATTTACCATCAGTTTGATATGCTAACATTTATGTCTTGTATTTTTTATCTTGTTAAGTATGGGCAGTTTTATGTTGTATTTTCCAATAAGGAAGAGTATTTACTGTTATTATTATTGTTGATATGATTCATATGACATGTGGTACAGATTGTTTCTTAGTCATATTGTTTCATATAGTTTCTTTAAGAGCATGTTATTATCTCTTTTGAATGTTTCTACATTATGAGACAGTCTAATAATTATTTCACCGTATTGTTAAAAATGTTTGATATTTGTTGTGACTTTACTAAGGAATTTACTGTATATTATTATTTCCTCCTGTAGAACCACATCTTTATTCACCTGTAACTTAAAAGAAGCAAGTTTGGAATAAAAGAGTGTAGATGAAGAAGGAAAGATTGTGCATTCTAACAGATGCCCACAGTGATCATAACTCCAAACCAGCAACACAATTTAATCCTTCATTACAAATTGGTCCTTCGAGCCGGATAGGTGATTACTGTGGATGAAGATGGCTCATGATCCATTAGACAGAGACCTTAGACCAGACGATGTTCGCTCACATCGCCAAAGGCACCCTCCTGTCTGGCTAAAGGAATATGAGGTTGATCTTCCACGTCAATTAATATTTGACCAATCTAGTCAACATTCTTCAGGAATGAAAAATAAAGGAAGAAATATGGAGAGATCTTCCGAGATGACACCTCTCCCCCCGTGCCCTATTCCCCACAGTAGTATAGAAGGCATGGAAGGAATACTGTGTTGGTCTTAATGATCGTTCATTCATTTTTGTGTTTCTTTAGTTATTTGCAGTGCATTAACGCCATCTAACGACCACTTGTGGTAACGACAGGTTTGGTGTACTGTTTCTATTTCCTGATGTATTCTCGTTTGTATTCTCGTTTGGAACGAGATTAGTGTTTAGTTAGTACACGACTTTTCCAGAGCGAGTTGTACTCCGTGTTGTGTAAATTCTGCTGTCAAGTTTCTTCAAACCTCGTTCAGTTGTGTTTCCCTCGTGGGCAATGCCGTTTTACAGCTTGTTTTTTTGCACTGCTGTTTGTAAAATAAAGGAGAGGAGAAAAAGGACCTCAGGATAAAGCATCATCTCATTTCTTTGTTCACCTCACCTGGCTGTTTATACGCGCTGGATAGCTAAATACGCATACGTTTAGTGAGGCCAGTACAGTAAAACGGCAAACCCTCGCCTGTCGAGAAGAAGACAGAACTTCAACTGCTAATAAAAAAAAAATATAGAAAACCTTGTTGCCCGTCGAGACGACGCCATTAACCTGCTCTCATCAAGCCTGCATGTGACTTGCCGATTCCCCTGCTCCATAAGACATGGATTCTCCGACCGAAATGCAAATTCCCACTGGTGTGACTGATGCAGAAGCTGGTGACTGGGAGGCGAGATCAGAGCTATTTGCAACAAGCTCTGTTCATGCACCATCTCAACACGGATCAACATGCAGCTCACGAAGGAGCACTGCGCTAGCAACCGCTAAAGCCAGAGCTCAAGCAGCAAGAACCAAAGCAGCCTATTCTGAAAAGGAAATGGCACTGAAACTTCAGAAAGCTGAAGCAGAACTACGAACTGCCAAAGCAGAGGCTGAATTGGAGTCATTGCGGTGTAGAAAAGAAATGGAGGCTGCAATAGCTGAAGCAGCAGTTCTTCAAGCAGAATTAGATGATGACAACAGCCTCAGGGAACCGGAGTCAGAACTGATCCAAAGGTATTTCACTGCAAACAGCGTGCCACCGCAGAGAGATATAAAACAAGAAAGCTATAATACTCCGCCCAGCCTGCACAGCCACCCGCTTCCACCTGCACGTCCTCCAACGCAGCCAGCCATAAGACCTACAGTACAGCATCCAGCAACATCGCCTGCAGAGCTACCGACACACCCACCAGCAGAGTCCCGGAGACCGATACCAGCCCCAAGATGGCTGCCACCAACGTCACAGGTACCACTACAGCCACAGCAGCCATCCATGTTACCTGCTAGTACGTATTACAGCCCACACCAAGCCAGCAACCAAGCATGGCAGAGAGGAAAAGACCATGGGCTACCCAGTCGTGCTCCACACCCTACCTCGCCTCGTCACACGTCTGCTCAAGATGGACACAGCTCCCCGACTGCTGACCTGGCGAAGTTCATCGCTAGAAACCAGATCGTCTCCACAGGGCTGATGAAGTTCGACGATAAGGCAGAGAATTACTGGGCGTGGAAAGCTTCATTCTGCAATGTCATAGACAATATAGGCTTGTCAGTAGCAGAAGAGACTGACCTTCTGATTAAATGGCCCGGCAAAGAGTCATCCGAACAAGCACGCAGGCTCAGAGCAGCCTACATCAGAGACCCCCAGGGTGGCCTCCGAGCTATCTGGCAGCGCATTGAAGAGTGCTACGGTACTCCCGAAGCTATTGAAGGGGCGCTATTTGCCAGACTGGAAAGCTTCCCGAGAATCTCCAACAAAGAGCCAGCCAAGCTACGCGACTTAGCCGACTTGCTACAGGAACTGTACGCAGCAAAACAGGATGGATTCCTTCCAGGACTAACTTACATTGACACTGATAGAGGAGTAGCCCCAATCATAGAAAAGCTCCCGTATAATCTACAGGAGAAGTGGATGTCCTACGGCTCTCAGATAAAGCAACACAAACAGGTTTCCTTTCCCCCATTCGGCGTATTCATCGACTTCATCCAGAACCAAGCTAAAGCAAGAAACGATCCCAGTTTCAGAGTCACCATGCCATATCTGCCTGCCACAAATAGAGACAAACCCAAAAGCATCCAGAGTAGAGTCAACCAGTCGGTTGCAGTTCACAAGACTCAAGTCACAGAGTACAGCCAGAAAAGTGAGCCTGAAGCTGACTCTCTAGATCTCACCAAGCAATGCCCAATCCACAAAAAGCCCCATTCATTAGGAGCATGTAGGAGCTTTAGAGACAAATTGCTAGCTGACCGTAAACAATATCTCAAAGACAATTCCATCTGCTACCGCTGTTGTGCTTCAACCACACATATTGCAAACAACTGTGACAAAACCATAGCATGTGCAGAATGTCAGAGCATCAAACACGTCGAAGCCCTCCATCCAGGTCCATCACCATGGAAAGCAAAGCCACCCCCATCTACGTTAGAGAACGGCAGGGAGGGCAGTGAGAATCAGCAGCCTCCAGAGACGGTCTCCTCCAAGTGCACTGAGGTATGCGGTGAGGGTATGAGTGCTAGAGGTTGCTCCAAAATATGCTTAGTTAGTGTCTATCCAAAAGGCCAGATAGAAGCAACAACTAGAGTGTATGCTATCATTGATGAGCAAAGTAATAAATCCCTTGCACGTACAGAATTCTTTGAGATATTCAGCGACAATAACACTCCATCTCCGTACACGCTCAAGACGTGTGCGGGCAGTATAGAGACTTCTGGAAGGAGAGCTTGTGGCTACATGCTGGAGTCACTGGACGAAAAGACTTGCGTCCCTCTTCCCGTCCTCATTGAATGCTATGAACTTCCGGACAACAGGTCCGAAATCCCAACTCCCAGTGCAGTTTTACATCACCCTCATCTGAGGTGCTTAGCCAGTGAGATTCCTCCATTAGACTCCAGTGCCCAGATACTGCTGTTACTAGGGAGAGACATTTTGAGTATACACAAGATCAGAAAACAGATCAACGGCCCCGACAATGCCCCATTCGCTCAAAAGCTAGACCTAGGCTGGGTGGTGATCGGCGATGTGTGCCTCGGCACAGCACACCGCCCCTCCTCAGTCACTTCCCTCAAAACATGTATCTTGGGAGATGGCCGCCCCAGCTACCTCACACCCTGCTCCAGCCACCTGCGTGTGAAAGACCTGCCACACAGCCACTCAGTCCTTCATGATCCTCTATCTCAGCAAGCCGCCGTTCACACTGCTTCTCTGCTGCACGGGGATGACCTGAAGTCCTCCGTCTTCCACTGCACCGACAAAGATCACCAACCTGCTCCATCCATCGATGATCTCAACTTCCTGAGGATCATAGATACTGAGGTATGTCAAGATAGCACTCAAAACTGGGTCGCACCCCTACCTTTTCGGACACAGAGAGAACGTCTGCCAAACAACAGAGATTATACCATGAAAAGACTCAAGTCAGTCTGCCACACACTAGAGAAGAAACCTGCCATGAAAGAACATTACATGCAGTTCATGCAAAAGATGATTGACAGTCAACATGCAGAGATTGCCCCCATCCTCCAAGAAGGACAAGAAAGCTGGTATTTGCCATCCTTTGGCATCTACCATCCCAAGAAACCCGAACAGATTCGAATAGTGTTCGATTCAAGTGCTCAGTATGAAGGGGTTTCACTGAACAGTGTCCTGCTTAAAGGTCCAGATCAGAACAATGACCTGTTAGGTGTCCTCATCAGGTTTAGAAAAGAGAAAATTGCTGTGACCGCAGATATTCAACACATGTTTTACTGTTTTGTAGTCAAGGAGGAGCACAGAGACTACCTGAGGTTTCTATGGTTCCGCGACAACAAATGGGGCAGTGACGTTGTAGACTACAGAATGTGTGTGCATGTGTTTGGCAACACACCGTCTCCTGCTGTAGCAATCTACTGCCTCAGGAGAGCAGCGAAAGAAGCAGAATCTGAATTCGGCTCTGATGTCAGAGCGTTCATCGAGAGACTTTTATGTTGACGATGCTCTGAAGTCGTTTGCAACAGAGTCCGAGGCCATCAACTTGGTGAAGAGGGCACAGGAGATGCTCTCCCATAACAGCCTCCGGTTGCACAAGATCACGTCAAACAGTGCAGCTGTCGTGGCTGAATTCCCCCCTGAAGACCTTGCAAACAGCATTAAAGACCTGGACTTTGCCACGGATAACATCCCTGTGCAGCGTAGCCTGGGTATCAGCTGGAACATAGTCACAGACACATTCACCTTTCAAGTACAGCGAGATGACAAGCCTTTCACACGCAGAGGCGTGCTCTCAACCATAAACAGCATCTTCGATCCACTCGGCTTTCTCTCACCTGTCACTATACAGGGGAGATCGTTGCTGAGAGAGCTGACCATAGAAAACAGTGAGTGGGACGCGCCATTACCTGGACACCTCCAAACAGAGTGGGTGAGATGGAAGTCCTCCCTCCAATGCCTTCAAGACATACAGATCCCCCGCTGCTACACATCTCTTTCCACCTCTGCAGCAAGCACGAGAGAGTTGTGTGTGTTTGCGGATGCTTCAACCAAAGCAATCGCAGCGGTGGCCTACTTGAAGGTGACCGATGAACATGGACGCTCCGAAGTCGGATTTGTGCTTGGCAAAGCAAAGCTGGCACCAGTGAAGGAGACTACAATCCCCAGACTCGAACTCTGTGCTGCAGTCCTTGCGGTTGAGATAGCGGAGACTGTTGTGAGTAGCATGGACTCACACATGAACTCTGTCACTTTCTATTCTGACAGCAAAGTTGTGTTAGGTTATATTAACAATGAGCAGAGAAGATTTTATGTTTATGTAAGCAACAGGGTCCAACTTATCAGACAAGCAACGTCACCCCAACAGTGGAAGTATGTCTTCTCAGAGCTCAACCCAGCCGATGATGGCTCCAGATCCGTTGCTGCTGCATCATTGAGAGACATCAACTGGCTGACCGGACCTGCCTTCTTGTCTGATAAGCCTCCAGCTGATCATCAGTCACTGTTTGATCTAGTTGACCCAGAATTAGACTCTGAGATCAGACCTCAGGTCGTGACGCTAGTCACTGAAATCACACAGCCCAGCTTAGGAACTGAACGCTTCGAGCGCTTCTCAAAGTGGACTTCTGTGTTAAGAACACTTGCGGTCTTGATTCACATAGCCCAGTGTTTCAGACAAACTGACAAAGACAACACATGCAGAGGGTGGCATACCTGTAAGAAAGCAATCACGCCAGAGAACCTGGAAAAAGCAAAGAAACTACTGATCAAGAACATGCAGCAAGAAAGATATCCTAGTGAATTCAGTAACATTCAGAGTAAGTCAGACATTCCAAAACAGAGCAGCATTGCAAAGTTGTGCCCAGTGGTTGACAGTTTTGGACTTCTCAGAGTGGGCGGACGCATCACTCAGTCTGGCCTTGAGATAAACCGCACCAATCCCCTCATCATCCCAGTTCAGCACCACCTAACGACTCTCCTTGTGCGCCACCATCATGAGCAGGTAAAACACCAGGGCAGACACTTCACAGAGGGGCCATCAGGGACGCTGGACTGTGGCTGGTGGGCGGAAAGAGATGTATCAGAGGCACTCTGTCCCAATGTGTCACCTGTAGGAGACTGCGTGGCAAGCAAGAGCATCAGCTGATGGCCGATCTGCCTGCAGACCGGCTACAAGCTGCCCCACCGCTCACGTGACGCCGGCTTGGACGTGTTTGGCCCATGGGAGGTTATCAGCCGTCGGACGAGAGGTGGACAAGCAAACAGCAAAAGGTGGGCAGTAATGTTCACCTGTCTGTGTGTGCGTGCTGTACACATTGAAGTGATAGAGACACTGAGTGCATCTAGTTTCATAAATGCTCTACGGAGATTTTTCTCCATCAGAGGCCCTGCCGCACAGATTAGGTCTGACAGAGGCACTAACTTTACTGGTGCTTCAAAAGAATTGAATCTAGAAGATGACACAGACATGCAACGTTACCTACAAGACCAACAATGCACATGGATTTTCAACCCCCCACACGCCTCCCATATGGGAGGGGCCTGGGAGCGACTTATTGGGGTGGCCCGTTGCATCCTAGACTCTGTTCCTGCAGCAACGCCTCTCTTCATTGACACACGAGGTCCTCGTCACACTCATGGCAGAGGTTTGTGCAATTATGCTGCCTGTGTCAACTGACCCTGAGAACCCTCTCATACTCACCCCCTCCATGCTTCTGACACAAAAGACAGGAGCCCCATTGTCGCCTCCGCCTGACTTTGGTCAGGCAGAGATCATCCGTCACCAATGGAAGATGGTGCAACATCTCGCAGAGACATTTTGGCACAAATGGAAACGTGAATACCTGAGCACTCTGCAAAGTCGTGCCAAGTGGCAGGACAAAAGGCCTAACTTGCGGGAAGGAGACGTCATCTTGATGAAAGACAATGCAGTGCCAAGGAACCACTGGCCAACGGCAGTGGTCATCAAAACTTTTCCCAGCAGAGATAATGTTGTCAGGACTGTAGATATCAGAGTGATTCGCCACGGCACTCCTAAAGTGTTTAAAAGACCAGTAACTGAACTTGTCTTACTTTTCTCCCCTAAACAGAATGTTACTTGTGTTTAGGTAAAGTGTATGCATTTAAAAGGTAATAGATGTGGTATCCTTTAGATACCAGGCAGGGAGCGTGTTGGTCTTAATGATCATTTATTCATTTTTGTGTTTCTTTAGTTATTTGCAGTGCGTTAACGCCATCTAACGACCACTTGTGGTAACGACAGGTTTGGTGTACTGTTTCTATTTCCTGATGTATTCTCGTTTGTATTCTCGTTTGGAACGAGATTAGTGTTTAGTTAGTACACGACTTTTCCGGAGCGAGTTGTACTCCGTGTTGTGTAAATTCTGCTGTCAAGTTTCTTCAAACCTCGTTCAGTTGTGTTTCCCTCGTGGGCAATGCCATTTTACAGCTTGTTTTTTTGCACTGCTGTGTGTAAAATAAAGGAGAGGAGAAAAAGGACCTCAGGATAAAGCATCATCTCATTTCTTTGTTCACCTCACCTGGCTGTTTATATGCGCTGGATAGCTAAATACGCATACGTTTAGTGAGGCCAGTACAAATACTCTCAGCCTCAGCTCATGTTCCCCTATATGAAAGTACCCCGACACCATCACAGTATACCCTGCCGATGTTAGGAGTTCTTCAGCAGCTGCAGGAAGATAACTGGAGGTTGCACCAAACTGTGTTGGATATGCAGCGCCGAATGGATAAGAGTGGTATTCTGTCACCCCATCCATCTATGCAGCTATTACAAGAGCACCCTCCCAGTGTCAGAATGAAGCACCAAGCCGTAGCTAATATACCACCACAGATTGCCCATCAGGCAGCTATTGAGGAAGGAGAAGACTGGCCACCACCACCTCCCCCAGTGACATCAGGTGAGAGACCTAAACAGCCGGCTGTTAATC
Source organism: Xyrauchen texanus (assembly GCF_025860055.1). Taxonomy (NCBI): domain Eukaryota; kingdom Metazoa; phylum Chordata; class Actinopteri; order Cypriniformes; family Catostomidae; genus Xyrauchen; species Xyrauchen texanus. Next base: position 39,302,983 of record NC_068297.1, read on the forward strand.
AGAAGGTCACAGGTTCTAACCCCACGGCCACCACCATTGTGTCCTTGAGCAAGGCACTTAACTCCAGGTTGTTCCGGGGGGATTGCCTCTGTAATAATTGCACTGTAAGTCGCTTTGGATAAGTGTCTGCCAAATGCATAAATGTAAATGTAAATGTAATAATATAGCCCCTCCATTGCCACCGCAAAGAGACTACCGCTTCACTGATTTATGACCACGTAGCCAAGAGAGATCATATAGGGGTCCAAAGCCTTCCATCCCAGTCTTCACCTGTGATGACCCTAGAGAATTTGCAAGGCTTCGAATATCCCTGGAGAATATCCTCCCCTGATGCTACAGATAGTTTCAAATATCAAATTCTGCTGGACCATCTCAAATTTGAAGAAGCACTTTGAATTGCAGATTCGTACAGTAACTCGCTGTATCCTTATTCAGATACCATGGCCTCACTTATCCAGCACTATGGTCAACCTCACCAACTGGCCTTGCGGAGAATTGCAGAGTTAATGGATGGGCCCACCATATGACCAGGAGATGTGGCCAGACTAAGCAGTAAGTTGCCACAGGATTTCAGAGCCAACTTCAGGCAATACTTTCACTCCATAAAGAGAGGAGTTCCTTCCCTCCTGGACTTTGCAGAGTGGTTGGAGTATGAGTTACAGATTCAGGAAGATGGTGATATGTTTGATCGGATAGAGACTAACAAAGGCAGAGAGAGTACAAGAAAGATGATAAAGGAAGAAACAGGCCATTGACTGTGCTGTTAGGCGCTACCCAAACTTCTTCTGAGGCACCTTCTGCAAGGCATCTTCCATCAGGCAGCTATTGAGGAAGGAGAAGACTGCAGAGTAGCTATATGGTGCGGCCCATCTGATTCTCAAGGGCCTACAGCTGAAACTTACCGAAAAGCAGAATTAGAAATCCTAAGAGCTGCCCAGACAGAGAGTTTCCCTGAGGAGACCCAGTGTATTACTGCTAATAAACCAGTATCATCATCAAGCCGCCTAGCAATGCAGCTTGATAAAGAAATGTGTGTAATTTGTGTTTGTGGCAGACTACGCAGATGCAACCAGTTGGAACCAGAGATGGTTCATCCAATCGTTCTGGATCCAAAGCACCTAGATTGTTGGATGCTCATTCGGCATGTTGACCACAACTTAAAGCACCCTGGTTCTGAATGACTTTTTGGGGAACTACGGCGTAAGTACTGGATACTTCAGGGTCGTGAAGCTGTTCGAAAGGAGCAATGTGGACAAAGGGTTGCCCCAGTAACTGCAAATTTATGGGACAAATTTGGGGGCAGCTGTTGTAAAGGATTGTATGAAACGGTCCAGCTGAGGGTGCTAATGGACTGCCTTATCATATGACTGCCAGAAATACTATCCCGTTCTTACACTGAGGACAGTTTAGTTTGTGAAGCGACAGGCAGAAGGAACACCAGTAATTTAAGTGTTGTTGATGCAGTTAATATTGTTTTTGGTGGATTTGTGCGTGCAGGAAATTGTGAGTAGTGACATGTTTTCGCACTATATGTAGATATTGTGTGGAGATGAGCAACTTGATTTAGCATTTGGGTCGTTTACCGTTTGCCGTCGAATGACTAAATGACTCAGCACTTTCTATTTACCGTCAGTTTGATATGCTAACATTTATGCCTTGTATTTTTAATCTTGTTAAGTTTGGGCAGCTTTATGTTGTATTTTCCAATAAGATAGAGTATTTACTGTTATTATTATTGTTGATATGATTCATATGACATGTGGTACAGATTGTTTCTTAGTCATATTGTTTCATATAGTTTCTTTAAGAGCATGTTATTATCTCTTTTGAATGTTTCTACATTATGAGACAGTCTAATAATTATTTCACCGTATTGTTAAAAATGTTTGATATTTGTTGTGACTTTACTAAGGAATTTACTGTATATTATTATTTCCTCCTGTAGAACCACATCTTTATTCACCTGTAACTTAAAAGAAGCAAGTTTGGAATAAAAGAGAGTGTAGATTAAGAAGGAAAGATTGTGCATTCTAACAGATGCCCACAGTGATCATAACTTCAAACCAGCAACACAATTTAATCCTTCATTACACCAATGGTCACTCTGGTTGAGCTCCAGAGATCATGTGTGGAGATGGGAGAAACTTGCAGAAGGACAACCATCACTGCAACCCTCCATCGATCTGGGCTTTATGGCAGAGTGGCCAGATGGAAAACTCTCCTCCGTGCAAGACACATAAAGCACATAAAGGACTCTCAGACTGTGAGAAACAAGATTGTCTGGTCTGATGAAACGAAGATTGAACTGTTTGGCGTCAATTCCAAGCGTCATGTCTGGGGAAAACCAGGCACTGCTCATCACCTGCACAATACCATCCCAAAGGTGAAGCATGGTGGTGGGAGCATCATGCTGTTGGGGTGTTTTTCAGCGGCAGGGACTGGGGGACTGGTCAGGGTTGAAGGAAAGCTACACGCAGCAAAATACAGAGATATCCTTAATGAAAACCTGGTCCAGAGTGCTCAGGACCTCAGATGGTCCCCATCCAACCCGACAGAGCTTGAGAGAATCTGCAGAGAAGAATGGCAGAAAATTACCAAATCCAGGTATGCAAAACTTGGTACATCATACCCAAAAAGTCTCCAGGCTACAATCACTGCAAAAAGTGCTTCAACTAAGTACTGAGTTAAGGGTCTGAATACTTATGTTAGTGTGATATTTCAGTTTTAGTGTAGAGTGTTGTGAAAAAAATGAAAGAATTTGAAGCATTTTAGCATAAGTCTGCACGCAACCTAAAATGTGAAATAAACCATCTATCCATCCATGCATCCATCTATCCATCGATTCAGTTCTTGTAACTGGCAATGACTTCATTGGTTTGAATTCTTAACACAGGTTTTTGATTATATTCTGTGGCTTCAGATGTTTTATTTTAAGTTTTCACATCGGGATGTTTGTTCAACTTACAGCAACAAATTCTCAAATTCAAATTTATAAGCTCGAGTTTTGCTACTTTTTACCTTTATAATTTAACACACAGAATACATGCTGTAAAATGTAAATTGCAACGTATTCTGTTAGATTACTCGTTACTCATGGTAGATTTTTTTTTCACTTGTTTTGACTATAAAAACTGCCAGTACAGTAAGACAAAATACACATGTTAAAAATACATTCTCTGAAAAACCCAAATATCTTATGCAGTGTTGTTTTTAAAACAAATCAATCAGATTGATCTTGTTTTAAGGATTTTTAGATATTTTTACAGGAAAACAATACAAAAATTATTATCAAGAATAAGATTTTTGCCCTAATATCAAAGGTCTTACTAGAAAAAAGAAATTATGACCCAACGTGAATTTTCTTGATAAAAAAAATATGATCGTGTCTGGTAACACGTGCAAGTAAAATAGCTAGAAGCATAATTTATATGTATACATGTTTTCCATCTGAAAGGACTAAATATTAAATGAAAATGTAAGGGGGTTAAGATGGGCAAGGGGGAGGCGAGATCCGGCTGGTCAATATAATTAATATTTAATTAAACTCGAAACCAAAACACACAAATACACACATGACGGACATGCCCGTAATTCTCTCTCTCTCGAACCGTCATCACCGGCCGCCTTTATCCCTCGCGCCCCATCAGGCCGATTGGGGACCGGGCGTGCGACATTCTAGCCAGGCCCCACCCCCCTCCGCTCCACAGAAACTAATTACAATAAAATGCAAAGTAATCTCTTCAGAAATCTAAATACTTTTTAAATGTAACTGTATTCTAAATACCATTGATTTAAATTGTAACTGTAGTGGAATGCAGTTACTTATATTTTGTATTTTAAATATGTAATCCTGTTAAATGTGTTCCGTTACTCCCCAACCCTGGCTACATCATATAAACATGTCAAAATGGCAAGAATTTAACATTTCTACAGAGAAAACACATATTCAAGTAGAACACACCAATTTAAAAATAAATTCTACTGTCCCTCATGTCCGCATAAGTGCTCAAATCCAGAAGTATCACGTAAGAGGGCAACAGAAATTTCAGTACAATTGGAGACTCTTATGTAAGGAGAAAACCTCTGTGGCTCTAACACTGGCTAGAGCGTAACAGTCAATTTGGATCATGTGAGTCTTCTCAGCCAATTATATAATGGCCCTGATGTCAATGAACCACTTTCAGTGTGTTACGACAGTAAATCAACATTTGCGGATACCATTAAAAAAGAAATGGGTAGAGGAGTTGAATGAAACCTACTTGTCGTGAAATTGATTGTGACTTCACATATAAAACAGCACATTTTGTTGAAAACTTCACACACAGTTCACTCAAAAGTATTGTTTAGTGTAAAACATATTGAAGATTAGCGGACAGGCTATCAGTTCATTAAGTGATTAGCTGTTTCCTTTCAATAGCAGTTTATTCACTGTACTAACCTTGAAGGCTCCTCCTAGGGGAGGAATGCTCCAGTGAAAGCTGAGATAGAAAGTTGAAGAAACTAAACATAGCAGCAACTGTGGGAGATCTGGAAATAAAGTGAAGCAATGAAACAAAGAAAATGTCGTAGTCAAATGATGACTTCAAACTACTGTTGAGATACATTGTAAACTATTCCTTTCAGCAAATAAAAGACAAACAAAAAGTAATGAAGAGAATATTTGCTTTATTGACACAAGTCAATTACTTGCTCACTCTTTGAACCCAATTCACCTCTGGCCTTAATGGAAAGCCTCTACAAAGTCAAAAATGGATAATGGAGATTGTTTGGCATAAAGTTTAAAGCTATACTTTTATTGGATACTGGAGATTGTTTGGCACAAAACAGTTGGAGGCCGCATAGAAAAAGTCTTTGTTTTGCTACACGTGAGGATATTGTTTCATCAAGACGCCAACTTGTTGGATTCGATTCAACAGATCTGATTGGGATTATATTTCTTCCTCCTTGCTGGATTCGTTGCTGGACTAATGCTGTGTGCTTGACTGGACATTAAAGGACTGGTCTGAACAACTGGATTGTAGGTACGTTTGTTGTTTGAATACTAAAATGGCCATATTATATTATGTGTGCACACAATGGGTTAAGCGTAATTCCAATGCATTGGTTTCCAAAGACTGACTGATATTGTTTGTAGGTATATTTATATGGTCATAATTGCTTGCAAAAATGGAAAATGAAAAGTGTATGAATGCTGAAGTGTTTAAATCATAGCCTGCTGTGGGAGACGAGTATGAAGGAGGGAAAAGGCCTGTTAAATTAACAGCTAAAGCTTTGGTGGAAAAACTTTGCAACACTTTGCGAAAGTTAAGAAAGGCTAAACTAAACAAAATTCAGAAACTAATTGAGTCTATGACGACACAGAATACAAACCTGAGGTACGTTTGATTTTTGACGATTTTATGAAGGTATATTCAGAGGTTAAAGAAATACACCAGAAGCCAGTAGCCTTCATAGCTGATATCGAAGCAAGGTTCCATCAAGTCAAAGTGGCTGACGTAGATGTGGATTGTCTTCATTTTTTGTGGTGGTCTGATGGAGAATTGACTAAAGAACCCAGTACATTCAGGATGACTGTTAATCTTTTTGGAGCCGTGTCATCTCCAAGCTGTTCTTGCTATGCCTTGAAACAGACTGCGAAGGACAACCAAGCAGACTTTCCAGTAGAGGTAATTGAAACCATTCACAACAACTTTTATGTGGATAACTGTTTAAAGAGTGCCTCACCTGAGGAAGTGGGCATATCTATGATTTAATAATCTCACTGTTCTCTGTCAAAAAGGAGGTTTCCATTTGACAAAATGGATCAGCAACAGTCGCAAAGTTTTGCAGCCAGTTTCTGAAGAGCACCGAGCAAAAGATATACAGCAGCTAGATCTGGATTGAGATAAATTGCCAGTTGAAAGTGTTTTAGGTCTTCAGTGGAGTGTGGAGACCAACAAATTTCCATTTAAGATTTCTTTGAAAAATAAGCCATGTACAAGGAGGGGTATTCTGTCTGTAGTAAGCTCTATCTATGATCCTATGGGATTTTTAGCACCACTTATTCTGCCTGCTAAAGTGCTTTTGGCACTTAAAACTTGGGCTGGTATGATGCCATACCATCAGTCCTCCAGAAGCAACGTAACCATTGGATTTTCAAATTGGACAAAGTTGCAGAGTTCCAGGTGAACAGATGTTTTGGACTACCCACTCATGCTTGTCTACATCACATTGCTGATGCTTGTGAAGATGGATATGGTACAGTCACCTATCTTAAGATGCAAAATAGTGCAAGCATGGTACATGTATCTTTCTTGTTGGGAAAGGCTAGAGTAACACCATTGAAACCGGTGACCATACCTCGTTTGGAACTAACAGCGGCTGTCTTGGCAGTCAAGGTTGACATCATGTTGAAGAAGTAGCAACACCCATTGGAAGATTCAGTCTTTTGGACTGACAGCATGACTGTTCTTAACTACATTTGGAACAAGAGCAAATGGTTTCATACATTCGTTGCTAATAGAGTATCTTTCATAGGAGATGCGACACAACCTCAACAGTGGACATATGTTCCTACTAATGAAAATCCAGCAGACGATGCATCTTGTGGATTAAAGGTGGAACATTTTCTGAACAATAAGTGATGGGTTGATGGTCCTGGCTTTCTCTGGAAGCCAAGTGACACATTGTTTCTCACAAGTGATCTGACTTTGAATGATGATGACCCAGAGGTTAAAAGAGAGTTGAAGGTAAATGCTATGATCTTGCAGAATGGACAGAATGCCACAAGTCGACTTATCGATTACTTCTCAGAATGGAAACATCTAAAGGTTGCAGTTGCATGGTACTTGAAACTGCAGAAACTTCTGATGGAGTGGAGTCATAAAAGAAAGGAGATATCTTTAAAGCAGATTAACAACTCTGCTGTAGATGCAAAATTACAGGAATTTTAAGCATCTCTTGGCAGACAAGGTTGGTCTGTAGAGGATCTGTCTAAGGCTGAAAATAGCATAGTTCATTTCAGTCAACAGGATTAATTCCAGAGGAAATTGCAGAGCTCAAGGATGGAAGGATTGGAGTCAAAAGAAATGGTACTGTTTACAGTTTGGATCCTATATTAAACGATGGATTATTAGTAGTTGGAGGAAGACTTGATAAGTCAGCCATGCCCGTTGAAAGGAAACATCCCATCTTGTTATCTAAAGATCAATATGTGTCATCTCTCATACGTCAAGACATTCATGAACAATTGGGTCATGGTGGCAGAAACCAGATGCTTTCCAAGCTCCGGTACAAATATTGGATTACAAATGCTAATTCTGTTGCAAGAAAGATAATTTCCAAGAGTGTTATCTGTAAACGCTACAAAGGGAATTTAGGTTAACAAAAGATGGCAGACCTTCCATTGGAAAGGATTAACCCTTATTTACCACCTTTTACCAACGTAGGGGTGGATTTCTTTGGCCCCATCGAAGTAAAAAGAGGAAGGAGTAAAGTGAAACGCTACGGAATGATATTTACTTGTATGGCATGTAGAACTGTCCATTTGGAAATGGCATACTCCCTAGATACGGATTCATGTATCAATGCTTTACGCAGATTTGTCTGTCGTTGTGGAACAAATTTCATCGCTGCTGAGCGGGAGTTAAAGGAAGTTCTCACTGTATTAAACAATGAATAGATTCAAGGGCCCTTACTGAAAAAAGGAGTTCAGTGGAGTTTTAACCCTCCTGCAGGTTCTCATTACGGAGTATGGGAGTGTATAATTCGAATGGTGACAAATTGTTTGTGCAGTCCTTCGACAACAAACATTGGATGATGAAGCACTGCAAACTATCTTGTGCGAAGCAGAAGCTATTATGAATGATAGACCTATTTCTAAACTATACAATGATCCTAGTGATCTGGAAGCCCTCACTCCAAATCACATCCTGCTTATGAGCGGAAATCCTGCATTGCCACCTGGCTTGTTTGAAAGATCCGATCTTTATGCGAAAAGGAGATGGAAACGGGTGCAATACATTTCCGATCTCTTCTGGAAAAGATGGGTACAAGAATACCTACCCTTGTTGCAAAAATGACAAAAGTGGAATAAGGAACATAGAAACTTTAATCCTGGAGACATTGTGATTATTGTGGCTACTACTGCACCACGTGGCTCATGGCTACTTGGAGGAGTTGTAGAGACTTAACCAGACAACAAAGGTTTAGTACGTTCAGTAAAGGTTCAAACCAAAAGTAACATTTTGGAACGTCCAATTAACAAACTTTGCTTTATAAGCAACAGACTAAACTAGGGCACACAATATTTTGTTTGGTGTATTGAATTTACTGTTTCCTATACATTTTGTACAAAATATTGATGTATTTTCGATTGATGATATGTATGGCTCCAATTTGTATGATTTGTAATTGTTATGTCAATGTGCCTTAAGCAATTAAGGGGCCAGTGTGTGGGAGCCATTTTGCCATAACACTGTGGTTAACCTTTGGGAGGCAGTATATTGAAACGGATAAATAGGTACACATGGGATAGAAGGGGAGGGGTTTCTGGGAATGGAGGAAGCACACAGTTTTTGACCGTGCTTGTAAAGAGGTGTTATCAGGCATAGAACATGTGCTTGCCACTTAATGTGAACTTAAGCATGTATTTACTTCACCATGTTTGATTTGGATTGTATTCTACTTGATTGTATTCAATGATGTTAAGATTGGTGTTGACTTGAACATATTGGAACTGTGGAACAAAGAAATGATGGATTCAAACAACTGGTGAGATACACTGTAAACTATTCCTTTCTACAAATAAAAGACAAACAAAGAGTAAGAGAATATTTGCTTTATTGACACGAGTCAATTACTTGCTCACTCTTTGAACCCAATTCACCTCTGGCTTTAATGGAAAGCCTCTACAAAGTCAAAAAACATGCTCAGTGGATAATGGAGATTGTTTGGCATAAAGTTTAAAGCTATACTTTTATTGGATACTGGAGATTGTTTGGCACAAAACAGTTGGAGGCCGCATAGAAAAAGTCTTTGTTTTGCTACACGTGAGGATATTGTTTCATCAAGACGCCAACTTGTTGGATTCGATTCAAATGGAAAGCTACTTCACAAACTAAATGTAATTTTGAGAGGTAGAGCTTTAAATGTGACTATCGATTATTCCCGCTTGCTAATGAATGAAGCTGCTCAAGTCATTTACCATTACATTTAGCAGACATTTTATCCAAAACGACTTACCAATTAGGAAGACAAAAAATAAATCCTTACCTTATCCGCAGATCACACAGACAGCTTCATTGAACTGCTTCATTAATTATAATAGGAGCGATCCCATATACCAGATTTCTCCGCTGAGGAAATAATTGTGAGAATCTAAACTACGATACAATTTCAGCGCGTCTCTCGCGTAGACGCTCTGTATCAACAACACGTCTGGATAAGTCACTTAAGGTAAACATTTGATGTTCTTTGAGGAAAATATGTTACCTCGGAACCTTATGTACATGATCTAGTCATACTACTGGAAATGCTCAGTAGCATTCTAATCCCTTTGTTATTGTTTACATCCTTGAAATGGTCTATAGGGCCCTATGATTGCGACTGTGTAACAGATGACAAAGAGCTCATTCACATTGAAAGCGCGCAGCAAATGCAAACAATTTATTTTTAGGCTATTATTAAAGCGCTGCCTTTTGCGGTTTAATAAGCACATTAGGCCATACAGCGAACTGCTTCTCCATAGTCATCAAAAGAAAATGCAAACTGAAAGGGCTTTGTGTGTTCAGGTGAATGGAAGGGGTCTTCCCCGCCCCTGGCAGCAGTCCTCCCACTCCAGGTGGTCGGCCAGGAACCCCTCGCGGTTGGCAGTCTCAGACCCTGCCGCTTTTCAGCGGCTGGTAGGGTTCTCCTCTGCCCAGTACCGCCGATCCCTATAAGCAGACCTTGCAACTCCCTAGGGGGGGCACCATCTTACCCTAGGAGGGCACCAGAAAGTCCACCGGCTGCCCTTACTTGCACACTATATGTTATTCAAGGACCTGAAAGCAGTTGCGGAACACAGATGATTGCTTCGCGCTCATATCACGTGAATATAATGTTTGTAAAAAAATATTTTAATGGATCCAGTCCTTGATCATAGTGATGCAAAAGTGTATAGATCCTATAGAGCAATATTGACACTACAGAGGATGTGTAAAAATCTTGGTCTTACAGACATCTGGAGACTTCTGAATCCATCAGGGAGAGACTACACCTTTTTTTCATCGGTTCTTAAGATTTACTCTAGAATATATATATATATATATATATATATATATATATATATATATATATATATATATATATATAGTAACTTTTTCCATTTGCCACCGATTGCTAAATTGGAAACATTTTATTTTCAGATCATGCTTTGGTGTATTTAGAGATATAGCTGCATATAGAGGAAAGAAAATCATATAGATGGCGCTTAAATACATCCCTTCTGCAGGACCCAGCATTTCAACAAATGTTAAAGACAGAAGTTAATGTTTATGTGGAGGACAATTGGTCCTCTGTGGGCGTGGCATGGGAGGCGTTTAAGGCAGTTCTTAGGGGCGGATCATACAATACGCCTCATTCATTAAAAAGATCAAAGCAGGAATTCATGGAATTAGACAAGAGTATTAAAAGTGCTGAAACAGAGTTGAAGCACTGAATGTCATCTAATGGTATTAGACTGTTGACTGCTAAAATATAGGTACAATGCAATTTTACTTATTCAGGGTAAGACAGACATATTTTGAGTCAGGGGACAAAGCAGGGAAATTTTGCCAGATACATAATACAGAGAGAGTTTTTCCACCATTCCTTCAGTGAAGTCTTCTGGAAACAATATATATTTACTTCTGCCACAAATATTAATAAGGCCTTTAAAGAATTATATTTCGATCTTTATAGCTCCATGTCTTCGTTTACTTATAAGAATATTAGCAACTTCGTAGAGCCATTAGAAGTTCCTAAATTGAGTGATCAAAAAAAAATAAAAAACTCTCTTGACTCAGATATTTCTTTGGAGGAGCTCGTTGAGGTAATTAATACATTGCCAACAAGTAAGGCACCAGGGCCAGATGGTTTTGCCGCAGAATCTTTTAGATCTTATGTTACAGAACTGGCTCCACTTATGTTAGAAGTTTACAAAGAGTCATGACAGAAAGGTGAACTAGCGCCAACTGTGACGCAAGCACTGGGCTTCATTTCCCAATAATGATTGATCTTGGTGGTTAAGAGCATTTTCTACGAGCGATTCAAGGAACCTTCTGTATTTTTTACACCCATTTCCCAAAACTGCACTTAACATGAACGAGCGAGGAAACGCTTTAAGTGCTACTTGAGTTGCTGTCCTTCGACAGTGCTGAAATTCGAATAGAGTATAGTGCTGCTCGTCATTGTAACTTCTTTATATTTGTGCATAATTTTACAATCATTTGTAATTTACCTCTCTAATATTTGTTTAAAAATAATTTCTTAAATATTTGAGCTAATTAACTACATAGGGGGCTGTGCACGTGTAATATTTCATTTTCACAAATTTCTCTCGATATACAATTCGGGGCACCTCTCTCCCATCGCGATCTTGTGTGCTCTATGCAGGTGCGATCGATCAGGTTCCCTATCCTCCCGCCCCAGAGAGCGTTGCATCCCTAGGCACCTGCCTATATCACATATGCCATGATCCGCTACTGAGACGGATGCATTGCGCTGCAATAGATGTACTGTATTTCTCTCTACATCGGATTTTGGGGTTCTCCCGAAGAATTCAGTGTTACTGTGTCAAAGTTCCACATTTTTAAGCTCTCTAAGTCAAGCTTAAAGAATTTACATGCATGACTTTCTAAGACGTGTCTTAGAGTTTGCGATGGCAAAGTAGACATCAGACACAGTTGTTGTTGCAACGCTGTCAATATGCTACACTTGGATTTCCAAGATACAAAGATTATCGCTCGCATGCGAATGGGTTCAAATTTCTGATCGCAAGTTTTTAATTGCAGATGGGGAGCACTGCGCAATGAGTCTTGTTTCCCAAAAGCATCATAAGCCAGGTAACGTAAATGTACTCAATGTGAATCATAAGGGGCTCTCACTTTGCCTACATTTTTTTTAGGAAACTGAACAAATGCGCACAGGACAGGATATTAAAATTATGGACATCAGTCTTGAACTAGGCTACACATAGACCTGTCTAAATATGAATAAATCATCTGTTTAGAGTTGCACAACATGCCCAAACACAACCTAATTTTTCTATAACTTCCTTACCATTCCAGGGGTGTCCATAAGTCTTGGATACTCTTGGGTGATCTCCATTAAAGACTAATTTTGTCTTATCCACTGTGCTCGGTAGATGGTTGTTACTCACATATACTCTTCAACTTGACTGATATGTTACTTATTCTTCTTCAGCCACGCTTGTCATTTTGTTACTGTCTGCCTCACTCACATCTGAATCTGCATGAGTCACAGAGCATCAGAGTGATTAATATCACAACAACTTAAGCCAGGGGTCTCAAAGAAGGAGCTGAACTATTCAGAACAAACACAATATGGCAAGGGTGTCAAACTCGGTTCCTGGAGAGCCACAGCCCTGCAGAGTTTAGTTCCAGTCCTGCTCCAAAATGCCTCATTGTAATCTTCAAGCACTCCTGAAGACATTGATTAACTGCTTCAGGTGTGTTTAATTAGGGTTGGAGCTAAACTCTGCTGGACTGTGGCCCTCCAGGAACTGAGTTTGACACCCCTGCAATATGGGTTCCAGCACCTTCATGATATTTGTTTCTCTCCTGGCAATAACGCAATAAAGAGATGCGATCAGTCACAGTAGCTCGGCGCTCATATATGGTCCGTGACCTCTGTCCTGCCGTTGAACTGTGCCTGTGGATGCGCTTTTCTGATATTACAGAGTCGTTCCTCCAAAAAGCCTTTGGCAGGATGGCAGTACCACACTTGTGTATACCATACCCCTGAAAACATCAACATAATTAAGTTAAAGGGATAGCTTACCCAAAAATGTCTTCAAAACATATTCTTTTGTGTTCTTCAAAATAAATAAATTCCTACGAGTTTGGAATGGCATAATGGTAAGTAAATGATGACCTTTTAAGATATCCCTTTAAGTTGTTTGATCTGTAATGTATTTAACTAGTTGACCTTATTGGCTATGTTCACACAGTCAGTGTTTGGGATTGACAACCATATTTAATAACAGGTGTGACTCTAACTGTCCCGTTCACACAACAGTTTACACACAGTATTTGAGTTACTGCATATTAAGCACTTATATACAGGACTGACAACTGTAATTTGCTGCTGTGTTAAAGTGTTAAATTGACCAATGTTCTGACAACTGGGGGTGAGCATACTCGCATGGAGTGGTGGTGGCGTAGTGGGCTAAAGCACATAACTGTTAATCAGAAGGTTCGATCTCCACAGCCACCACCATTGTGTCCTTGAGCAAGGCACTTATCTCCAGGTTGCTCCAGGGGAATTGTCCCTGTAATTAGTGCACTGTAAGTCACTTTGGATAAAGGTGTCAGCCAAATGCATAAAAAAAAATATCCACTGCCCTCTGAATCTCAAGGCATGGGAATTGTGTGACCAAGGCCAAAGCCAGTTCTTTCTTTCGGTCTGATGGTAGACTTAGTAGTAGAAAGATAGTACAGATATTAGGTTACTTATGAGTAAAATGTTTTATTTAAGTATAGTGAAACAATGAATAAAACCACTTACTATTCCCCAAACATCTCCATTAATTTGGACACCAAAATGCAAACCATTTTCCTTCTGTCTTGCAGACATATGTTTTGGTCATGGTCCAAAGAGGAGAGAACAGAAGACCCGTCATATATCCTTATTTATATATCTTACCTCAGTTTCACTTGCATTGTTTTTGCAAGGTTCTTCAGTCTATATGATGTGGAGAGAAGTCATTTTGTTTTTTAGTTTGTTACAGTATATATCCTTTACAAAATCAATTGAATTCATTAAAAAATAAATTAATTATTGGATGATACAGCATATGTAGATTACTAACATATTTCTTGCAATTGATATGTGCACCTTACCAAGAATTGGCCTTCGGTTTAAAATTCTAATAACAAACCTTTATTTTATTAAAAGAGCATTGCACATAACCTGTGGTAAATTGTGTATGTCTATACACGTATATGTACAAGTCTTTTCTAGTTATACCATGTATTTAATGGAGATGCACTGATGAGGAAAAAAGATCAAATATTATGTAACTAATAAATACTGCCACATTTCAAAAACATCTGTACCGCAAGGGTATGTAGTACAAGTCATCATCCACATTATATGATTTCACTGCATCCAAGGGCTGAAAAGTAATGGCGGTCAAAACCCACAGTGTGTCATTTTTTTACAAGTTTCACATTAACATTAAGGCCAATATTTACAACAGCTTTTATCCATCCAAACTGAAGTACTCCATCCTTTGTGCATCCCAATGAAATGGTCATGCCTGGTATGTACTCTGACCCAGAGTACTCTGTATTCTAACGACTTCCCAATCAGGTACATAAACCTCATCAAAAGATGGTAGTCCTTCAAGACCCTTCACAAATTCTCCCTGTATAGCAGCAAGAAATTGGCCGTATGCTGGTCCAAACTCTGTGTTTTTGGAGAAAACTCTTTCTGTCAGTAAGTGGTAGCACAACATCATCTGATTCCTGAATGCCATAGTTTTAAAAATGTTTTTAAAATTACACAATACATTTCGTTTAAAATGTTTAAAGAAATTATGTCTTGCCTCAAATCGCATTGTCCAAAATTGTTTCAATGGACCAATCTTCTGAATGGGTCTTGAGTAATGGAGGAGAAAGTGGTGTTTAGGTTTCAGGTGTAGATGTGGGTAAAGCTGCAAGAATACAGTGGTGTTCCTCAGTTAGATGTTTTTTAGATATACGGTAGCCTCTGGTGTGATGGAGGGGGAGACAATGAACTCCATGCACGACAGAAGCAGCAACCGTTCCCAATGTTTGTTCCCATCTGGTATTTTGTCTCCAATGATTATGAGCAAAAACCTTAAAAGAAAAAAACACATTTGCGCTGCAGTCTGTCTCATTCATGTTGTCCCAATACAGTAGGGGTTTTTTTCTAAGATTTTTTTTATTGCATTTTCATTTCACACATATACATATGCATTTCCAAATAACAGAAACAAAATCAAGAGCAAACAATCAAACAAAAATAAAAACAAAACACAGGAAACAAAAACACATCTGAGTACCTTATATTTATATTAAATGTTACCTCTTAATCTTCTATTAACACTTCTTCCAATTCATCATATTTTAGAAACAATTTGAAAGACCCCCAGACTCCGTCAAAGATCTTATATTTATCCCGTAAAATATAAGTTATCTTTTCCATCTACATATTTTTTACCATTTCTTTCAACCAACGCCCTATATTTGGTGCACAAATACTTTTCCAGTTCAAAGAAATAAGCCGTTTTGCTTGCAGTATACCCATATTTATAAATACATATTCCTTCTTTTTTAACTTAAACTCCTTAGGATATAAATGAAATAAAAAAAAGTAAAGGTGACAGTGGAATATTAACATCAAGGATCTTCTCAATCAACTTTTTCACATCTTTCCAAAATTTCTTGACTTCCTCACACTCCCATATGCAATGATATACTGTACCTTTAAACTTACTGCATCTTAAGCAAGTATCAGGGATATTTTCATTATATTTATGGAGTTATGTAAGTCCACATCAGCCATTTATATTGTAGCAATTTTAAACGTGTGTTCATTGTTTGTGACTGAGCTTTTTTACAAGCTTCAATCCAGTCCTCCATATGAATATCCTCGTTAAGATCCAATTTCCAAGCCTCTAATTTGGAGTTTGAAGCTTCTTTTGATCCTGACACCAGCATACTGCCCAATACAGTAGGTTTATTGCAACTATCAGGGAATCCTTAATCAAAACTTGTCCATCTGTAGTTTCTAAACTCACAAGCCCTTCAGCCAATCAGATGCCAAGACCAACTTCACTTCAAAAGGTCCAACTCCTTTAAGAATGTCATGCATGATGTCCGGCGCTACATTGTCTGAAGTACTGAAGTACACTAAAGTACTTTATTTAAACTCATCCAAGACACATTTTCGCTTGAGTCCTGTTTTTGGATGTTTGTTGGATGACAAGTCCCCTGCATAATTCTGAGCATTACGCAACATCTCTGGGTCTTCCATAGTCTGAATCCACATTTGCACTTTGTGCACCCTACACCAGCGACAGCAGTGGTTAGCACTGAAACTTTACCAAGGAGTAATCAAGGAGTGAATTTAGTCCTATGTTGTCACCACAAACTTGTGCCACACTGATTTTAACATGATCATAAAATTCTGGAGTGTCAATAAGGAGGCCCCTTATCTCCAAGTCCATAATATCATCAGTGATATGCTGCAGAACAGAATCAATGCCATATGTTTTAGCATTGAGTTATAAAGAGAAAGCATGAAGACAGAGAAGACAACAGCATGGGGGGCAAACATTTGATCTGAAAGGATATCAGTCCTAATTTGCGCACAATAGTTTTGGAACATTTACATTTATGCATTTGGCAGACGCTTTTATCCAAAGTGACTTACAGTGCATTTATTACAGGGACAATCCTTCGGAGCAACCTGGAGTTATGTGCCTTGCTCAAGGACACAATGGTGGTGGTCATGGGGATCGAACCAGCGACATTCTAATTAACAGATACTGTATGTGCTTATTGGTTTCATTCAATTCAATAGTCATCTTACTGCGTTTTCAGGCCAGTATTTCAGCTGTAAGGATTAAATATATAAAAATACACGTAAAATGACAACATTCAGATGAAGAATCCACAATTACTCTTTTTAAAACAATAATCCAACCACAGCATTGCTGAACAGGGATTCATCATCAATCACAATCAGAGAAAGTGATTACGAGACCGATGATTTGTTCATGTTTCATTAACAATGTGAAAGTTAAATGTTACAGAACAGAAGTTTGTTTATAGAGAATATAAAATATCTAATTCACTAATGAACACTTGAAGTTGAAGTTTCTGTTCTACAGTAGGCAACATTTATGAAGTGTTTGTCTTTCTGTAACTGTGAGGCTTCTACACACACACACACACACACACACATATGACACATATTTACTTGCATTCCCATTCCAAGCGATGTGCATTAGATTAATTGTTCAAGGTATTTTATTGACTAAAAACCATTTATCTTGAGTAACATTTTCTGTGAATAGACAAAAATATCAACAACAAAAGGAGAAAAAATATAATCACAGGAAAAAAGACAGCTTATTGTACACACATTGATATTTGGGACAACACGTCCCAGAGCAGGAGCATTTTGTCTCATGCATGGTTTAAATGGTCACAATCGGAAATATGGACACAGATTTGAGAATACCTTCTTAAACATATCATTACTCTCAAAAGTAATAAATAAATAAAATAAAAAAATAAAATCCCCTGATAGCTCATGTACATCACCCAGACATTTTTTTGATGTGTGTTTATATCAATTTGTTTACGTTGTTTGCTCATCTGCCATAGGTCTATCCTCCTACGCCTCCTCCTTGCTCATTTGAAATGTGTCACATTGGTGCTAAAACCCAGGAAGGAGGAGGGATGCGCTGTCATGGAGTCCTCACAACTGCCATCCACCGGGGGATGGAGGAGTCACTGCCGGCCGCCTGGATGCAGAGGAATGGCCGCTGTCCACGAGGGGAGGAGGGGCTTGCTGCCGGCCGCATGGAGTGGTGGAGCTGCTGCCAGGGGCCGAGGGGCTCCCTACCGGCTGCCAGAATGCGGAAGGGCATTCCATCCACTAGGGGTCAGAGGACTCGCTCCGGTCTGCCCGGGGAGGAGCAGCCTGTCATCCGCCAGAAGGTGGAGCAGTGGTAGAGGACCAGGCAATGGCGTGTCAGGAACCGGCGAGCAAAATTTTTCTCACTGTCGCTCTGCCTTGCCCTTTACCTCTCCTCTTTTCCCTCCCCTTGTCTCCCTCCCAGGTCTCAAAAGGTGGGGAAAGCCTGCCGGTAAGGGAGGGGGAGGTGTAAATCTTGCCGGGGGCTCCCACGTATAACGTGCACTCAAAGACATCCCTGTTCTCTGTTACAGATAGTTTATACGATATAGATACAGAACACAACCCACACGTTGCACATCAGCACAGGTTTGCTCATTCCAAACAACTGGACAACTCCTCTCTATTTAACAATACTTCTTTTGAATTCCATACTATTACTACAATGCAACCCATAAAATACATATTGTTGTCATCTATCGCCATCTAGGTCAGCTGGCAAACTTTCTTGAGGAGGTGGATGTCCTGCTGTCCTCCTACCCTGAAGAAGGTAGGCCACTTATGGTTCTTGGAGTTTTCAACATACACCAACACAAGCCACAGGCCACAGAACTTCATACTCTTCTGGCCTCATTTGACTTGGAAAGACTAAGCACTACAGCAACTCACAGATCAGTAATGTAACTGTAACAACACGAAAATTCTTGTTACTCCTTTACTTGTCTCGGATCACTACTTTGTTCTATTCAACATGACTCTCCCATCTATATTAAAACAGACTTCGCCTTTGGTTTCCTTTTGCTGTAACCTCCATTCTCTCTCACCCTCATCAGACTGACCGAAGGGTAGCTTAGAGGATATGGCGCAGTGGCGGCTTGTCAATAGAGGGCGCTGGGGCGCCGCCCCCATCAAAATTCCAGAAATATACATGAATACATAAATGATATAAAAATGAAATAAAATAATAAAATAAAATAGTTTACTCGTACGATGTGCAGGGTGTTAGTAAGAGCCTCAGCATTTAATCGGTTAACTATTATGTTTTTCAATATGTTTCATGCGGTTTCATGGACAAGGGACGCCGGACAAATGGATGTCTATCTGAGTCCTTAAATTTTCGGGCAGCATGTGACCTGAAGCTGGTGTCTAATTGGTTTCTTAAAGATTCTCCTCCGGGCGCAGGTCGCTGCGTCCCTGGCGAATCAGAATTGTATACATGTTATTTTATCCAATCTGATTTGTTCTCCTCACCTGTCATTCAACTTTACGCTCTATGCTCTGCGAGTGCGCGGGTGACTCCGCCAAAACCTTGCTAGGCTGATCACTTTCGCAGAGATAAAGGCAGCAGTTAAACCAAACTCTGTCATTGATTTACAAAAAAAACCTTTCACAAGGCGTTCACTGAAAGAAAAAAAAAAAAAAAAAAAGGAAACTCTCTCCACAACATTGGTGAGGAAAGCAATGGTTCTCGGCCATTAAAGAGGTGCCGGGCGCTCAATTGAGAAGCACGTGAAAGGATTGCAGCAGAGTTGAGTTTGTTATAGAAATTAGTCTAAATACTATTTTACATTGTTGTGCTGCAGATGTCCTGCCCACATATCATATTCTACAGACTCAAGAAAAAAAATTTTGTTTGGTATAAATCCTTACAAAAATCATAATTTTAATATTATACAACAGCATCCCAAAAATAATAAATTGGCAACATAAAAATAAATAATCAAATGAAATATGAAGCCACCAAAAACTACTGTCTTGTATGGGACACAAACTCAAATGGCTCTATTTTTATTTTGAAAGTCATTGCAACTGTGACAACTAGTGGCCTACTCCAGGTTACTACCTTACATTTATATATATATACAGGTCCTTCTCAAAAAATTAGCATATTGTGATAAAGTTCATTATTTTCCATAATGTAATGTTAAAAATTAAACTTTCATATATTTTAGATTCATTGCACACCAACTGAAATATTTCAGGTCTTTTATTGTTTTAATACTGTTGATTTTGGCATACAGCTCATGAAAACCCAAAATTCCTATCTCAAAAAATTAGCATATCATGAAAAGGGTCTCTAAATGAGCTATTAACCTAATCATCTGAATCAACTAATTAACTCTAAACACCTGCAAAAGATTCCTGAGGCTTTTAAAAACTCCCAGCCTGTTTCATTACTCAAAACCGCAATCATGGGTAAGACTGCTGTCCAGAAGGCCATCATTGACACCCTCAAGCAAGAGGGTAAGACACAGAAAGAAATTTCTGAACAAATAGGCTGTTCCCAGAGTGCTGTATCAAGGCACCTCAGTGGGAAGTCTGTGGGAAGGAAAAAGTGTGGCAAAAAACACTGCACAACGACAAGAGGTGACCGGACCCTGAGGAAGATTGTGCAGAAGGACCGATTCCAGACCTTGGATGACCTGCGGAAGCAGTGGACTGAGTCTGGAGTAGAAACATCCAGAGCCACCGTGCACAGGCGTGTGCAGGAAATGGGCTACAGGTGCCGCATTCCCCAGGTCAAGCCACTTTTGAACCAGAAACAGCGGCAGAAGCGCCTGACCTGGGCTACAGAGAAGCAGCACTGGACTGTTGCTCAGTGGTCCATAGTACTTTTTTCGGATGAAAGCAAATTTTGCATGTCATTCGGAAATCAAGGTGCCAGAGTCTGGAGGAAGACTGGGGAGAAGGAAATGCCAAAATGCCTGAAGTCCAGTGTCAAGTACCCACAGTCAGTGATGGCCCGCTGTTTCTGGTTCAAAAGTGGCTTGACCTGGGGAATGCGGCACCTGTAGCCCATTTCCTGCACACGCCTGTGCACGGTGGCTCTGGATGTTTCTACTCCAGACTCAGTCCACTGCTTCCGCAGGTCATCCAAGGTCTGGAATCGGTCCTTCTCCACAATCTTCCTCAGGGTCCGGTCACCTCTTGTCGTTGTGCAGCGTTTTTTGCCACACTTTTCCTTCCCACAGACTTCCCACTGAGGTGCCTTGATACAGCACTCTGGGAACAGCCTATTTGTTCAGAAATTTCTTTCTGTGTCTTACCCTCTTGCTTGAGGGTGTCAATGATGGCCTTCTGGACAGCAGTCAGGTTGGCAGTCTTACCCATGATTGCGGTTTTGAGTAATGAAACAGGCTGGAGTTTTTAAAAGCCTCAGGAATCTTTTGCAGGTGTTTAGAGTTAATTAGTTGATTCAGATGATTAGGTTAATAGCTCGTTTTTGAGACCCTTTTCATGATATGCTAATTTTTTGAGATAGGAATTTTGGGTTTTCATGAGCTGTATGCCAAAATCATCAGTATTAAAACAATAAAAGACCTGAAATATTTCAGTTGGTGTGCAATGAATCTAAAATATATGAAAGTTTAATTTTTATCATTACATTATGGAAAATAATGAACTTTATCACAATATGCTAATTTTTTGAGAAGGACCTGTATATATATTTTTTTTATTAACTATAGGTCTGTGACACCATCCTGGGACACACTAGGGAGCGTTTCTCCTTCACAGACCAAGTTGTCTGTGCCACCTTGTTGCAGGGGGACAGGTTTGGATACCTTTCCTGAAGATGCATTGAGCAGCACCATGAAAGCGTACCCGATGCTCAGTGGAAGCAAGCTGAAGACAGAGCTCAGTCTCATCTACAGCAAGGAAGAATTCAAAGCCTGCCGTGGTGCTGTGGACCTATTCCAGCTGTTTATGAAAAATAATCTCGAAGAAGTCTTTTCCGAAACTGTGACTCTCATAAAAGTTCTCATTACCACACCCATGACCACGGCTGAAGCTGAGAGGTGCTTCTCAACCTTGAAAAGAATAAAAACTTTTCTCAGAAACACCATGACCCAGGAGAGGCTGAATGCACTGGCATTGCTCTCCATGGGAAAGAGACTTGTTACTGAGATGACTGACTTTAATCAGAGAGTCATTGAGAAATTTGCTGGCCAGAAAGAAAGGAGAGCAAAATTTATGTTCAAGTAGTCAACGTGCTTTTTGGTACTGCTTTGTATTTATTTTCGCCCACAAAAAAGCTCCCCCCCCCCAAAATAATTATCACCAGCTGCCACTGAGATGGCGGATCCAACAAGTTGAACCAACTTGTTGGTTCTCACCAAAACCTTTAGCATGCCTTCAGAATACTTGCAATACATCACACAAGCTACATTAACAACTTTTAAGATACGTTTGGGTTCTTTTTAAAGCTTTGAATTAATGCATCATCCATTGCCATTGAATAGAAAAGACTAACTGTGATAATCATTAAAACAACTCATTTTAGGTTCCGCATGAGAAAGAAAGTGATGCGTAGTGATGGGGAGTCAACTCTTAAAGAGTCCATTCCTTGACTCTGACTGTCCTAGAATCGGAGTCGACTCTAATACAGGAATACATTTTTTTATTAGAATTTGTAATTTTACAAACAGGACATTATGATTGCCTCAAATCAATAAACTGGCATCCTGAAGAACCAGTCACGTCCTCTACAAATGGCTGTTTGGTGGTGGGACACTCATTCATCATGTGTGTTTGAGTGTGAGATAATGTGTGTGCGTGCAAAAGAGAGAGAGAGTGCTACAGATTTAAAAACTTTCGGAAGTTTGTGTAGCTAGTATTACTTCAGTGCATGGGACAGTGGTTGGAGAAGTGGATTCTTCCAATTTGTCTAGTTTCTATAAAATAAAGAAATTATTTCAGGAGTTTATAGCATGAATAATAGCAAGAGTTTATGTCTTCATGATGTGTCACACATTTTAAAAACTCTTTAGAGGAAATAAAAAACTAAATTTAGTGTGCGATTAAAGACTACAATCTTCACAGGGCCATCAGAACATATGGAATAGGAAACGCTATTAATGCACAGGTAAGATAGTGATATTTTTCAAAGCAATAACCACACCAAAATATCTTAATTGAACCCACTGCTATTTAATCCATTGATGTTGAGACTGTCGAGTTTAAAAAGCTCCTGTTTTAACATTTTCACCATATAAAAAAGCAAGTTCACATACAATACTGAACGTTCCATTTAAAAGCAATGATCAAAATGTATTATTTTCTTATTTGATCACATTTCCATACTTTGCCTATTGATAATTATTGAAGTGAATCGAGCAAGAACATATGCACCATTTTGTTTTCCATCTGTGTGGAAGTAAAGTAAGCTTCTCCCTTCCAACTAACAGTTAGGGTTTGGATTTCGGATGGAGAAATTGACCTGAAGTTAGAGAAAAACTTCAGCTTTATCACGGAGCAGCAATCGGACGCAGTAAGCAGTGGATTGAGCGAGCTACATTCGAGTGAAAATTTAAGATTTTTATAATTCTGTAGATTTTCTGGTCATGACTGACAAGGAATTTTGGGGGGTGAAAATATGTCACATGGGAAGGCTCTGCCCAATAATGGTCACCTCTGGTGATGGCAACTCTGAGACAATTGACTACCATTTGGTTTTCTAGCATGAGTTCTATGAGAACAGCAAATTCCATCCATCCAAATGCCATACCAATAATAAAATGCATTTTTTTTAAACATCCTTTGAATGGAAAAAATGTCTGGGATAGAGTGAAGAGACGCCACACACTCTCCCTGTAAGAGCCGTTTTACTCATTCCCTCAGATCGGTTCTTTCTCGTAGTAGGTACGGCTGATTCAAAAGAACCAACAAAATAGAAAGATTCCTTCATTCATTTAAATCTTCGCTTCAACATGATGGCATCATCTAATTGCCGTTATCATAATGTTTGGCTTTAAAAACCTTCAATATAATAGCAAAAAATGTAATACTGTATGTAAAATATTTTGGATGAACATCTAAGGCACTTGCACAACTACATTGAACTTCTTAAGACATTTGAAATCTCACATAGAAAAGGTGAGTCAGGCATTCATGCTGTGAAAACTAATTTTCTGTCAATGTGATCATAAACAAAATGACCCATCAAACATCATAATCTCTTTATCGCTTTATTTGACCACTACTGCGTTTATTTTCTACACTTTTTACAAGATTTGCACAAGGTCCTTGAAGTGCCTGAAATTAGCTTTTAGAAATTTAAGAACTGGAATACCTGGAAAATCACCTTGTTTTGTTGCAAAAATCCTTGTAATTAAAACAGACCATTTCTTCCGTGTAATGTGTGTCCATCAAAGATGAGATCCACGCACTCCACTTTCATTGAATAATGTGTCTTTTAATATCATTTTCTTTTTTTACAGTCAGATAAAAAAGTAAAAATAAACAAGTAGCATGGATGTGCTAAAAACGTCTCGGTTACGTACGTAACCTCGGTTCCCTGAGACGAAGGGAACGAGACATTGCGTTACTAACGCATATGGGGAGTGCCTTCATACACGACCTATTTGAAACCTCTCTACAATAACGCCAATATTCTAATATTGGCTATGGTGTTTGAGCCAGCCTGTTTTGACGCGAAACTGACCGCTCGTTTCGGCGCGAACTGACCGCTATAAAACAGGTGCACAGACACCATTTCCTCAGAATTTCTGACTGAGAACAAGGAACGCATTGCTCGTGCCTCAAGAACTCTGAGTCTTGTGGTGCGGCTAGCGTTCGCAATGTCTCGTTCCCTTCGTCTCAGGGAACCGAGGTTACGTACGTAACCGAGACGTTCCCTTACGACTTCAGTCCACTTGACATTGCGTTACTAACGCATATGTGGAACAGAATCCCATCACGCCGCACTACACGACATAACTTCCTAGAGAGGAAACATGGTGGTGCAGTCTTATGGGATGGCGACCGACATGTGTATGCCGCAGTGAGTGATCCTCATGATGGCCAGGAGGAGAGCACTCATAATGAATATATGAGCTATAGCCATATATTATGAATTACTCCTTATGAACCCGGCCAGGAAGGGAGTTTATTTATAATGAAGTGCTTGCGATTTATGGCATTATAACAGCCTGAATGCAGGCGGTTGTGTAAATGATGTGGAGCCCGTACTTAAAAGGGGGCATAAGTGTATATATATATATATATATATATATATATATATATATATATATATATATATATATATGTATGTATATGGCCAATGAATAGCAAGGACTTGTGAAGGAAGAGATGTTACTTCTAGGTTGTAAAACCTTGCGAACGTGTTTTGCGAGGACCATCCTGCTGCAAAACATATGTCTTGTAAGGACACACCATTCACCCATGCCCATGAGGAGGCCATGCCTCTATTTGAGTGTGCTTTAACACCAATTGGGCAAGTCTGACCCTGCGATTCATAAGCCAGGGTAAGAAAGTCTTTGCTTGGAGAAGGACATCCCTTTTGCACATCGTCCATAGCATACAAAGATCTGATCAGACAGTCTGCACTGGCAAGTATGCTCAACGTATGTATGTAGCGCCCGCACAGGGCATAACAAATGCAATGATTTTTCCTCATCTGAATTAAATGGAGGAGGGGAGAAGGCATGAAGATGAACCACCTGCGCTTTGAAGGGTGTGGTCAGGACCTTGTGTAAATAGCCTTTCCTGGGTTTGACAGTGGCTCATAAAAGACCAGGCCAAACTCCAGACATGAATTGTCGACTGATAATGCATGTAGGTCAACGACCCGTTTTTCTGAGTCCAGAGCCAGCAGTAGTGTGGTCTTAATAGAGAGCATACGCAAATCAACAGAGTCCAAGCATTTAGGACTAAAGTTAAATCCCAAGTCGGGACTGTAGCCTGCCGAGATGGGTTTAATCATCTTGCTCCTTTAAGGAACTTTTATGATTAAATCATACTTGCCTATAGAGGCGCTGGTTTCATGTGCGTGATACGCAGATCTAGTTGCCACATACACTTTGAGCTTTGACGGGGTGAGTCCTGCGTCTAATCGCTCTTGAAGAAATATTACAATTTCATGTATGGGGCAGTTTACCGGGTATTTGCTGTGTGAGAGACACCAATCAGCGAACACCTTCCATTTTAGTGCATAGAGGCGTCTAGTGGACGGTG
The DNA here is from genome assembly GCF_025860055.1 of Xyrauchen texanus. Lineage (NCBI taxonomy): Eukaryota > Metazoa > Chordata > Actinopteri > Cypriniformes > Catostomidae > Xyrauchen > Xyrauchen texanus. The sequence goes on from NC_068297.1 coordinate 39,328,810, forward strand.
CTCTGGCTTGTAAAATGGTGTTTATGACTGAACACGTCAGTTCTGGTGCATTTAGTATGCTCCATTCAGGAGCCACACATGCAGGTTTCACAGCTGAGGCTGGGGATGCCAGATTGTGTGCCTGAGAGAGGAGATCCCTCCTCAGTGGTATTTCCTATGGTGAGCTGTACAGCATCTCCATCATTTCCAGAAACCATGGCTGGTTGGCCATTTCGGTGCAACTAATAGAACGTTTCCTTGTCCTCTCACACTTTGCATATGGCAGAGTGGATCAGGTATACTGGAGGAAACGCATATTTGTTTTTCACCGGCCATTTGTGTGCCATTGCATCCCTTCCCAGCGGGGCTTGGGACTTCGAAGAACAGAGGGGATAGTGGGCATTCTCCACTAAGGCAAATAGATTGATTTCTGCTTTGCTGAATATTTCCCAAATCCTCAGTATTGTTTGAGGATGAAGTCTCCATTCGCCCGGTATCGCCCCTTAGCGTAACAGTAGACGTGCACAGTAATTCAGGCAGCCTGGGACATATGTCACTCTCAGGGAGAGATGATGCTCGCTCCATAGGAAGGGGTGACGTGTCATTCTCGACAGTGGCGGTGAATGAATTCCACCTTGGCTGTTTGTATATACCACAACTGTCATGTTGACTGAGCAAACCAGGACATGACAGCTCACTATTTCAGACTGAAAGCCTTTAAGGCTAGGAATACAGCCGATGGCTCTAAGCGGTTGATGTGCCACGCCCTCCTCACACCTGTCCAGGTGCCAAAAGTTGGGTGTCCATTGCACACCGCCCCCCAACCTGTGTTGGAAGCATCCGTGGTCACCTCTTTTCGCCTGACAACTTGGGACTTTGAGTACCAGAGGGGACAGTGAGTATTCTCCACTGAGGCAAATAGATAGATTTCTGCTTTGCCAGATATTTCCCAAATCCTCAATACAGTTTGAGGGTGAAGTCTCCTGAATTCTGCCTTGGCGGTTTATATATGCCACAACTGTCATGTTGTCTGAGCTAACCAGGACATGACAGTTTGATATTTCTGACTGAAAGCCTTTAAGGCTAGGAATACAGCCGATGGCTTTAGGCACCGCGTGACACTTGCCCCAGCGCGACACCTCGCTGGTAAAATGCAAGAGGATCTGTCCGTGGTGCTGAACAGAGACTGGATATAGTGATGCGCATGCGTCATCGGCGCTAAGCACGTTGCGCCACATGGCGCTTCAGCCAGCACTCAAGAGGTCTCATGTGTAAGAGAACTAATGGAATGACACAAATCCCAGTGCTTTCTGAAACAAGTTTCAGTGGAAATGTTCTCCCCAGTTTTAACTGAGATGGACACTGTAAAATGGCTGAAGCAGTAAAACTGTGCTGGCATAAAAAAAACTCTGATTGTGGCAGTAACAGCCAATTGTCGAGGTAGTTTAGGATGCATGCCGCTCAGTCTCAGAGGGGCGACAACCGCATCAATGCACTTTGTGAATGTGCGAGGAGCCAAAGACTGTCCGAAGGGCAGGACTATGAATTGATACGCTGTTCCCTCGAACGCGAATCTCAAAAACATCCTGTGATGTAAAATTTGGATATGATAGTACGCATCCTTCAGATCTACCAATCATGTGGGCGTACATGCGATAAGATCGTTTTCTGAATAATCATTTTGAATAGGCGCTTACAAATGCGAAATGATTAAAATGTCTCAGGATTCAGGTCTCAGGATTGGCCGAAGCCCGCCGTCTTTCTTTGGAACAAGAAAATAACGGCTGTAAAACCATTTGCTTGACAATTTGGCACAATCTCGATTGCATTTTTCACAATGAGAGGTGTATTTCGGCTCGTAACACTGGCGTGTCATCGCACGAAACTGTGGAAGACAGAACGCCGTTGAAACGGGGTGGCCGGTGTGCAAATAAGGATCGTATATCCTTGTTCGATCGTTTTTGCACCCATTCTGAAATACCCGTTAGGGATCGCCACGCATCCGCATAGTGGGACAGAGGGCAGTTTGGTTTGCTCACTGTATGATATGATGCGACGCTCACTCTAGGGAAGCGGTTGCGCATAATGTGTGTGCTTTGAAAAGGAAAAGGGGGCTCTTTATTGAGAATGTGTGAGCATCTCGTGCATTTGCAACGAATGCTGTATTCTTTTTTGCACTTATTGCATTTTTATTTTTGCATTTATTTGAGTGCAAGACACAGAAACAACATTTTGAATAACAATATCCCTTTCCCGACCAACAAAAGTGGGGAGATGGGGAACAGTGTTTTGTGTCTCTCCAATCGAGGCTTTTTTGGAGCAGACCCGGAGGGAATCGCGGGCTCTGCTTTCCGCTTCAAATGCTATTGCCCGTCTGGAGCGCTTTGCCGCGCGTAATGATACGCAGGTGCCTGTGAGGCTTTTAGTCGCGTGCTGTCTCGAAACAGAGCGAGGGTGAACCGGCTGTGATATACTCCATGTGGGCATAAAGTGTCTCATAGCCTGTGACTGCTGCTGAATCGCGACATAACGCTCAGCAAACTTATTCATAGAGCCGCCAAAAAGGCCGGCTGGAGACACAAGAGCATCTAAAAGAGTGGCTTTTTCTTTATCACTCATTTCTGCCCTGGAGCGCCGCCATTGTGTGGAGTGCTGATCCAGCTTGTCCTGCTGCTGAGTAAGCTTTTCCCGCCAGTGCGGACGTTTGTCGACACGGTTTGGAAGGATGTACATGTTACTAGCTGGGCAGAGGTGTGCCGCTACCGCCTCCTCCACAGGGGGTAATTGGGCATATAACTGTTTTCTTTCCCAAAGAAATTATCCACATTAAAGAGGATGGCGTCACTGCGCGAGCGCACCATATAAGGTCGTGCGCCAGGACTTGAATAGTTTTCATTATGAACTTCGGGGAAGAAATGTGCGGGATGCTGCCGTTTAACGGCACCCGCACTGCTGGAACCATTCATCAAGGCCGAGACGGTTCCTCTGGGGGAGACCAGTCAGGGAGAAGCTCTTCGACTGCCCTTGTAAGGATGCGGAGTATCTCCCTGTCAGTGGCGCGTGCACGTTCCTCGCCCTCGCTGGGGGAGGGGCGGCAGCATTATCCACTGACCATTTGCCTGATGTGGCGAGAGACATGACATCGCCATCATCCCCAGCGTCAGATCCACCAAACGAGACGAGGCTGCACGCTCATCAGAGGGCCGGAGCTTGTCTCGCACATAGCGTATGGGGATATATGCGCTTCGTGGAGATTGAGGGGCTCGTGGGGCGTGTGCCGGCACGAAATCCACCTCACGGCCCCGCCGTGCCTCCTCGTGTGAACCCTCGGGAATCACAGAAGAGGCTGGTGGGAGGGCGCGAGAGGCTGAATCGTCCCTCAGAATGAGGGCGATTCGTGAGCGAAGCGACTTGAGACTCATGTCCTCACAGTGAGGACAGTCTGTCTCCATGAGAGCTGACTCTGCGTGGGCGCGGCCCAGACAGAAAACGCAGCTCTCATGCTTGTCTGAGGGCGGGATGTGTCTCTCGCACAAGGAACACTTACGGAACAACATCTTGAAAAGACGTGAACACGTAAGTGGCTCTTCTAGATATATAAATAAAAATATAGATTTATATTTATATAACTTATATAACTTACTTTTATACACACAAGTACAATTTTGCTTTAAAAGGATACTCTACACCTGCCGACGCGCTGCGGAGAATCAGGATGCTGAGGTCCGTTCACCAGCGAAGCGTCAAGCGGCGAGGCGGAGTGATGTTCGCCGGAGCACTGCAGGGGAGCGGAGAGTCTTCTCGCTGCCGTGAAGATTCCGTCCGCTGACTATTGTGAATCGACGGTGAAGGTAGAGGGCTTCAAGACAAGAGGTAATCGCTGTCTTGAAGGAAGAAATTCTGAGGAAATGGTGTCTGTGCACCTGTTTTATAGCAGTCAGTTCGCGCCGAAACGAGCGGTCAGTTTCGCGCCAAAACAGGCTGGCTCAAACACCATAGCCAATATTAGAATATTGGCGTTATTGTAGAGAGGTTTCAAATAGGTCGTGTATGAAGGCACTCCCCATATGCGTTAGTAACGCAATGTCAAGTGGACTGAAGTCGTAAGGGAACCTAGACTTCTCTCTAGTTTCTGAATTAAACCAAAGTCTTTCTAGCAAGTCACTCCACTGCTGGCCATCTTTGGAATGCTCCCGGGAGGATATTTCTAGTCATGCTGTGCAG